>NW_017537267.1:1711129-1727418 GCF_001853355.1 Bactrocera latifrons | reverse complement strand
AATGAAATTCGGTATATAATATTTTCTTAACACCGTAATGACATGTACCCAAGAAATCAGTTCACAACCACGCCTGAAATCTCGATTATCACTTTATCATGCGAGAGTATAAAATGTTCGGTGGCACCCGAACTTAGCCCTTCCTTACTTGTTGATGAAGCATTTGGGGATTTACTTGCTTTACCTGCAGTGTATTCTAAGTCATCGTTTGAGCCTTGAGTCTATTATTACTATTTTAGATGTAACTGAAAATGAATCTCACACTCTCTCGTGGTGAGAGATATGCTTTACTCCTTTTTTATATTTTAGTGCCATAAACTGTCGGTCGGGGACATTGAGTTAAGTTTACGGTTTTACTCGGCACACTAGCCGAGGCTCTTGCTTTTATTATTTGGAGTTATCGTTGTAAATAACCAAACATTTTTATTTTATTTTTTTTTTTATAAATAGTTTACATTTGCAAGCATTCTGGTTTCACCGAAGAGTAGGGCATATTTGCAACAGTTACTGTACGTAAAAATCGTATTTGCAAATGTTGGCTACTTTCGGATGCAAAACTATAAAAACAAAGAATAAATTCTCTTGAGATGAAATCAGTACTAAATTTGTATGTATAAAGTGATATAAATGCCAGTTGAATTTATATTTTTATATAAAAAAATCATTAACCTGCTGTGATGTCTCAACACTTGGGTCAAAAAAACAAATTTATATTGAGCTTTACAAAGCCAGCCATCGTTAAAGCATCCGAGTCCTTTAATGTTGTCTAGAAATATCCATCATAAAAGCATGCCTACCGAAAGAAAAGAGAGAAATGGTCTTAAATTCGAAACTCGATACAACAGCATATTTCGCTTATGAAATATCAATTGAAAATACATTATGAGCTTTTAGAAGTAGTGGCACTTTCTTGTAAAATCAGGATGTCGACAATCCAAATTAGAAGTGGATAGTTCGTTAGAAACCCTGAGCTTCAGGTCAAGCAGTATGACTTCTCATCAGCCAAAAAAAGCACAAATTTCAGCATCCATTCTGCCGATTAGACAATATATGAATTCTCAAATGGATCACATGTATGGATCGAAAGGGTTAAGAAGAAGGGTAATATTTTAGTCAGATGTTTTAAGGGTTATTTTTCCTACTTCATTTCTGGTACCTAAGCTATAAAATGCCTATTATTTTTTCAATTTATTTAAAACAAAACACTATATGTGGGATGAAACGGTGAATTCCCACCAAATTTCGCGAATGAAAAAATTTAAGTAAAGTAAAAACCAAAAACCCGAAATTTTCTTTATTATTGAGATTATGTAAAAACAACTACAAAATTTATTGACCTTTTCCTTACTTACAATATTATAGTATAACTTTTTTCTAAGGCAGGGGTATTTATGCTTGAAATCTGTATATATAAACCCGCCTCCACCCTTAATCTAACCTAATCAACTAATCTACTTCCTTTTACCTACTTCAGATCGCCTGTAAATAATTTCTCTCATAATGTTTTTTATTTAAT
Organism: Bactrocera latifrons; assembly: GCF_001853355.1. NCBI lineage: Eukaryota > Metazoa > Arthropoda > Insecta > Diptera > Tephritidae > Bactrocera > Bactrocera latifrons. Next base: position 1,725,902 of record NW_017537267.1, on the reverse strand, counting down.
CATTTGTTCCGATTGGTTTCAACACAATATAATTTTGTTTCTTTGTTCTAAAAAATTAACTAATCTGGTCTATCAATGAAAAACTCAATTTTCTAATATCAAATGTAAATAGGCTCAGTGAAAACAAAGGAAACAAAGCAAGCTCAAAACTATTTGCAATGTTTTTCGGATAGCATGCAACTGACTGATTAAAATTTCGCCCCGAAGCTTGTATATAAGATTCTAAAATTCGCAAGAGCGGTGAGCTCGAGGTGGGCTCAATATTAATGCAGCCATACAAACGCAAATGTATGTATTTATGCTCAATAGCTAGAAGGCTCCACTTTTCAAGCCTAGAGGCATGCAACGCAAAGTACGCACCGCTATATGTTCATCCGTTTGTGTGTGCGTGTGTGTGCCTTTGCTGCATAATTTTGCATGCGTGTTTGCATTCTGCTACATACAGTTGCATACTCAATTTGGACCACATTGTTCGCTGCCTTTTCATTTCCGGCAAAATTCGCAAATAACTTGCACTACACCATCAGCACTCCCCTTGCGTCCACTTGATGTTCACACCACCTCTTTTTTTTCTGTTCATACATGGGTAAAGTGGCAACAAGAGTGCTGTTCAGTTGTAATATCTGTTATGCCGTTTGTTCCAACGAATGTGTACTGATTCCACTCGCTTCGCAGTAGGTGTTCAAGCGACCACTCAACTAGCGCACCAAAAACACCGACCGGTGTCTAACTATAAATGGCTAAACACATTAGCCGCATTCACGTTTTTGGCCGCCGCATTGTTTACATGTGATCAAGCAAGCACGTCACTGCACAGCCACACACACACACAGATATACTCACATATACATCACACGAGCATGAATTGGTATTTTTCGTCACATTTGCTGCCTAATTGCTGTTGCAAATTTGATTTCCCTCATCCGCCGTGACATTGCGTCCACTTCGGTGTGAAGGCCGACACATTCGGAATTCGGAATTCGGAAATTACGAGCTTTTCATGCGCATTCCGTTGGCACATTTCGGCGTGCTCGTAAATTGCCGCGGAAATACGGCAAATTAGTCGCGAAATATTTACGTGCCAGCGCAATGTTGCATGTCACAAGTTTGTGTATTTGTTTTTGTTGTTGTTAATAATTTAGAAAAACGTCTCGTATTTGTATTAGTGAGTGATGAAAAGTGTAATTAGAGGAAAATTGAATTTCTCAGCTTAGAATTGCATTTATTTTTTGTATTGTGTATTTATGTTTCGGCAAATATGATGGCTTTGTAGTGAGTTCTTTTGTTGGCGTAAACAGTAATTTTGATTGGATATTAAATATGCAATGAATTAAACTAACAACTCACATAACCTATAAAGCAATAAGTTTTAGTAAGGTTAGGTTATTTCACAAGATCGATCGTTGTGACATTAGTCAGGAAGAGACCCGCTTGAATAGCTAAGGCATTTGTAATGCCAAAAAACTGGTAATTATAGATCAGCAAGACCCCCGCAAATCAACAAATCGCTTTAAATGTGTCGCAATTATTTTCTTGAAGAGACTTATATCAATTTCGAACATTTCGCATGGTTCTGTAACTGTAACTAGCGAGATATTTCGAAATCAATTTATTAAAAACTAGACAATGGAGAAGTTATATTATAGACGTTTCCACCTCACCTTCCTTCATATAACTTTGAATATTGGCGTCTATTAGTGTTTTCCGCCTCACCGCATGAAGACTAGTATGCCAGTCTCCAATCATATTTTCCACAGTTGTTTCGAATGAATCCTGATCAGACATTCTTGAGAACAGATAATTCAATAGGAGTAGGAGTTCCACCCTGATCTTGAACAGTACCAGTTATTACCAGTGCTTTCTAAGCTAGCGTGAGCTCCATAGATCTTGTACCAGAACGCATGGAAACAGGGAAATACTGACACGTTCCCCATTTCATTAGATTTTTGGTTTTCTTGCGATTTTATCGGTTATGCAATTTCCAGAAATTTCAATTTTAGCAAGCATCCAAATGAGTCTAAGAACAAAATAAGACACTTTTGCAAATGAGGTCTAGCGAGTTCCCAAGACAGTTTTAGTAAAGTTGACTCGAAAATGCTCGAACTAAAATTAATCTGAGGCCTTAGGAAAGCAAACGTTATAAAGAGTTAGGTTAGGTTAGGTTAATTTTAGAATATTTTTTTTAATAGCTTACTCACTCCGAAATGAGATGACTACCAGAAGTTATTTCAAATTAAAATTCACTGCAGAGATCTTCTTCTTCCTCTTTACTGGCATAGAACTGGCTTACGCGGTCACAGCCGAGGTCAACAGCTCCTCCGTTGTTTCCTGTTTTCGTTATTTGGCATCAATTCGTGATACCAAGTGCAGCCAGGTATTTCTTCACCTAATATTTTCATCGGTCTTCCTCTCTTTCCAATGGCTTGTACTAATTCAAAAACCTTCACTGCTGGAGTGTACGAGTGTTCCCTTTCATTCGGAAAACATGACCTAGTCAGCGCAGCCACTCTCTCTTGTTTCGCTGCACTATGTAAATGTCATCGTGTATCTCGTATAACTCATCGTTCCATCGACTCGAAATATTGAGTGACTTATAGAATTTGGTCTTTGTACGTCGAGAGAGGACGTGACTTCTCAATTGCCTACTCAGTGCAAAATACCATTTGTTGGCGAAATGAATTCTCTGTTGGACTTCGCGGCTGCCATCTGTTTCCAAATATAATGCTGACTCCAAGACTTTAGTGTTAAATTAGACAATTTATTGTAGGAGTAAAGAAAATAGTATATATATTTTTTTTAATTCAGACTTTATTAAACCAGTGCATAATTAATTTTGTATTGATATTGTGCTAGAAGTGACTGCAACTTGACCAAACTTCAGCCTCACCTTTGTCAATAGGGTGTTTGTTTAGGTGTGATGTTGATTATCGAAAATTGTGTTATCTGAAATAGAAGAAAAACAAACATTTATATTTAAATTTATACTTAAAGACAAATATTATAGTTTGCTAATGACACTACAAGAAGTTAGAGTTAATGTTTGGATATGCGTAATAGTCTCCAAGAATCATAGTTGCTCTATTTGGAGAAAAAAGTTTACAGAAAATTAGTACAATTATATTTTTAAGCTGCACGACCTGTATCTTCGGCACCAGGGTTGATTGGTGGAGAAAAGTTTTTATGCCATCCCATGAGTCGAATGTATTTAAGATCTAGTGATTTTTAAGCCTAAAAATTGATTTTTAATTCCATATTGGCTTAACTTCATACGAAGCCCAAGCGACCAACTGGATTTGGAATTGACTCAATTAGTAGACATGTTTCGAAAACCTAAATTCCTAGAACCTAATTTCCGAGAACTTTACACTGAAGCAGAGTTCCCAAAGAGTGAAAAGTATGTAATGATAACTGCCTGCGCGTTTGATGCGATGCGATTAATTGACCAACCAGGTTCCAAGATTAGCAACTTGACTTCTTTTATTTAAGCTTTTTTAAAAGAAATTGTATGCAACTTTGCTGAAATAATCGCTCTATTGCCTGACATACTCCAAAAAGTGAGGAACATCTCCTTAGCTAAATTTACTGTGACCAATGCTTGAGGGATATTTTTCGTTTTAAATGTAAGTTTAGATTACACCACAGTAAATTTAACTTATCCCAGGACATTCTTAAGGTAGTTATATGTTACCTAAAAGTTAGTTGGCGTATTCTACTTTCACCTTACACGAACAGAGGTTTGGTACCCTATTTTGGATTTCCAAGTAATTCTTTATCACCAAAGAGAAAACGTCGGAAATAAGTCCTGTAATGGTCACCATGGTGCACTGAGCCGAGTTAGCCGCGCGTCTGTCCGTACATATGCAAAAGCAGTTTTTAAGATATCGTTCTGAAATTTGCACAAATCCTTTTCTGAAACGGAACGATCCAGATCAAGCCCTTGTATTAAAAATCACACGAAATTTGGCATGGATTATTGCTCAAGGACTTGATCGACCGTAAAATCTCTGAGCAACTTATTCTGATCGGACCACTATAGCTTATAACTGTATGGAAGCATTTTTGTAACCGACTTTAATATTTTTTCTTCTTTATCTATTTTTTATTTCAAAATTTTCCAAAGCAATCGACTACATACCACGCCTTTTTTGATATTTTAAGCAAGTACTCGTGTGTTCTAAATTGACATAGTTATTAATTTTAATTTGTCATACCTCTACACATACGCTTAAAAAAAATGTAGTCCCGGCGATGCATAAAAATATATTTCATGCAAATTTGTTGCTATTATTATATAATATAATATATCACCACACACCATCATATCTGTCTCTTATACACATCTAGATGTGTATAAGAGACAGCCTCTACACATACGCTTAAAAAAAATGTAGTCCCGGCGATGCATAAAAATATATTTCATGCAAATTTGTTGCTATTATTATATAATATAATATATCACCACACACCATCATATATGCTAATTAAATATATCTTTCTTTTATTTACAGGTAAGTTTGAGACAAGAATACCGCTCAGGTAGTATATTACCAAGATACCTGGGATTCTATGGGTTGACTGTAGCAAGTACCTTCATCTATCATTGTTGTTGTAGCGATTACAACGCACACACTCAAGGCTTGGCAAACCCAACCACAGCAAGCGAATGAAATCAGTCACCGTGAGCAAAGCTCTTCGTCAACTCTTGATGGTTGCTATGCTATGTACTCGTGCATATATGTGATATACCTACTTATGTCACAATTTTAAGTTTTCGTGTATTTATTTCATCTCTTATTATTTTGAAGCTGATATTTCTCAACGTCATAAGACTTATTGTTTATCTAGCAGATGGAGTTTAGTTGCTAGGTCCATGAGAACTAGTAATCCTTTAGGATGCTTGAGCTTGACACGAATTTTAACAACTCTGCGGCCTCACGATCGATACCTCCTCCAGTGTATCATGCCGTGGGGAACTCAAATGCTTACAGCGTAGTCTTGCCAATGTGGGGTAAGTTCACAAGAGATGCTCCATTGTTTTTCTGGCGTCCTGCTCTCCTTCGTAAGAAACCCCATGAGTCTTTAAAAATCGATACTCGTTACATAAAATACTAAAAAAAAAAAATATGAAAAGAGAAAGAGACTTTCTTAAAGTCAGCTACTTCTTGAATCTGTGAAATTAATTGCCGTAGACCTTTTCCAAACCACAAGCCATACGTGCTTCACAGCATTTAAGACTTTCTGTATCCGTCTCCCTTGAAGTGTTAATACTTTGGACCACATATAAGCGCTTGTGACATACCTAAACATAAATACGCGTGAAAATTTATTCACAAATTTAAGATTTGTAAAGCAGGAAAAGGAAATAAACGATTCAAGAGAGGCAATTTCATCCTTCACTGAAATTTGTAAAGCTTAGCTACACATACATGCAAACAAACGCACACACATGCTCATATATACAATTAATAATGTGCGAGATAAGAATTTTGGCTAACCTTTTTCGATGATTTGTGTTGCTGCCTTTTCGGTTACATGCCATATTTCATAAAAAATTTGAATCCCCACTTTTGTTAGCTTAAACAACCAACCGGGGGGGCTTTTATTAGAGTTTTAAATTTATGGTATACATATATTTAGGTTTTACTATCATACATGTGTTAAGGTTTAGGTTAGAAATTTCATCAACAAATATTTTATTTTCTACCATTATTTATAACCTTAAGCGCCTACTGAGTAGCAATGCAGTGACTGCAATTTTGTTTGAGAAGAACATATTAATTTTAGTAAGATAGATAAGGGAACTAACAGCTTCATTGGGCTTATCACCAAAGAAAGATAAGTCATATATATGTGAGGGCATCTGTGTTGACATGACCTATACAAGAAAAAAACCCAAACCTTTGCATAAAGCTATAATACCTCTCACAAATACCAAAATTTCCTCAAATAGTTCGATTTCCACAGGTCACTTTGTATGGCAGCTGTACGCTATAGTAGTCCGATCTGAATAGTTTATTCAATTGTTCTATCACTGTATTGGATAATATTTTATACCGAATTCCGTGAAGATATCTCGTCAAACCAAAAAGTTTTCCATACAAGAACTTCATTTTGTTAAATTTTTATGCCAACTTAATGCTGTTGATGGCCAATATCGGTGGTGTCGACTAAAGAGCAGCTTCTTTGGAAAAAAAGCACGTATACAGAATTTCAAATTGCGATATATAAAAAAAAAGGCTATTAGATCCAGTATATGTACCTGTATATCGATTCAATTCATCATGCTGCGTCTTACATTATAACAGCATGTATGTACATTAGGGTGATTCTAAAAAAATTATCTTTTTTTTCGTTTGGTACTGTGAAAAATAGGTTCCTAGACACCTCTAAGGAAACCTCTCCAAGAATAAGTTCTTAATTGTAACGGGAAGGTCCTCCTACTTACAATCTCCTAATTTTTCTTATTATCGTATAGAAAACTTTATATCTCGCTTCCAACTACTTGAAAACATATCTTGTTCCTTGGATTTTGTAGCAAAATGAATGCTATTCAAAAAAAGGTTGTACGATTTTTTCGTAAACCCAACCGTTTAAAAGATATTAACAGTTAAAGTCTCATTATTTTTGGGAAATTTTTTTATTTCTTATGAATTTTATAACTCAATGAACTAAATTATTATGAATGATGAAACTCATAGGTCTTGGAGACGCTTTCTGAGAGGTGCCTAGGAACCTATTTTTCAGAGTACCACACGAAAAAAAAAATTTTTTTTTTTGATTCACCCTAATATGCATTGATGTTTGACGATGAATATCTCGTAAACGCTTAAATTAATCGAAGAATCATAAGAGACAATTTTTATAGAGCGGTAAATTTCCTACAAAAAAATTTACGGAAAAATCGAAGAGACCTTTTTTGTATTCAATTTCCTACAGAATCTAAGGAACAAGATATTTTTTCAAGTAGTTAGATGGGAGATATAAAGTTTTTTATATGATAATAAGAAAAAATAGAAAATTGTAAGTAGGAGGACCTTCCCCTTACAATTAAGAACTCATTCTTTCAGACGCTTCCTTAGAAGTGTCTAGCAACCCATTTTTCAGAGTACCAAACGAAAAAAAGTTTTTTGGATCCATTTTCCTCTTTACGGATAGATAGATAGTAAARATTGAGGTTTTGCACTGCGACCTATAAACAATCTATAGTGTCCCCCCTCCCCCCCTACATCACATATGGTCATGAAATTTCGGAAACAATTCTAGGAGTTTGCTGGTCGCGATTGAGGTGATGTGTCTACGTAGATGGAACCTTGGTCCTTTGGCCTGCTTCTACTAATTGCTGGGCAGCCCAGAATCAAGCCTCATGTCAGACGCTTTACGGATCCATAAAAGTTTAGAGGGAATATTGGTATGTTAGTTATATAATATTATTGAGAACTCTCCATTACTATAGTTTAAGGCTTTATGAATCCAGCAACTTTTTTCAAATGAAAGTGAATGTTATTAAAACAGTAGTAGATACAGTTCAACGGTACTCCTTCTTCATTTCCATTAACTGAATGCACTATAAAAGGTCGTATAGATGTATTGAAGTACATTTGATCAAAGAGAAGTTCGCTATGGCAGTCTATCGTCCATTTCTTTTTGTTTATGGACTTTCTGAATACTGATAACGTTTGAAGTAAAGCGTGCTTTGAGGAGATACTAAGTCTCAGCAGCACTAGCGTTAAGTTCAGTGACCAAGTGTTCGAAATCAGTTAAGAGGTGCTCTGAGTTATTGTCAATTGTATGCAACTACATCATGATAAAACCGAAGCCGTCAAATTATCATTAGATTAGAAGCATTTTAAAGTTTTGAAAGACCTCTCGTGAGTTCCTGTTAGAGAATGGGATCACGGGTGAGTCTGGTCAACTCTGCAGTCAATTGCTGGTTTTTCCGTGGCAAGGACTTGCTAGGCCGCATATATCGCCCATCAAAATTTTATTATTCGCTATTTGTGTAATACTAAAAAATATCAATATATCTGCACAAATATTACTTTCTTATTATTTATTGGTATCGCAAATACCTCACATATATATTTACTTTTAGTGCACACAACCTCCAACTTTGTGAATTCAATCTGCACCCTCGAATTTGCACAGTATTCGAAATTTATTTTTAATTATAAGCACATTAATGAACTTATGCCAATTAGAAACTAAATTTCATTGATTTTTTACCCACAATTCAACTCAATAAAATTCACCGCACTTCTACAACCGTTATTAGTGAGTTTGATAACTTTGCAACGCCCAGCTATAAAATACGCCACAAAAGTGCGGAGCGTAATTCTGAAATCCGTATGCCACGACACACACCCACGCTGAGCCTCGAAAGCTAACCGCAATATTTAGCTGGCTGCTGCAAGTATACAGACGTGTTCGCATATAGAAATTCCTATGTATAGTGTTGGCTCTACATACGCACGTTTTCTACTCTCAATGTTGCCAGATTTGCAGCGCTGCACGTCCGTGCGCACGGAGACTCAGAACGAGACACAACGTTGGCACAAGTAATCGATAGCCAAGACCTGGGGTGTATGTAAATCCCTCTCTCCATCCCTTGGCTACCTTGATTGCGTGCACATTGCCTTAATTAAGTGGCAACGCTGGTGGCAAGACAATACATCAGCCAAAGGCAAGCTACAAACTGAGTAATGAACAATTATTCAGGCGTTGCAATTCACCAGCAGGAGAATAACTATTATGCTCACACATATAGATATATAAGCGACGTTTGCTTTGCAACCAGAAAATGTAGAGCACAATTGCTAAGAAAGTAACGTGAGGCTGGCAGAGTTCACTCTTATTATCATAATTATCTTACATTTTACAATTATCTGACAATTAAATACTTAGTTTGACAATTACTTTATTGTCATCGTTGGCTCGTTACAACATTAACATCAAATAAAATAAAATTAAATTTGTATCATCTCACGTATATGTATATACACTATGTTTAAAATATGTCAAATATTTTCATTGAATTTTGAATTGTTTATAAAAATTTTTTTTTTTGATGACTCATGCCCAGCTCTTGACCGATGCTACGGCTGCTACTATGCCGGTCTCTTTCGACCAATTCAGCGATTTTATCGCAATTTTCGACGACAGGCCTTCCGGAGTCACCAGAACGAAAACGTTGAACCATCGTTGTGCGGTGGAAATGGAAACTGTATCGGCTCCATAAACTGCAAAAATTTTATTGGCGGCTTGAGATGCATTTTTGCCTTTATCGTAGTAGTACTGTAAAATATGCCGTATTTTCTCTTTACTTTGCTCCATGTATGCGACGATATAACTCACGAACGACTTAAAAGAAACTACAATCAATCAAACAGCACGTGTTAGCACGTGAAATGAGCTTTCCAAAAAGGTAAAGCATGACCCGCGCTCTCAGCGCCAACTATCGAAAATAGCGCAAGACTTTTTTGATAACCTAATACAAGAACTTCATTCCGATTGTTTAGTTTGAATAACAGCTATAAGCTATAGTAAGCCGATCTCAATTTCTCCGTATATTACATAATTATCTTAGGAAATCTGTGCCAACTTTTATGAATAGATCTTACCAAATGTGAAAAATTTCCATACAAGAACATGAAACCGATCGTTTAGTTTGTATGGCAGCTATATGCTATACATAGTGGTCCGATATCGGCCGTTCCGACAAATGAGCAGCTTCTTGAAGAGATAATGACGTTTAGAAAATTTCAAAACGATATCTTATAAACTGAGGGGCTAGTACATATATATACAGAAGGGCGCACAGACAGGCATACGGACATGACTAAATCGACTCAGCTCAACATACTGATCATTAATATATATACTTTGTATTGTCTCCGACGTTTCCTTCTGGGTGTTGCAAACTTCGTGACAAGCTGAATATATCCCGTTCAGGGTATAACAACATTTTTTACCATCCTCTAGGTCCCATCTAACAACTTGGTTTCAAATACTGGTATACTAAACATCCACATTATAAGCTATACTAATGAAATTTAATAATAGTATTTTCCACAGACTGCAATGTGTGAAATCGGTTCTCTCCGTCTTTTTCTCCTTAATTTTTTTTTACTTACATGGCAGCCCTACTCTGCAGACATCGTAAGAAATAAACATCTCTTAGTTAAAGGAATAAATAGAGACACAATCATTTAGTTTCTCCATATTACAACTGCTTTTTTTTATACTTTTGCAAGATATTGCTACAGAGTATATTAGTTTCGTTTTCTAATCAAGTTATTTCTCTATATATAAAAATCACGTGTCACGTTGTTTGTCCTAAACTACTGAACCGATTTTAGTAAAATTTAGCACACTATCCAGATCGAGCCAACTTAGAAGATAGGATGGTGGAAAACAGTAATAAATAAAAAATACAGCGACAGCTCTATTAACTGGACAGAAATACTGTTAACCAGACATTGAGAAAGCAGCCTTAAATTCGTTATTTTCTCCAATATAATTTATTTTTATGAATATATTCAAAATTAAACTTACAATCCTTCGGATTCCTATACCGAAAAAAAGGTTTCGCCTTTATTCGTAAATAAAATGCGCTGCGCGTGGCCAGATCCTAGTACATTATATATAATAAAAAGACGAGTTCAATTCCGGCGACCGTCTGTCTGTCCGTCCGGCCATACAAGCTGTAACTTACTAGGTAAAAACTGAGATATCTTGATGAATCTTGGTATGCGCGTTCCTTGGCAAAAAAGTTAGGACGAATTCGTATATCGGCGTAATCGAACCACTGCCACACCCTTAAATCGCCATTAAAATGCCACAACTAAGCACCAAATTAACACTAAAACTCATATTTGGTAAAGAAAATTTATAAAGTGTCATAAGTTATGTTAGGTAGAAGGTTTTCCTTGATGCACCTAGGCCTTTAGGAGAACCCTTCTTATACCACCGTAACCAAAGTCCCCGCACTCTATTGTTTACTGTCTGAGCCATACCGTACTTAAGATGAAGTTCGTCAATACGAAATTTTAAAAGGGCAACATCTGAGACCTTTTCGAGAAATCCTCTTATATAGAGCTTTACAGTCGCATAGAAGATGTTCTCCTTGTCAAAACAACAAGAATTTCTTTAATTGCTGTGATCTCCGCTTGGACGATACTGCTATGGTCAGGTAAACGGACTACAATACGCCTACTTTCCATATGATATAATTATATTTTCCATATGATTTCCCATTCCAGTAAACAAATAGAGCACCAATGAATATATTCGGATAAAACGTTTCACCATTGGTGCCTTTAAGGTATGGCATCCCCAGTTACAAAATTGCCAAACTCTAACCGATTTCTGAATAAGTGGACCCCAATACCTTTAAACTTTTTACTGAACATATCAACATATCCATGAGATATATTATTTGGGAAAATTTTTCTTTGATAGTAATATACTCTTGAATTGTTTGAATCGGGTAACAACTTGCCTAAGCACCCGTATACCGAATATAAAGTTTTTTAATTTTTCAACTGACTTTGTACGACATACATCGGCCAAGGTGGGAGTTAATTTAATGAAATTGGGCATATTTATTTGTTTAATAACAGCTTATGTAGCTTTGTACACAAAAAGGATAAAAGCTGGTGAAAATTTGCCCTGGATCAAATAAAACTTATAAACCTTTTGCATCTGTAGATAAAACACCGGCTTTGATACAGGCAAGTTGTAAGAGTGTGAAGTTTTTGGTTACACCCGAGCTTAGCCCTTCTTTACTTGTTTTTGTAATAATCTCTTCCGTATTCAATAAATGAAACTCTGAATGTTGCTCTACCATCCAGTACATAGTATATTATTCTGGCAACGCAATAAGGTATTTCAAATGTTCTTTTGAGCTCTAGAGTTGTTGACTTATACACAATACTACAATTATCTGTTTACGCACAGACATCAAGGAAATATGTACATAGTCTAAAGTTATGTCGAAGCAGTAGTAACACTTACCGAACTCAGAACGCAAAAGGTCGATGAGGACAAAAAGTGTGCGGTAGAGTGCTTTATAATCTGGACACATAGGATATCCATGCCTTTTCTTGCCTCTTTGAAGCCAATTGTTTTATATAATGTTTTTATTTTTGAAACGTGCTCACACTTTGATCTCTAAGGCGGAAGAACGATCAGCATTCTGGTTTTGAGATGAAGTAGTGAAAAACGTACGAAGAAATAGCTCCAAATAGCATTGTTTAATACAGGTATAAACTATACCTAAGGGTTACTTTTTCAAGATTTTTTTTCAAAAAAATATTATTGCGCAAGAAGTGTTAGTAGTTTTTGAAAAAAAGTCTCAAAAATTCAAAAAAGTTTATCAATGTCTTTGGGAACGCCATTTATAAGCAGAAATGTTTCTTTCTTTTTCTTTTGAACTTAAAAATATCTTAACTGAATGTGAAAAACTTTCAAACTTCCTCCTCTCTTGTACTCCCCACAATTCATATAGGTTGTGTACCTTTTACTGCATTTACTACACAATTTCTCAAGTAGAAATTAGTTCGTGAAGATGCTTCTTAACGTTAGGAAATTTCAATGAACTTTCAAACAGAAAATGTAAACTTTATTTCCGATTGTATAAACTTCATCCGCAACAAAACTTTCCGCGTATATTGTTGTTGCGGCGTATTTAATTAGCCTGTTTAGTTACGTCAATTCAATAGCGTCGCTGATAAAGCAGCTACTACTAACCAATTTGAAACCAATATTTGATCCATTATTGGAGAGAATATTATCTCAAAATTCTGCAGGAAATATTTACATATCTAAACAGGACACCCTATATGGTATGACTTTATCGTAGAAGCATGCGTTAGTTCCTTGGGAAAGACAATACAGCCTTTTAACAGACTTATATATATTTGCATTAAAGTGATTGATAATATACATTGTTATACAAAAGTATCTGGAAATAATAAATAAAAAGTAAAATTTTTAATAATTCAGATGGAACACACTTATGACAACGATTTTTCTACCCCTCGAAACACTTTTCGTAAGCAGTTTTGGGATGGCCTACAGTTCCTTCAGTGAATTTTGTTTTAGCAATTCGATCGACTAAAACGGGGTTTCACGGTGCGGTAATCTTAGTTTGGAGAACAAAGAAAGTCACGAACGGTGGTTGATCGATGGTTTTGACTTTAAATTCGGTCGCAATCGTTCCCTTTTTGAAAAAATACGTACATCTTTATCGGGACGATTCGAGCAATAACGCGTTTCATACCCAAAATATCCACAAAAATTATTCGAACGGACTCACTAGAGATGTCGAGCTCCTACTATATTTTTTTGGATATCATTTACTAGGGGAATATAAATTATAACTTCCGGGTCCCAATGTATATTTTGGAGTGTGTTTTATGAAACAGTATACATACTTCCAACGCAAGTTTTCTGACCTGACCCTGTAATTTTGCTAATAAATTGCAATCATCGAAACTTCCACCAAGTCCTTCTGGATTAGCCTACTCATACGTGTGTGGTGTCAGGTTTGTAGTATCGTACCTTCGACTAATCTGGCAGCAGCATTTTGATGTATGACATATGCACGCGCGTGTTTCAATGTTTCAGAACAAATGCCATTTCGTGTATGAACCGCAAAAACTAATTTCAGCTGTCAACTTAGTGCGCAGCTAGACCAACTGAAATGCAACGCTGACAGGTTGTCAGTACACGCACTGTCAGAGGGAGTACAGGTATTTGAAACAAGTGCCCTTAGAACGAGTGCATAAAGTTAAAGAAATTAGGTAAATTTTCTTAAATTTGAATTAAGTTGGTTGTGGATAGATATATCTTTACTGCTAGAAACTGAATTTAAAGCGAAATATATTTTTAACATACATAAGTGCTGAAATAGCTAATTTTTGCTGCAATTTGCTTTAACACTTCACATAAAAGTACTCATGTGAAAAATTCAGACACAAATACGTGTTTTTTTATTTCTAAGTTTTTTCTTCATGCACCATTTTAATTAACATATCATCTTGGTGTTAATGAAAACGAATGGACTTCGCCTTTGCACAAAGTTCCACCAATAAGTCATCAATATCTTAATCTCGTAATGAGGCACTTTTCCTTCTGCAGATAAATTGCAATGCATTTTTTCTTTTCTTGCAATTCGAAGTAATTACTTTCTCCAAGAAAATGTAGCTCGTTTTTTGTCAGCGTTTTCTTTGACACAACTCTCATTTTTCCTATAGCAAGTTTAACTCTAAACAATGATTAATCGATGATAAGGAAACCAATTTTAAGTACGAAAAAATTCCAATTTTTCTAAAAAGTTTCAAATTGAAATATTCTTATTTATAAAAAGCTGATTTTATATTGAAAATTCCAGCCACATATGAAAACTATAACTACTTCACAAACCTTAAAAATTGGCCAAGTAAGCCAATGTTACGTATACGCTCTGTCCGCATACATGAACCAAAGCATGGATTAAAATTCAGAAACTTTTTTGAAGCTGATTTATTTCCCTATACCGGATAAAAAAATTAAAAATAAATTTATCAATCTCAAATAACGGATTGAAAAAAATTTTAGCCTCAAACTGGGTTGTGAATTTCATACTAATAAAACTTTTAAATAAAAAATTAAAATTAGCAAATGAAAATTTAATTTTAATCCCAGATGTTAAAATTAAAAGTTATTCAAATATTGAAATTAGAAATTCAAAATCTAATTTATTTTGATTAAAAATAAAATTTGTAACATTTTA
>NW_017537267.1:1666957-1710773 GCF_001853355.1 Bactrocera latifrons | reverse complement strand
ATATATTTTGAGTACGGTTTTTCAATATTAAAAAAAAATGGTTAATGAAAATGTTAATACAATAATTTGTTTAAAACGTTAATTTCGATCCTAGTCCCAATTCTATAACTAAAAACTACAAGACAATATTGTTTTTGATATTCGAATTTCTTCCACTTGAGCTCGCACAGAGCGATAATCTTCAATAGCCCTGAGAAATAGTCCACAAATCTGCACATTTAAAGGTGTTATGGAGAAAAAGTCGTTTAAAATTAATTTTTAGTCACAAATAATGTAGAAGCTAATTTTTTATCAAAACAATGAGCAACTCTGGTTTGCATCTCCCATTTTCGCATATCATTATATGCAGTAGAAAAAAATTGGAATTTTAAATGCCAAAAAAATATTTCCCATTCAAATGCACTAAAACAAATGTAACGCATACGCCAAGTGAACACAAATTAGCACTTCCACTAAATATTACTTCAATAAACTGTGTTTTTAGCGCTCTCAAGTATGTGGGTACTCATAAGCTTCACTATATGTTACCTCCTCGGGATGCAGCAGCAATTCCACATTTCATGAAATTCGTGTTCACCATTTTAGTAAAAAAAATGTTAACGAAAGCGTTACCACTGATTTTTTGTAGAATTCAAGGTATGCAGGCCCAAAAGCTATTGTATACAAATACATGTTCTGCTGTGCTAAATCAGCACAAATTAACCGTGCTCCATAGCGCCAGCCCGCAGCAGCAAATGAAAGGAGTTTTGAACAAACCAGCTGGTCGGCCTGTCGCAGCTAATATTTTATTGCTCTGTTTTGTACTTTCCCATTTTTTGCTATCCTTCTATTATTATTATTTTTTTTCCTTTTGCTTCACCTTTCAAGCGGTATTGTTTACATACCTAAATCGTGGCGCACGTGGTTTCGCTACATTCATTGTTCAGTTGACACCAGATGTTGTGCCTTTTGTTATTATGTATACTATAAGCAGGACAGCTAGCAGAACAAAACGTGGCGCCAGGAGCCAGCACAAAAAGTTGTTGCCACAAACAACATTGCAGATAAAGCAGCTACAGCATACTTGGGCTTTGCGTCTCTGCTTCTTGCCACGCTTTCATTATTTTATCTTTTTTTGTGTGCTTACGCCGGGACCTATATGCATGTGAGAACTAAAGCCACAATTTAGCACGTTTTCATCAAAACATGCACACTGCGGGTGCACACGCATAGATAGACACATACATACATATAGCCACGGCTGCCACCCCTACTAAGGAAAAAAGCTACTGCTGCGTGTAATGCGGTTTAGGGCAACTCAAACTTTATTAATTCGCGTGTGTGCGCATTTTATGTCGTCTGCAAATAGAAAAAAATCTCTTTCATTGTGTCATTATTTAAGCACACTGAGTGCGCCTTTGTTGGCTTAGTTACTCTTGGTATTTTTTTGTGCTTCTTGACTTTTCTTTCGTTTTCTGGCGCCGTCAACTCACTTACGGTTTCACTTAACCACTCAAATAATTGTTTCTTAACTCACAGTTATTGCGCTTAATTTCGACGTTTAGTATGTGTATGGTAGCATTATGTATATGTTATGCGGTAGTGCAGATATACATGGCGTATACGCAACTTATAGTGATTGATGATTATTTTGCTTATTTATTGTTTAGTTTAATATGCTTAATTGGTAGCACCCGCTGCGTATTCTGAGATATGTTGCTTGGAAATTTTGATAATTATAAAAAATTAAGAGCTAAATTAATATAGACCCATATTGTACAGTTTATCTTTACTATTTTTTGTTATTACTATGATATTTAGAAAGTTTATTTTCAATAATTACATTAGAATCGATAAAATATCAATCTTAAATCAAACACAATCCATAACCAGGATACATACCTAGTCATACTTTCATTATAATTATCCAAAAATTAAAAATCTCGCGTATACGCAGTGTGCAACCACATTTGAAAGAATTGGCAACAAAATCAAAAAATTGAAATTAAACTAAAGCAAATAAAGCATAACTTTGGCAAAAATAATTTAATTTAAGGCTGCCTTCTCAATGTCTGGTTACCAGTCTTTCTGTGCAGTTAATAGAGTTGTCCGCTTAATAGAGCTTTCGCTGTATTTTTTATTTATGACTGTTTTCCACCATCCTATCTTCTAAGTTGGCTCGATCTGGATACAGCGTGCTAAATTTTACTAATATCGGTTCAACAGTTTAGGAGTCCATCGCGGACAAACAACGTGACACGTAATTTTTATATATAAAGATATGGTCTCCGACGTTTCTTTCTTCTTTTAAATCAAAGAAAAAATAATTTAATAAGTAAAAAATTTCGTATCACTTACAGTACGCTATCTATCGTAGGATATCTCCATAATATTATAATCCTATTATTGTAGACTACAAGTCCTGAACAGGTGGCAACCTTCCACAAAAATTTTGTTTTAATTTCTAAGCTCCTTTGATTTCGATTTCCTTACAATTTTATATTTCTTTACTTTACATTTACTTACATTTTTTAACAAGTGGCAACTCTATAAAATAAAATTTTCTCTAATGCGTTGGTATTGTATCTATTCTCTACATATTTTATATAAAAACTTAAAAGAGTGGCAACTTTATGTAACAAAGTTGTCCAAATTGGTCCTGATTATGGTACTGAATAGGTGGCAACCTTCCACAATATTTTTTTTTTGCAGCGACAACTATTTTCCTTAATTTTGCAGAAAATATTTAATCTCCATTTTTTACATGAAATTTTTCAAACAAGTGGCAACACTTCAAACAAAATTATATAAATTGTCATCGGCACTTTGACAACACTTTGTAAGAGTACTGCGGGCATCCTTAAAATTCTGTTTTCAGTTATTGCCTACAATTTTGAAACAGGTGGCAACATTCCAAGCAAACATTGTACTAAAAGCATGATATTACAGTTTTGCGTCCTTCTTGACTTTTTCTAAAGTCGTAAATTAAAATAAAATGTCACTATATCTGCATTAGCGCTAGCAGCATTGACATTGACATCTTATTCAACCGTTAGCTGCGTATACAACTGGGACAGGTCGTCAACAAAATCTGGCGACACAAAAGCCGATCAGATTAGTGTTTAATTACGCAAAGTACACAAGGATTCATTTCGCGCGTGCATGTCAATACAACACAACAAACACGTCAAAAACAAGTCAACAATTACACTAGCAATAACAGCAACAGCAAACGCGCGTTCGCTTAACAAACAAAGAGGAGCAGAAACTGTAACATGTAACAAGTCCCTAAAGGTCATATGTCGACAAATAAAGGAGTATGTTGCTATAAATTTGCAATTCACGCACACACAAACGCATACATTTGTAGGTATGTACACGAATATCTATTTATACATATGCTTCGTTGCCATTGCCTCCGCTCGGTGTTATCGTTACTCATTACAAAATACGCTGTACTATTTGCTTTCGCCGTTGTCTCCACTGCACTTTAATATCAATGAACCATGGAATACAAGTGCTTGAACACAAGCTGTGCGCTCGCTGTCCCAACAACAAAGCAGAGCAGACAATATTGTGTAAACAAATGATTTATGTAAACAACAATGCGCGCGTTGGTGTCACGAAAGGATGAGGGCGTGCTCGCTTACATTGTTGTTATTTGTATTTTATACACACAAGTACATATGTGTGTAATAATGGGAAGACTATGGGAAATCAAAAACAATAATAAATTTGTAGTCAAGCAGCAATAAAATATTATTTATTTGTATTACAATTTTATTGCTTTGTAATATACCTATTTGAATGAGTTTCGTTGTCTGTCAGAAAGTCTATTTGTATGATAGTCATGTGTGGTAACATGCAGCCATATGTGGCTCTACTGCACTGAGATGATTGATAACGATATCTCGAAAAACAAGCATTTTTTTGTGTATACAGCGATAAACAGACTGACTTAGCGTTCGAACCGATCCTGAATAAATATACATAATAGGGTCTGCGCGGTTTCCTTCTGGGTGTTAAAAATTTCGTGACAAGCTTAACCCCTGTCAATGGTATGAAAGGAATGAGTGAAAGTATAAATATACTTCCCCACTGTGTGAGCCACTGAGAGGATACACAACTTTCAATAAAATCTTAATAATTTAAAGATCTCTCACATGATTTCGAGCATCAGAAAATAAACAGATACACCGTATATTGAAACTATTAAAAGATAAAGAGCGATAGTAATGTAATTGTTTTTAAGTCTGTTTCTATGCCAGGTCTTTCTTTGAATTCAAAGTCAAACCGGATTTTTAAAGGAAAATAGCATGTAGAAATAAAAAAAAATTATAAAGATATTTAAAATTATTTTATTATGTACTTAATTATAGACTTTATGTAAACTATAATTTATTATACATATATAATATTATTATTATTATTTTGTTCCCCATTATTGTAAGCTACATATGTGGGCTGTTACGAAAAGTATTCTAACAATGAAATTTTTTATTAGCTAGGGAACTCACAACTTGTCAACACAATGTAAAATCATAAAATCGTAAATTTTTACACTTGTCTGAAAAATTTGTTGTTGGATTCAATAAAATATTCATTTGGCGTAATCACTATTCTCAAAATATGTTTCGGGACTATATGAAACCCATAAGCATCATATTGCATATGATGCCTGTGCCCAAAAAATAAGGTGACATTTGAATTTAAACTGCGCGCGTTGAAGGATTTGGAGAATTATTTTTTGTTTTAGGTTGGTAGTACTGTCAGTTACATTTATGTCGCTTTGTGAGCTGCTAAAAGAATTTGCATTAAATGATCATTTCCCCAAAAACTCAACCCATATCGTTCCGCAACCACCGTATTTTACCTGATCTGGCGCCGCGCGACTTCTGGCTGTTCACCAAGCTCAAAAAACCGCTCCGGGGACACCGTTTTTATGCGATAGAGCAGATTCAAGCCGCAGCGAAGACGGAACTGAAGGCCATCCCGCAAAGTGACTACAACCAGTGTTTCGAAGATTGGAAAATCCGTTGGCATAATGTACTACATCTAGGGGGAATTATTTTGAAGATAATGAAATTGATTTGGAAGAATAAATAAAGAATTTTCAAAATAAATACAAAGTCACCACCACACATACATGCGATGTCTCTTACTTTATTAGCAGAAGGATGGCTGATTGGTCTCTCGTACTGGTCGAAATCTCACTACCGCTTTATTGTGTCATTTTAGTGACTTTGTCTTGTCTGGATTCAATATTTTTTGCCGATCTTCCGACCTACGCAAATACAGTACGTACCATTTTTGCTTCTTTTTCTTTTCCGATATTAAAAAAAAAAATCTGCTTCAAAAGCCCACCACTTCTGAGTGTCGAGTAATGTATCTAATTATACCGTAGACCTGCCCTCATTGCAAAGCCCCAAAAGCAGACAAGTTTATCTTCCAATTTTGCCTCGAGCGCACAAAATAGCATATTTATTTAATTAGTTTTAAAGAATATACGCGAGATTACTTTTTATAAGTTCTTGGTAGAAATTGTGCACGGTTGAGCAAAATTTTGTTTATTATGCGTTTGTCTAAGTAAAACAAAATATAAAAATAAAAAAAAAATAAAGAAGAATGAAATTAATTTGATTTTACTTACAGCATTTAATACTAAAACGGAATATGACCAAAGTGGCTTAAACATTTTTCAATATTAGTGCTGCTAGTTATTGGTTCTGACTTAGAGCCTTCTAAAGTGCAGCCGCTCAGTTCAATCATCTTCATCAGCTTCTCTTTATAAAGCATTTTGCTCGCAACAGCTTTCTTCAAAATTGCTACGGCGATTACTTAGTTAAATCTCCCGCTTACTATAAAATTTCGAAAACGTTCCGTACATAGATTCCCATATAATGATCTATCGGTTTTTAGACCTTATACAAAATCGAATTTAGCCGACCAACAGCTGCCAAAATTTGGGATAAATCCTTATGTTTCAACAAATGCCAATATTTCGTCAAGTTTTTATTTAAATGCTAGCACGGGTCATTGTTCAAACAATATCTTGCAGTAGAAAAATTTCGTTTTTCGATTTTATCCATTAAGATATTAGAAGTCAAAGCAAAAGTAAATAATCTGGGTTTTCAGCGCCACCGGATATGTTGTTCGGCTTGGAAAATATTAAAATTGTTTCTTGAAATATTTGACTTTGTACATACAGGGTTTATCCGGAAAGTAATAGGACTGAGTTGGTTTAAAAAAAATTATTCAACCAATCGTTACGATTTTTTAAAATCTTTCAAAATAGGGACCTTATGCATCGATGCAGCGCTGCCAGCGTGATTTGCAAGCATTCAATGCGTCACGGAAGGCATCCTCCGGAATAGCCCTGAGAGCCGAGGTGCATACTTCCTGGATCCCCTATACCGTTTAAAATGCTTGCCTTTATTCAGCCTTTTCAGGCAAGGAGACAAAGTAAATTCCGGGGGAGCGGCTGCGGAAGCATTGGGATGCCGGCCATGGTTCGGTAGCTGTTAACAAGAAAGGCGAACTGAGCCGGAGTGTTGTCGTTGTGCAACTTCCAATCGACGCTTCCTTTGAGTCTCTTGAGTACTTCTACCTAAAACAGAAGGTCTTAGTTCATAAGCACGGCCTGCACCAGGAACCTTTTCCGAGCCCTCCAAAAAAGCTTGGTGCCACCTAAACTCACCACTTCTTGCTGTAGCAACATCTGGGTAAGATGATGATTATATCAAACGTCTTTGTCGCAGATTTACCGGGTTTCACGCAGAATTTAACTAACGCTGCATTTTGGTTTGCACCACTCACAGAAACACGTCGCGCGAAAATGTTTGCTCTGACTCTCCAAATGCTCGGAGACACGTCACTGTTAGCTATGAACGCCCTCTACCGATTTCAGTCGGTGCACGCACGTTCCGAAGTACAGTCGCGGCGGAAGAAAATCAGTCCTCCTACTTTCCGGACAATTTTTCTATGTATTATTTATTGGCGTAGACACCGCTTACGCGGTTGTAGCCGAGTTTTTTACGTTGTTCCTTTTCGCTATTTGACACCATAGGCTGTTTTCTTCTTCTCATTGGAGGATTTTTTACGTAGCCGTTTCCGAACCAAGTTCACAACCTTGTGAAGGTGTTGTTTCGCCTATTCTTTATAGCTCGCCTTCAAACCGAAGGTTTTTGGCTACTTAGAGGATACTTGGTCTAAACACTTCCAATTCAATGGCGCTGTCCTCTCTTGGGGGAACTTCTCCTCCATCGTTAACAGAAATGTCGCAATGCCTTAAATTTAAAGAGGATTTTGTCAGCAGTGCCATTTGTCGATTCGCTTTCTAAAATGATCTCGTATTCGTAATATTTTCATAGCATTTTAAATTTTAAATGTTACCAGGCAATATGCAGCTACAAATTAATGAAATCTGCCGTGCAACAGGCTAGCGACTCAGTGAAATAATTACTGCAACCTAATAAACATGAAAGCACAAAACTTATGAATGCCAAGTGATTTCTGCAGATGGAAGGCGACGCTGAAAGCAATGACGACTCGTGCAAACGTCCATTTACTCGCAAATTTACAGTGCACGAAAGGAAATGAAGAAATAATGCATAAATGCCTCCACAAGCAAAGGGGCGGATAGCGCGTGCACAAAGTGGAAACTGCGACTTGAACTTCACCTGTAAATCCACTGCAGGCGGGTGACGGTGATTGGCATTATGATTGCTTGTAACGGGCAAACGCTTCGAAGGTTGGTTGGGAAGACGCACTGCTGTTGTTGCCGTCATGCTACGCTTGAATGGATGTCAAGTTCGCGTCGGAGTGTAAGTGATCATAAAAATCAACTGAACGTGAAAGTTGGAAAAGAATTTTACTTATGTCTGCATTCAATCTGAGTTGACTTGTCGTGGGCGCGCTGCAAGGTGTGTGTGTGTCTAAAGACGAAATTGTAGTAAATTGGCTATGCAACGTCACTGCAGATAAGCTGAATTTGATTTCTGTGCATTGCGGCGTATACTATAGGAAGTAATCGCTGGGATTTTCAGTTGTCTTAAGCTAACAACTGAGCAAAGTAGCCAACATAGTGATAGTAAGAAAGTTATTATAGTGAATATTTTTTGTTTTTTTTTTTTGTTTTTTTTTTTTTTGAGTGATAATATGTTCAAGTTGTTAAAATTGAATTTACTCCCATATAATATTTCGACTGTCCATTTGTAGTACATATGTCTATAATATTCTGAGGTAGCGATCCGAAAATTTGCATACGTTCTTTTCTCTCTAAGAAGCTGCTCATTTGATGGAATTGCTCATATCGAAGCACTATACCATATAGCTGTCATACAAACTGACTGATGAAACTCCATTTTTTCATATGGAAAACTTTTTTATTTGACTTGGTATCTTCATGATATTCGGCACAGATTATCATCCAAGGCACGGCTACAATCTCGGAACAAATTGTACAGATCGGTGAGCTATAACAAAGAGCTCCCTAATAAACTGATCAATAAAAATAAAGAAAAATATTTTTTTAACCCTTTTTTTGATATAAAAACTTACCTGTGAGAGTATTATGCCTTCGATGTTAATGTTTGTACTTGTGTGTGTTTTTTTTTTTTTTTTGTTTTTTACCTAATATTCATAAAGCCAGCATCAAAACAAAATGTGTAGCCCTCCTATAGACTTTAATCCATAAAAAAAGTCCACATATTTCTACTACTTGCTACGTTCAAATAAAGAATCGAATGCCTTCAGCTCTGCATGACTGCATTTAACTGTTTTCCTGCGCATGCCGCAACAGGTAGCAAATACTTTTATACACGCTCCGTGAACGGAAATTACAAATGCAAACTATTTTTCCACATATAAGTATTATGTTCTTTATTTCCAACACATAAACGTGGATATAAAAGAGAAAGCTAGCGGTTTAGTGAAAAGGACTCACGGAAATATTTCAACATGCATTTTATTACAGCAAGGCGATTATGTGATTCTTTGCGCATAAAGCTTGCAATAAGCATTTGCATTAAATCAAAGCAAGCATAGCATGTTGCTGGCGATTTTAAAGCTATATAGCTTATATGCAAATAGTTTTTCATATCCCAAAGTCATTACAAGTGCTGCGCATAGATTTTCCAATGCAAAATGAAATAAATTGTTCACTTAGTATTATAACATTATTAAAAATATTCAGTGATTTAGATATTTTAAAATCTGTAAACTTTTCCTCGGTTCCTTACCTCATTATCACTTTCCTTAGCTTTCATCGTAGTTATGTAGCTTTATAGCTTTATACAAAGGAAAGGCAATTATGTCAATTCGATACTTGATATAAGGCACATACAAACTACCACTTTTATCGTTTTTGATTTCTATCAGAATGCGTGTTTTCTGAAAATGACGATACAGTCTTGCGAAGCCCGCCAATGAATTTCTCCTTCTGTGTTTTCATAAGGATCCGCTAATTGTTTTTTTTTTTTTTTGTTTGTTTGTTTTGTTGTTTTGTGTTTTAACCAGGATAAACATGATGCCATGATATAACTAATATGTCTACTTTGGCTCCATGCTTTGATCATTTTTTTCTCGCAACATCGTTAATTAAGTCGGTGGTCCTAACTCAGAAACTATTCAAGCGATCTTTTTGAAATGTTTAACAGTTCTTCTAAAGGAGCTGAACTCGCGATTGAAAGGATAATTTTATTTTCTGTTACAAATAATTTTTTCAAGACTATTTGTGGTGAAGAGTGAGCCTAAAGTCATACTATTTTGTTGGCAACTTCACATAAAAATTATTATGACATTTTATTCAAATCCGCCAAGTAATAACGATCTTTACTCATTTACTAATCGAATGCTCATCACCGTCAGCAGACGTTTTTAGGCGATTGTACGTAAACCAGCTGTCAATGGCGGAGTTTCCAAATACATTTTATGAAAAATTCGAAAAATATTACTCAAACGTCGTTCTTTGGTATGCTCAAAAGTTATAATAAATTAGTTCTTTTTTGCTTGAAAGAATTGGTGAAAATAGCCATAGGTTTTGGCCTTCAAACGCCGCTTGACCCCAAAATGTAAACTAAGTTTTATGTAGTGCAGCAACTTGCAGGTGCCATATTCGTGAGCTCTACTTTCTTTAAAGCAAAAAAAAAA
This sequence comes from Bactrocera latifrons, assembly GCF_001853355.1. Classification (NCBI taxonomy): domain Eukaryota; kingdom Metazoa; phylum Arthropoda; class Insecta; order Diptera; family Tephritidae; genus Bactrocera; species Bactrocera latifrons. The sequence continues at coordinate 1,700,645 of NW_017537267.1, read as the reverse complement.
AAAAAAAAAAAAAAAAAAAAAAAAAAAAAAAAAAAAAAAAAAAAAAAAAAAAAAAAAAAAAAAACAATGCTAAATATTGGAGCTAGACGATACAAATTCATACCATTGATTTACATAAGCTCATGGGCCGAATTTTTCAACATTAAAATCATTGCCCGTAGACAGGAGCAGGTAGTAATCACTTACCAATTAGTAACCACTTAGCAATAGATGATGTCTAGAAGGTGAAGAATCTGCCAATCAAGTACCCAAAGCTTATCGCGAGTAACTAGCGATGTTTGTGGTCTGGCAATATCGCGATGAAGCCCAATTTTCCACTTATTAGCGAAAGTTATTCACTTATTGCTGAATATGAGGTAATCAGATGCTCCGATTGTTGACAGTATAGGTCCGATTTAAAATTATGTCGTAGGAGAACAACTCATATGGGATGATTGCCTTCCAGTCCCACCGAAAACTTACCAAAACCACATTGATCATCACGAAATGGTATTTACATAACCATCAGACTCCAATATACATATTATCGATAAGTAGAATTCCAGCGCGTGCCGTAGTTTTGACATCAAAGTTAGACAAATGGAATCAACGAAACTACCACTTTTATCGCATCGTATCATACTATCTTGGATAAAGTTATCCATTATTGTATATGCTGTTTCTAAACAATATAACTATATTTATATTTATATTTATTTCAAATTATAACAGTAGTGGCAATATAAGCAAACAGTACCCGTGCATATAACTTACACTGTTTCCGCTTCCTTCAGACTAAGTAGGCCGCGAGCAACTTAATTTAAAAAGAAAGCTTTTAATATTTTAAACATTTACTGTAAACTATTCAATATAATCTAAAAGAAAGCTCTATCTTACTAAAAGCTTTCAAAAGTTCAAACCCACAATAAAAAATTAATATAAGCAGAGAATTTTAACAGTGTATTGCTACAAGCAGTAAATGTTAATAAAGCTTCATTAAATGTTACTTGGTGTAACAGTCTGTGGAACAGCAGCAAATGTAAAATCATTTTGTTGCAGCATTATGTCAAAAAGCTTGTTAAGGTGTTATGCTATTGAGCATTGAATGACTTTTGATAGTTTTATTAGCAAGGCTTGGAAACTAATAAACAAAAAACATAAATGTGAATGATTCCGAACAAATAATCTTAATATTAAACTAAAAAAAAAGTTTTCTTCTTGGTCTCAAAACTTTTACGGAATTTGTTTATAGGGTGTAAAATGTTATTTCACTTGTAGATTGAACTTTATTCAAAATATACAGTATAATATTTAAATGTATAATAATATTGAAATATGTATATGTATACTCAGCCATTAACATTTTCTTTCCCAGAACTTTTGGCGACAGTTTTAGAGGCAGTGAAAAGCGAGCTTTAGTTAACAGATATCATATATTATACAGAGAACGCAACTTTTTCTCTATATCCTAGAACTCTTCTCTTAAATTTACCTGCACTTCAGTAGGTTATTTATAACATAATTAGAAATCAAAGCTTTAAAAGCTTTCTGTGCACACTTCCCAGTTGGCAACTTTTCACTGCTAGCAGTAACAGATTTTTTCTCTTTCACTGATTTTATTTAATTAAGGACGTAAGTTTTTGTCAATACATACATAATGACTTATGGAAAATATGAAACAGATTGGCAGCATCGTTGTGGCATTATAAAAGGTGCTAGCAAAGGTTCATGTTTTCTCTTAGTATTTAATTGGTAGAAAAACTCCTTTGCTTTGCTTGGTTTAGAGTCCGAGTAATACTATTGAAGCCACTTCTTGAAATCAGCAGCATTTCTTCTGACTCGTGTGTTTATTTTAAATAAAGTAAACATAATATTTAGCAACCTCAATGACCACCGTTATTTTGTGGTAACTTCGCCAAGCGCTGCAGCAACGAAAGATAATACTTTTCACACATTTCTGGTGAAAGTCTTGGTCATATTTTCACAATTATAGCCTTTAATTCATATAAACTTCGAAGGATTCTCTCGATAACCTCAATTTTTAACCACACTTCATTGGGTGAAAGATCGGTGCTTTTTGGGGGCGATTCCAGCACCCTGATATTTGTTATTCGCAAGATATTGATTAACAGTATTGGCCTTATGGGAGCGTTGCCGTGTTGAAGAATAAAATCCTTACCAATTAATCGCTTACCTTCAGGTATGATGACTTCTTTCGTTAAACTAAAACATATTTGAGTGTTAACTTTGCCTTCAGGTATTACTATTGCCTACTCCTTAGTGAAAAATACTGCCCCATACCATTATTCCTCTATTGTTTTCTTTAAATATAGGTTTTACACCTTTGAACGCCAATAATTCGCCTTTTTACACCCTACATATATTTGGCCACCACTATACTTCATTATTAACATTTTTTCTTCCTTCAAAAAAATGTTTGACCAAAAATAATTTGGTTTCAAGACTAGTCTGCATAAAATTGCATCCGTGCCAAGTTGGACTTGTTTATAGAAGGAATTTTCCTTGATACCCTACCGCACATATCCCCTTCGCGTAAGCGTTTACGGATCGTAGGCGCAGTCGTTGCTCTTTCTCTACCGTCGCGAGTAGAGCCTTTACAAAGCCATTTACAAATATTTATAATACTGGTATCAACACCGTTTGATGAACTTCTAGGTCTTACTCTTTAAAACTTTCGAGCAATTCGATTCTCATTCGTGAATAATTGTATATACTGTAAGTTTGTGGAGTGCTAAAGAAGACCTGCTTAAAGTCGCTCTCAAATGAATCAAATGAATGAAGTGACAAAAGAGAAGTTGCCTTAGATAGCTGGAATTTAAAGTAACCGTACATGAAACAGTAATCTGGTTTTGAAAACTATTCTTCTGGATACTTTTAGTGAAATATATAGATTTTTCAAATAATAAAAAATTAAAGAATAGAAAAATTTATGTGTGCTCGAGATCATCAATGATGTTTTTGTCATGCAATTTAAGTAAGCACTTCCTTTTTTATCGAGAAGTGGCCAATATAATGCTATCGGGGTCGATGCTTTAATGAAATTAAGTGAACATGGACTCTACTATAATAAATTTTAGCTGATTTCCGCAAAAGGTAAATAAAATCCGTCCATGTCTAACAACATTACCGATATTTGCTGTATACCACAGGTTTTACGAGATGAATTTGATAAAAGCTACTCATACTAATGACATGATTTTTAGGACAGGATTTCTTTACAGTCTTCTCCTTGGTGTTTTTTGAAAATATTTTCTTTCATTTTTCCGATTTTTTTTTTTTTCAAAATCTGACCTTTTATACTTAAGGGTGGAAAATTTTCAGAAATTATACAACAAACATGCACATAACTAATATCTTCCACCTAACCTTGTTTACACCTATACATTGCCACCTCAAGGTAGACCTTTTAAGTAGCCACCACGCATCCCCACCTCGAAGTTTACTACCTGTGGGACTCTTTGTCATTCACTCAACATTTTACAGACGTCATCACTTGCTTTTCACCGCCACTTAGAGTGACTGTAGTGTGCCACAAACACGCTTTTGCCGCTTTGTAAAAAAAGACAGCAACAACGCACACAGAAGAGAATGGATAGACAAATATAAAAACAAAGCGAAAGCAAAGAAAAGTGGGGCATGATTGAAAAGTCGTACACATACATACATACATTATACAAATATATACATACTTAGCTATACACCTATACATAAGCACACAACCGCACACGTATAAATCACTGATAAACGCAACGAAATGATAATGGAAGAAATTATGATGATTGTTATTAAATATGAAAGCGTGGCGGGAAAGTGACGAAAATCTATGTATGTATGTATGCACATAACGGTCTGCCATAGTTGGTTGCGAGGGCATTCGACGCTACATAAACAGTGGGAGGGTAAGCGATTGTCGCAGATGAATCTTAACCTACAAATTCACCAATATCCGCAGGTATGTGTGTGTGAGCCGCACGTCTGTCTGCCTTTATACGAAGATAAAACGCTCTTACGTASTTCTATTGATGATGAACTGCTGCTGCTGAGTACAATCAAATGACGCATTAAATTGCAAAATTACACTTCGGCTGGCTGCGCGTCGGACTGATTTGCTATTAAATAGTTTATGGTAGCTCTGCCAGCGCATTAATTTCACTTTATTAACTGGAAAACAACTTATGGATATGGGACCGTCATATTGGTGTACAAATCGTAATTCTGAAAAAATATTTTGAAGAGTTTTGTTTAGAAAAGTTTATATTTTTTAGTACTCAAAAGTGATTTATGCGCCCATAAAGCTTGTTATTAGGTGCGCAACACGCGGTCTTTTTTTATGAAAACACAGTTTTATTCTGAGGTAATGGTTACAAATGAATTACGCGAAGTGTTGTCCGTCGCTAGTCACGACTTTTTTCCATCTTTCTGGCAAACCTCAAACATCATTATGGTAAACTTGTTCATCAGGTTTTGTATTCCAAGAATAAAGTTATTTTCAATGTCAGCTTTTGAGTGATATTACTTTTTAACCATCACAAGGAACAAATACTAATCGGACGGTACAATATCTAGCGAATATGAAGCGAGGGGAAAGGACTTGCCAATTAAGTGTTTCCAAGCAGATTTTAATGGGTTTGGCAAAGTGCTGCCGGGCATTGTCATGCAGCGGAATTCCTTTTCGTGTTTAGGAGCCCAAATTTCTTGTTTCTGAATCATGCCCACAGCATGTTGTCGCTTTGTGCTGGCATGCCGGGTGACACACAATGCTGAAGCATGCTCTTCTACCTCTCTTCTCTGGAAACCTATACTCACTGACAATTTTTAATTTTTGGCCCTCTTTCACGCAAACGGTCATCAATATCGAAACTGCAGTCTTGGAAGCGACGAAACCATGACACGTTGTTTCAATTAGGGGCAGCACCTCCGTAAACTTTTTGGAGAATAGCGAGTCTTGAGAAACCCCTAAAATGCAAAATGTACATATTTCAGTTGCTTTGTCTGACAATTTTTATGATTTCTACAGTTCCTTCCAGCTTACCTTCGAAAAAATACAGAGCACATAATGGCACGAAAGTAATCCAATACTTGTACCAATATTAAATAAAAAGCGAAATTTAATTCTGCACATAGTCCTCATTTTATTCGAATTGACCCTCCGATTATCCAAATAGAAGTGTTCAAATTGTTATATGAACTCCTCAAATTAGTTTACGGCGAAAAATATGTAGGACAACATCTCATAGCTTATTTTGAGCATTTAAGCGACTGCAGAGTTGTGGGTCGATACCTTACTATGATGGAAAAGCAATTTTTCGTCATTTCTCTGCAATTCAACGACATAAAAGTTCTGTAATATGAAATAGTAGCGCCCTGTGATCGCTCTGCCCTTTATCAGGTAGTCGAAGTTAATCACACTTTTTTCGAATAAACTGCGATCTTCGCTTTCGCGGCTGATTGTGCTGACAGTACAGTCTTCACCTTCTTTGGAATAGGTTCTCCAGTGAAATCAGTCGCTGTGACTATTCCTTGGACTCAGGTATAGGCAAGCTAATCCAAGTTTTTACTGGCAGTCACGGGACGCCGTTAAAAGTACCTTCAGATTGCCCATCAATAGCGTCATACACTGCTGTGAAGTGACGCGAAATGGGCAGCAATCGCGCCTACAGCTTTCTTTTCACAATATTTTCGTCATTATCAGAACTACTGCTGGTATGGTATTCTGCTTCAAAATGAATATCAGCATCGTAGACTTCTTTCCAGCATCCATTCGCTTGTCATCTAACTACAGAAAACAGTTACTGAGGCCAGATCCGAAAACTGAAAGGATGTGATAAGAATTCCAAACCCAATTCTTTGCAACTATTACATAAGGTTCTATGATTTACTATTAATCAACGGTACTATATCTGCCATTTACTTTCATTATTCCAATATTGCATTTGCTGTGTTCAAAAATGGTTTATGGTTTAAGCTCATCCGTGACAACGTCTTTTGAAGAACCACTATGCGCATCGTCTTCATCACTTAAATGAGCTTTACGAAGTTCAACAAACTTCTTACAATTTGTCGCTTTGTCTAGTGCAGAGCGCAAGTAGTACTCCCTAAGCCAGTTTTTTTAATCAGCAGCAATTTTTGTTTGCTGATGAGGTAATTTAAATCCGTTAGATGGCGCTGAAGTCTGAATAATTGTATAGATCTTATTTTTGGTCCGATGTATGTATACGAAAAAGGTATTCTTCATCCACTTTTACTCATGTACTTATATTTCACCTATATTCCATTAATTAATCGAAAAAAGAGCGCTCCAGTACATGACGCTGTCATCAAAATCAATGTTTGTAGAAAAGATAAAACAATTATACTCCAAGGATTACTATACAATCCACTATTAAGGAATACTACGTAGAAGTAAGAAGTCGTCTGCTATTTAACATTTTTACTTCTTCATTTATAAATATATTAATTGTAAAATCCTAATTTTAATAAAGAACCACTTTATCGATAATATGATGAGTAAAAATTGACTTCAAAATATGTTAAATTCAATATCTTTAATAAAAATTTATACATATATACCTTAATAATATTGAATCATTGCTTACTTTATTTTTCTTCTCTTTCCAGGTAAGTTTCTGATAACCTTCAATTGTAATAATTACGAGTTGTTAATTATGCGAAGCCGCAGGCAACTGCTTTGCCTTGTTGTTTTTGCGTACATTTGCAGTCATGGTTCAGGTAACGAATTTTGCTGCTGCCAATTGCAGTACATTTAAACTTTAGTTTCATTATAAGTGCATATTTCTGTTTACTCCGATATGTATATGGAAATTTGTATATTAAGTGGACAAGCGAATTCATTTCCGCTCAACTTTAGTGTAGCCACGCTGTTGGCGCTAGTGGTAAATACACATTTCATGTCAACCATGGAATTAATGAAGTTTTTAAACTCAATTAAAATGCCAGGCAACTGTTTTTTAAGCCTCAAAGTCTACCATATACCATGTAAGCAATACACAAATGTTGCGTATACGCAGTGGAGTAGCTTAAATATAAAAAACACAGTAATTTATGTATATTAAATTTTCACTTTTATATAAAACCAATTATGGAACTATAAGTATTTATAAATTCCGTCCAGCCTACTAATTTATATTAAAGTCGAGCTACCATTTAATTATTTCATTATTTCATAGTGTTAAAATTAAAGCAAATTATATACTTTTTTATATACATTCAAAAGCCTGAATTGTGGTTTCAGGAGCACAAAAAAGCGATTTTTTTATTTTTATATATATATTTTTTTTTTATACTCAAAACCGGCAGTTGATGTCCTGACAACTACGCCTTCAATTTTAAATTAACACTTTGAGCATGATTTTTGCGGGCGGCAATCGCATTAAATTTAAATAAAATTTCCATTTGATAATTAATAGTTAAATTCCGTATGTGTGATTACCATAAAAATGAATTTTAATATATTTTTTTAAATTTTTTCTATACTCATACTTGAGTGCTGGAGTACACTGCGTATACGTAACATTTGAATTAAGATAGATAAACTGAAGTTCTGGGTGATTTGTTTAACTTTAGATAACATGGCGGCATAAGAATTGGCTCACTTCGTAAAAACAAAACTAATACCGTTATTTTGATTATTATTATTTCATTTCTCTGAAAGAGACTGATCTCCGGAACAATAAATCTACCGCTACCTTAAAGGCTGCAGTCTTGATTTGGAAGACACTGGCATAGTCACGAAGTCTAAAACTGAAGTTGATGGAGAGCCGCTCCACCAACCTTCCTTAAAGCTTTGACTCATCCGTGAATAAGCTCATCATGCCCTCATCTCCAATGATCTCTTTCCTCCCACATCTGCCTTCCCGGTATATGGGCAGAGAAGGTGCCGCCCGTGTTTGATTTTGCGACTCCACAGTCAAAAGTGCTGGTATGAATTCAATATGGGTAAGGATTTCCGACTGTTCAGATCCGTTTCCACGGGGAGCAGTAAGCCCTTGAAGGTAACTCCAATCTCCTCATTGGGTTTGGCCCTTTGGGGAGATTCGTGGTGGMTGTGGTTTATACCTAAATGCAGGAAGGGCATTTTGTCCAATGTGGAGTYGCACTGCGGCCGGGTGYYGGACCCAAAGTACGGCAGAGGTTTTAGATGGGCCTCGTAYCCGACCAAGGTGACTAGGGTGTCCCTATCCACCCGAACCAATTGGAACCAAGAATTAAATGCAAAGTGCATTTATGCTTTGGGGCACTGATCAACGCATTGTATTGATCTACGTGCTTCTAGCAATAGAAAGCACCGTGGAGTTTAGTCTTTCATAGACAGGTATTCACATTAAAACACATTGGCTCTCTGTTCAGATCCGTCTTCTTTTAAGAACCTAGACCCTCTGAGTCTGATGGCAACTTTCGCGGCCATACACCTTCTAGCGATGTCCACGAGGGATATGTCCACGTAAAGTACCATGGTTAAACGCTCTCGAGTTTCCTTGCAAATGTGGTCTTTTCTAGAGCCCTCTACCACATAAGGACTCCGTACAACAAAATGGGTCGTAGCACCACAGGACCACTTTCGGTGAGAGACCCCTACCTTCTGCCAATAGCTCCTATACAGAGGTACAAGGCGGTCAATGCATATTTTTTTTGCGATATTCGGCTTCCATGAAAGCTTGCTATACGGGATGTGACTTAGATATATTTTCCCATTCCCGGTAGCAGTGCCGCTGGTATCTTGTATCTTCTAGTGAATAAAACCATCTCAGTTTTATTTGGTTTGATATCAAGATCTTTTACGACTAACCAATTCGATTCAATACGACGAGAGAGAGAGAGGACTACACCTTATGGGGTTCGCCTACTCATTTTTCGTCGGACACGTTATATAAAAACTTAAATAGAAGCAAAACTCTTTGTAGATTCGAAGAAAAACTTATTAAACTCAATCTTATAGCTTCTTGCACCTACTTTTCATTTTATACCATAATGTAAATCAGTCAAAACGTCAGACAATCTGTTCTCTCATGCAGCTCAGGAAACCAAATTATATGTAATTAGTTTCAATCTTTAGAGTAAATTACCTTTTTGAATTCCAGCAGCGTACTTTGAACCTTAAGCAAAAATACAGCGTTCTTGTAAAGATGTCTTAATTAGACTAATAATGATGGCATTATATCAAGAGTTCACATAACTTGAAAGATTTTATGTCTTTGAAATATAGTCGACACTTCAGCAACTTATCGATCGCCTAACTACACTGCTTAAAGACAGCGGCGACAATCACAAGATTTTCACACTTTTTGCAAGACATACTTTTGTTGTAACTCTCCCACACACAGGCTAGGGGCTTATGTGCACATATCTAGCAGCAATTGTTGTAGCACATTTTGTTGTTGTATTTGTTGTCTAGAAAATGACATTAATCGCCAGCTAACTCACACATCTGTCTGCCCGCTGACCTGCGGAGCTAAGCGCTGACCCACGCGCCCACACACAGACGCAGCCGTCTGCCGTCTGTCACATTAGCGCGCTTATGTGGTGCGAGTGCAAGTAGGTATATGTAGTGCTGTAGTTATTGTGGCTCTGTGGCTAGGCTACGAGTGGCAAGCCTCTTTATCGCCAAAGCTCATTGCATTCCTTTGCGCCACCAGCGCATTTCTCATAATAAAACTAAATACAAATCATTGATGCTTTTCACAAAGCCACATTCATTCAGCTTACGCTCGGTGTTTCTACTCACTTTTTCCATCATTTATTTTTTCTGTTCATGTTTTTATCTCCTTTCTTCCGCCTTCCTCTTCTGCCGCTTGTGATGTGGCGTTGCCGCCTTCATGCGTGCGTTTGCGAATATAAAAGCTAAGACACAGACAGCTATATAAATTTTTGCGTGTCTTTAATGCCTGCCCATATTCGTTTGGGTAATTGTGTGTGCACTTATATATACATATATGTGTGTGTATGGCTGCAATGTGACACCAGCACCAAGCACACATACATTGGCAACGCATAGCAAGTCAGAAAACTATAATAACTACAATCGGAATGCCTTGCGTTGGCAAATGCTTTTCGGAATGCTAGTGAATGGTCTCATTTTATGATAGCAGGCTCCAAAATGGCTATGCATGTACATATAGACATGTGAATGTTTATGTGACAACAGGGTGTTTCCATTTGAGCGAGTCAAATTTGTGATAAATTATTTTTGCGTCAAAGATAAATATAACATAAATAAATGGTTGGAAAAAGGGGGGTAGCTTTCCAAGAAGGTAAATGAAGGCTTTCTGCTTACTTTGTAAATGTGAAATGTATCGTTATCTCGCTCAAAGTCAGCCTTAATCATGAAAAGTGCTAATGTGCAGCATTACTTGTTGAACCTACCCTTAAGTAACCGCCCAAGTAAGATAAAAATAAATTTCCTAATTTCGAAGCATTTTTCATATATTGTAGCTTAATGCCGTTGATGGAGTCACCAAGAACTACTCAAGCCGGAATCCATAAAAAATTTAAACTTCATTTTTAGCTCGACCACAGTTTTTTACACAAATCCCATATGTGAGACACGAGAAAAAATTCATATAAAACAAGAGAAAACGTTAATTTCGCTGTACTGAACCTTCACATTTGCATTTTTTTAGAGCATAAAACGATGATTTGGATAATAACCTCTGCAAGGTTTCTCGAATACCTCGCCAAATGAAAAGTTTTTCCATACAAGCACTTGATTCCGATCCAATAATACTGTGCAATTCTATGTTTGGCACGATTTTGAATTTTTTCCACAGGTGGCAACTCTATTCCAAGTACATACATAAGTCCAAAGTGGTATTTTCTAAATTTTTGTGATAGTTGGCAACTCTATTCCAAAATATCTAATTGAATTTTTTTTATTGAACTATAAAACTGGCTTAAGCCTTCTTATATTTAGTATTTCACACACTTTTTACCGTTTAGCCTTGTTTTTGGATTGCCACTTTTCTCAAAATTATATTGCGATTGACTCCGATCCTTCAGGTTCTTTCACGTCAGCTGTTGTCTAATATCTGACTATTGAGCAACTACTTTGTGAGAAATGGGCGTCTATAAAATTTCCGACTAATATCTCAGAAGGATGCACGGACGACCATGAGGACAGACGAACATGGCTAAATCAACTCGGCTTTCAGTTATTTACATAAGTCTCATGTATTTGCAATATTCCGGTTATGCCATTATTATAATCAGTTTGATGTACAGTCCATGGTATTTTCTATGAGCACAGATACAAATTTCAATAAGGAGATCCTCAATAAAGAACCAGAAGTATCATAAAGTCCCCAGAGAAATGATCTCAACGATGAATTCGTCTTCATGCAAGATCTGTGAGAAATCAATAAAAGCATATGAACACACTCTTGAATTAGTCACTCATCTCGAATTTCGGCCACCACATATTTATAACTACTACAGACTCTCTCGAACAGTTTTTCTATACCAAAGCACCCTTTATATTAGTTTTTATATACGGTTTATATGTTGCGATGAGCTTATATTTAAAGTTCTCTGGTTATTTCTCATATTTTTAATAGTGTCCTGATAGCAGTCGGTGATAAATTATACAATTTAAACACTTCACATGAATAAATGTTTATTAGAAATATTGGAATCACGGTAATATAAATTAAATAGCGGTATAATATTTAAAAGTTGTCTTTCTATTAATTGAATATCTCGTATATTTTAGTTTAATGTAGTCGAAATCTCTTTTCATAGATGAGCTCAATGATGAGTTTACAAAAATATTATATTTAATAAACGCAGTTCTTTGACACGAGTTTTTTAAATATTCTTTTATTTATTTATTTTTTTTTTTTTTTGATGTTTTTAATTTTTCAATATTTTTTTGACATGTGGCAGCTCTCTTACAAAATATGTTCAAAGTGAAATCCCCTGCAGCTCTTTTTAAAATTTTTAAATTTATTTTTGATAGGTATCAACTCTATTTTCCAAATATATCTAAGGTGACAATTTTATTTTTGGCTCGAATTTTTTTTAATTTTATTTTTTTAATTNATATTTTTTTAGTTTTTTTATTTTTATTTAATTTTTTTTCTTATTTTTTAGCTGGGTGGCAATTATTTTGCAAAATATGTTCCAAGTGATTATTTTTCATTGAAGTTTTATAATTTCAAAACTTGTTTTCACATATGAGCTTAGTGATGACTTTACAATAAGTAGTAAACAAATAATGGAAATGGTATTTAGTGAAGATCTTGGTGAAAGAAATTGGTTAGCATAGTGTCCGGAAAAACTCAATAATAATTTTCAAGCAAAGGTACAGGTCACTTGGTAGCCTTAAATTGAGGTCCACCTTGGTTCCGTCGATAGGAATAAAGTCCCTACTTCCTGATTTATAAGCTACTAATTCACCATTTGATAGCTTGCTTGCTTAGAATAGCTACTATATATGTGAAATGTATTGTCACTGTGATTACTAAAAAATGCATATAAAACTTCTCGAATAGTAGCTCCCCTCTTCAAAGATTGTTGCCGAAAACAGGCCACTCACACACAGAAAGGTATCTCGTGATTACTTCAACGCTCTCATCAAACTGCTCATTTCACATTAAATTTAAACTCATCCGATTTCACTGCATAATCCACACCTGTACACCAGCGTGCTGCTACGTTTGCAACCTGTTCACATTTGTCCAGTACACTTTACTTCACTCGCAACTCATTTATGTAAAGCGGAGTGCTTCCAAATAAGTTCATAACTTCTTTCGCCCACAAACTTTGAACACTTTATTTATCTCTCGCTGCTGAGCCTGCTCTCCGCCCGGCCAATGCGCTGAAGCTGAAGCTGGAGATGTGTGCCCACAGCAACTAAACTGCCGCTAGACACAGCTGTGCACAATGAGTTGAACGTGAAGGGTCTCCGAAAATGCATGCGTATGTGTGAAGGAATGTTGATGAAAATGAATTCCAAGTAAAACAAAAGCGGATCAACTTAAATGGAAACACACACATACCCACAGCGGTGAGCAAGCAGCCGTTGGAGCTTGCATGAGAAGACAAAAACCCGGATCGTAGACCGATGAACACTTCACTGTCGAAAGCCAAGAATGTTGAAGTAGCCGAAAGACAAATAAAACAAAAGTAAAAATGAAAGCAGAAAAAATAAAAATAAAGTGAAAGCAAGACGGCAGCTGAATTGACACAAAACTACTGGCGAAGGCGGAAAAGGCAATGCGGCCGACGCACAAACTCACACACAACGTAGAAAGGCACATGTGTGTGTGCAACAAAGGTCATAAGCGCGGAATGGGCGTCAATCCCTCGAGTGCAATAACAAATCCATTATTGTTTTCTGACTTGACAAAAGTTGCCATTTAAAGGGTGTACAGGGGCGGCATAGGTTCGTGGGTTTTAATAGACCAAAAGGCGCACTGCTGACAATAGCTGGGAGTGGTTGAATTATAAAAAAAATACCTATCGCTGCTAAATATAAATTCATTCAAGTATTTATTTAGCTTATAATATGAATTTTATTTGTAAGGCGATGAGTTGTCAGGCGCAGCGAGTAATTTGAATATGTTTAGACGAGTTCAATGCAACCTCTCTGTTTGTGGTAATTCTTTTGTCGTTTTTGTTGTTTTTGGCAATGATAGAATTGAAAGTAAAATTGCTTCGGGCATTTTCCATTTCACATTAATAATTTACAGACAATTAATTTGAGGGTTAATTAGAATTCAATGGTTTTTATTGTTGTTGAAAATAGCGACCCATAGAGCTTTTACAATTTTTTTATGCAAATACAATTCTATTGAAATTTTGAAATCGCTCAAATTGTAGAAATTGATGATGGCGTCGTTCCTACAAAAATATTTAAGGAAAATGATAGCTTTATAAAGAGAAGCAACTGTTGTTATGAACTTGTTTTTCACGGATTCTTGGTGTACGGCCCAATATTTCATGTAAAAATCTCCTGTTTTCGACTGCTTCGTTAAACCTACGGCAACGAATCTGATGAGCAAAACTTTCAGACAGACTCCGAATTACTCATTGGATTGGTAAAGGAAGTGAATGGTAACATAAAGTTTCAGTCTAGTTTTAGATGACTGCCGAGTTGAATCGCAGCTCATATTCAGAGTACTGTTTGTGTGAAATCGGAAATCGGCCTCACAGAATAGTTGGCGATGCTTATAACTAGGCGAACATTAGAGAAGAATATTGCACTCCTTTATGTTTTGCACAAGATTTATATTTTTCCCGATAGGTGGCATGACTTGACTAAATTTTGTCCAAAGTAAAATCTGGCACAAATCTATGGTCGGTTTATAATTTTTCATTTACTTTTTTTTTCGTTAGGTGGCATCTCTCTTTTGCAAAATAGTAGGTGGCAAAAATCCTGGTAGGTGGCAACTCTTTTTCCAAATATGTTCGAGGTGAGATCCTGTGCCCTTATATTTTTGGCACAATATTTTCAGATTTAAATACTTTTCGACAGGTGGCCGCTCTTATGCAAAATATGTTCAAAAAGTAATCCTCTGCAGATATATGCTTGGCATAACTTTTTACATTTTTTGAATTTAAATAAAAGTGCTATTTCGGACAATTTTATGTTCAAGTATGTTTTTTTAATTCTTTTCGATAGTTAGCAATTATATTTCAAAATATATCCAAAATGCACAATTCTAGAATATTCTTATGTTTCTAAATAAACTGGCAACTCTCTTCCAAAATATGTTCAAAGTAAAATCCTGCGCAGTTCACTGTTTGATACGAGTTTTTACATTTCCTATTAACTTTTTTGATAGGTGGCAACTCTCTCTCAAAATTTGTCGACAGTAGGTGGCAAGTATCTTTTAAAATGTGTTCACAGTGAAACCACATGCAATTGTATGTTTGGCTCAAGCGTTTTTAATGTTTTAATTTTTTCGATAGGTGGCAACTCTATTTGAAATATGTCTAAAGTGCTGTTTTTTGGACATGAAATTGTTTGGTTCAATTTTTTTTTTTTTTTTTTTTTTTTTAATTTTTTAATGTTTTAATTTTGTTTCGATAGGTGACAACTCTATTCCAAAATATGTTCAAAGTGAACATTTTTCACTTTTATTGCTGACTCCGAAAGCCAATTTTTGATATCGGTTCGCACATAGTATTTCATTTATCGAGCAATCATATTTGAAATTCCCTAACATATGTAATTAATAGGTGAATGTTACTAAGAAATATAACCTTTGAAGACCTTAAGTTTTTCATTTTATCCACTGATTGAAAGATTTAAATTTTGAAATTAATATTGTAAATATTTAACTTGACTTGATACTACTTGCTGCTAAAATTAAAGATCATAAGTTAAGAAAAAATTATCCACACATTCCTGTAAACATATTTTTGTGGCATTTTTCAGCTTTGCTCCCTAAAGTAGGCTACATATGCAAAATACTTCTTTTACTTAACTAATTTTAGTGGGCAAGGCCTTCAATTACCTTATTTTCCAGCAAACAACAAACAATTATATTCAAACTTAAATTCCCGCGACACCTATTTTTCCGCTCCACTTGAAATTTTTTATTTTTCCTTTCGTTTATTTATCGTTGACATTTTGTTAATTCGAAATAGTCTACGACGCGCAACACTCGACCTATCCAACTTATTGTCATTGACCAGCGGGTGTGTCAGGCATTCGTACAAGTATATGTATGTAAACAGTTGGCAACGCGTAGGCTTGTCTCTTCAGCAGTTGTTTGCTTGCTATATCATTTACATTTTGTGCATTCATTTCTTGTAGCGTTGCGCCCCAAAAAGTAAGCAAAAGCAGCGAGCGTCAAACAACGCCATTAAACTTAAATGCGGCTTAATGGGCGTCCCACTGCTGGTTGAAGGCGTGCGTCGGCGACGTTTTGTGTTTGTGTAAACACGTCTCTCTCCGCAAGTCAAGCGTGTGCGCCTAAATGTAGGCAACCACATGTGTATTAAACACGGCAGAAGACAAATATCCGTGAATGTAGTTGTGTTTATGTAAATTTTCTCGTGTGTGTACGTGCGTGAGTCGGCACATCTTGAAAACATAAAATTCTTAAATGAAATTTCCTTTTGTCAAACACTTCAATTTCTACGCTTTGTTCAATTTTAATACACACACAGACACACTTCCATACAATTTGCCTACATTTTATTCACACGCTTCCCCAGCCAAATGCATATATGTATATGTATTGTGCTTATATCTATTTTGAACGCTCGCTGCTGTGACTGGGCTTGTTGTTGCTAACCTTTTCAAGCGCAATTTCCGTACTTTGGCCTTTCCTCGCACCGACACCGTTAAGCCTTCACAGCAGACGTAGTCAAAGCGCAACGCTTTACGCTCCACACGCCTCACCTTGATAAGCAGCAGCAGCAGCAGCAGCAGCGTAAGTACGCAACTCATTGCCAACATCCTCGTCATCAGCACACACACACCCTAGCGCGCCCTGTGCGGCGTCGTTTTTACATGTGTGTCTTTGTGATTTTCTTTTCAGCTCTTGTATACAAACTCACTTGCGCGCTCGCTCTCTTATCTTGCTACTTTCTCACACATTTATTTTTTGTATTATTGTATTTTAGCCTTCTGTGTCTGTGAGGCCGACATCCGTCGTTGGTTGCCAGCTCGTGTCCTGTTGGCAGTCAGCTGCTGCTGTTGCGCGGTTACTGCACTTCCGCCTCTGTTAACTCTCACACTGGCGTTCTCTTCGAACTTTTAACTCTGCACATATATATACATGGCATATATTTACTTCGCTTTGTTGTGTTCGTTCACACTGTACTCGTTAATCATGGCGCTTCGAAGCGTAGAAATGTATTAGCGTGCTGGTTGAGCATTGAGCAGATTGATAAAACTGCACGTACGCACTTGTACACACTTATATATGTATTTATTTATTTTTAAAACTAGGGTAGGTCGGTTTGCTGACTGTTTAAGATTTCTCAAAATAAACATTTACTACTATGAGCAAAAAATAGTAATACCATGCTCATAATTTCAAAATTTTTAATTTACTTTTTATTCAAAACTATATTGTCCCCCTCAAAGTAATCCCTCTTGGCCCCAATACACTTGCGTCCACGTTTCTCCAATCCTCGAAACAGTTGTTAAAGTCAATTTCTGGAATAGATTCCTAACAGACTCTGTGAACTCTGTGGCGATACCTTGTTGATTATCTCATACCGTGGTGACCCCAAATACTTAAATCGTAGCCTTGTCAATGGAGGACAAATGCGCACGAGATACGTTAATACACCCCTACTGCGTTGCTGTGAACACTTCTTGCAGTCCTCACGATCTGTCACCTCCATTTTGCAAGCATGTGCCGCACCAGACAATGAACAGTGAGTATTCCAATCATCTTTCTACAGTCTCTGCTATCGCCCCCAGTAGGATCTTGGCATATGTCCGATTTTACACATGACTTTTGCACTTTTACCCCCAGGTAAATCATTTCATCATGTTTTGGGTTTCCTTACTATTATCCAGATCGTTATACAAGTATAAACAATACAGTAATTTTTCAATGTTAATCACGTTGTCAGTTGACAGTCGTACGCCGTGCCTTTGTGAACTGGCGCCCAATAGAAGTGAAGTCGCTTGAGCCCGATCATAATCGCTACAGCTCCCCTACTTTCAAAGACATTCCGGCCGGTATGTGAAACGATATTAAAGCCTTGTTTGCCACTATTCTGTCCACATAAAGATGCTTTATGTCAAACTCTGGACAGCGTATCCCCGCACCAACTTTGTCTTCCATTTTCGAGGCACCATACAAATATTTAATGTGTCGCAGCTAACATGCCTTTACGCCGACCATATTTTTCTAGGTTCTCTCTGAACCCCTTTATTCCTAATTGAGAAGTGGGAGCTATGCCCGATGGTTCTGTATGTAAATTCTCCTACAGCCAGTAGATTGATTTTTAAAACTCTCGTTAAGTGTGGTGTAGCGAGCTTTTTAACCCTTTCTATTGACTCAGGTAGGTAGATTTCAAAAAGATTGTCCACCGCTTTACTGCACCGTAAAGCAGAATTGATCTTACAATTGCTGTAGCACCAGCGCTTGAGAGAGGGTGAAAGGCCCCAGCTTGGGTCAAGCATCTGCCTACACGCATATAAGGCATTGCTCTCCTTTATTACACCTTCACCTATATTGTGCTTCCACAGAAAATTCTGTTCAAGACCCCCGCAAGGATTTTGGTGTCGTCCTTGAGAGTGCGAATTGTGTCCCATTTATCGAAGGGGGTAAAAACAAGCACTTAAGAATCCCAATTCTGGATTGTATAGAGAGTGTTGGTCATCATCACGCTAAAAGCGTGAAGCCATCTTCTCTTTGGCAGCTGATATGCCTCAGTGCCGAAACTATGTGAAGCCACCTAGCCAAACGCCAAACCGAACGCGTTCCACCAACCCAACCACATACCAACACAATTTCGCCATGAGTATAATAAAATCACAGTTCAATCCATTGAAGTGAACTGTGTGTCCGAGTAATTGAATTCCTGCCACAAGCAATTTCGCAAATAATTCATAAAACCTAAACCACCTGCACGTTTACAAACGACAAATGATTACCTGCCACACAATACGGCAACTAAAGTGTTTAGTCGAACACGGCGGCCAACAACGAGTACGTTTCAATTTCAATGCAACGCCAAACGCAAGGAAGATAATTTACGGTTACTTTAAAAATAGTTTTACGCCCAGCGTGGCATGCAACAAGCCGTCAGGGCCCAGCCCAGCCTAGCCTGCTGGCTCCAACTACACATCGCATTACACTTACTACGGTGTAGGGTGTGTGGCTGCAGCACAGGCGGGCGGTGCCCATATAAGTGGCATAATAAAATAAAAATAGTGCAACAATGCAACATTGCAACCATGGCTGACGTGCCGCACCAAATGCACGGCAGTGATTTGCCCATGGTAACGATAATATGCTGTGCGGCTATTATTTGTATGCACACGCGTCACTGGTGGTCACAACAACAACAAAAGCAACACCAACATGCGATCAAAATGGTTGCAGCTGTTATTTGTGTGTGTGTGTGTGTGTGTGTGTGTGGGTGTGCGAAATGGTGCCGTTGCCATTAGAAGTGACGACGGTTGCGAGCTGCCACACAACAGCAACTCACCGACCATACAGCACCGACACACTGCCATGACAAAACACTTACACACACATACACGCGCACAAATGCAGGCACATACGTAGTT
The DNA here is from genome assembly GCF_001853355.1 of Bactrocera latifrons. Taxonomy (NCBI): domain Eukaryota; kingdom Metazoa; phylum Arthropoda; class Insecta; order Diptera; family Tephritidae; genus Bactrocera; species Bactrocera latifrons. Next base: position 1,681,423 of record NW_017537267.1, on the reverse strand, counting down.
CTAACTGCTTCTGTTTTACGGCTAAATTAAATTATTATTCCGCTGACACTTTGTTGCCTTGTCGTTATCACTTAATGTGCGCCAGCTGCAACACATATCCGCATTGCATGTGTATATGGCTTAATGTCCGTCGCTGTATGTGTATGTGTGCCAGTGCATTTGCCGTTCTAGTACATAGTAAATTCGTCGTTCGCAGCTCGTTTGTAATCGTCACGTAGGTGGCAGTTCTCCGACCGTTGGGAATGTCATTGCTTGGCAGCTGTTGTTAGTGTTGTTGTTATTATTCGATTTTACAGGCTCATTGCATGTTGCCGCTCTAAGTGCTACTTGAACACCCACATGCATTTATGCATGGATTTGGTGTAGTGCACCTTGGGGGAAAATCGTTAGAAGAATTGTATCGAATGTGGGACTAGTCGCGTAACTAGTTTGGGGTTTTCATGAATAACTAACCAGAAATGCTTCCAGTTCCGTTTTGGTGATATGAGTAACTAGTTTCCGTTGCGACCGATAGCCGAGCGGGTGCGGTGGCTTTGAGCTTGCTCACTGTGCGCTCAAAACGGGTCAAGGTGTGCAAGACCTTATTAGAAATAGCTTCAAACTTCTTCCATATTAGACTTGTATTATGCTCGGTCACAGCGGAATCGTCGGAAACTTTAAAATCGCGGAGCTTGCTACGTCGGGCGCCCTTTCCCAAATTTCATCGAATTGGAAACGAGTCTTCTGAACTTTTAATGTTAGAACCTTGGACTTACAGTGAGCTCCACAGCGCTGGTCAACAACCAGTAATTTGCCTTCGAGATCCTTCCGGCTTGAATTGAACCGTAAAAGATTCTCCGAACTAAGCTTGCTACGGCAGGCGCCCTTTCCGCAATTCATTCCAATGTTTTCTTGCAATCTAGTGCTAGAACCTTGGACCTTCATTGAGCTCAGCAAGCGCTGTTCAGTAACCACAACTTTTGTGTCTTCGAGATCCTTCCTGCTTAGAGTGAACTGTAAGAGACTACTAGCTCTTAGCAAAGTCAATCTCGTTGCAATTTTTGGTGTCACTGTCTAACAGATTCGCACGCGAAGCGATTAAATATTTAGTCAGAAGCTCTTTGCCAAAGCTATATGGAAAGGTAAAACGGAGTCATTTTGTCACTCGCTTCATATAATACTTAACGGCTCCTGTCAGACGGAGATTGAAATATCTCGGTAGACAAAAAACGTTGGCGAACTTTGGTAGTGAAATTGTCGGGTTTGATATTAATCGTCTCTATAAGTTTGTGGTAAGTACAAGACTCTTCGTCGATCTATGAGGATCTGGGAATTCACTTTTGTGAGTTTTCGATTAACACAAAGGCGCATATCTGTCTAAGTGACATTCATGGATCAACCTTGCGACCTAACCTATCTGTTAAACTAAATCTGAAAACGTAACCGGCCAACGAATTATGTCCGGAAAGCGTGTTCTACTTGTTAATGGTTCTTTCTCCAACTGCTTTTCTTGATATAGACAACATTCTTCAACAGATAGGTTGATAAGGTTTCTCAACAAGGTTTATCCTACCATTTATAGATATCTTCATATTGGACGTTCAGTTGTAGGCAACCACCTCTGCCTATAGTAGAAGATAATTTTTCAAACTAATAAGTTTCCGATATACTGGATTTTGATCGGTCAGTTTCTTCGGCAACTATAACCTATATTGATCTTTTATATACCCTATCGATATCTCAAAAACTGACCATACTGTTATCGCATATCTGCGACGTTTTCTTGCTTGTGTTACAATCCGGGATATAAGTAGTGAGAAATTGAAGAGCTTGAAGGCCGCTAAATGTTTAACATCTTAAACTAAACTACTGACTATCTCATAAACTTAATAATTACTAAAATTTAGACATTTTTATAGAACAACTTCGAATATGTATTTCTACATCAAAATGGGGAGAATATAGTGGCATTGTGTAAAACTTTTCTAAAGGGCATATGCAGCAATATTCGAGTGCGCAATTAATATGTGTCTATGACAAAATATGTGATATAATCTACATATACACCTAACTAGATATATGTATTTTTATAGAAATTTGTCAAAGCATGCAATTTTCTAACTGTTAGTCGCACCTGCTGCACTTTAAACCGTTGTTGCTGCTATTCACACTATACTCGTATATAAAAGTGTAGGATTGGATTGGATAGACTGTTTGTATGTGTTTGATAACTTTTTAATGGGTTAAGACTCAGCATAAATTTTAGCAATTAGAAAAATAAATAATTTAGAGTCACTTCGTGGTTATTAAAAATGGTGATAAAAAAGGTAATGTGCCTGTAAAGATAGCTTAAAATGCCAATACTCATTCCTCTTCTCTTCTACTAAGTCATTTCACATGAAGATATACTCTTTTGCATTTGTACATTATTTTCCATTAGAGTGTGATTTCCTTTTTTAAGGCTACCCATTAAAGGAGATAACAATATATCTATAGTCCAAACAGTCGTATTATTTGAAAAAGCCAACATTTTTGTAAAGATTCGATTTTTTCAACTTGTTACTCAACATGGTTGTAACAATTGAAGTCATACTACAACTCTTCGATACAATATTAGGTGGTACTAGTCGTTAAAATAGACTATAATCTCTGCTATTAACTCTTTAATATTATAGAATTTGCATTGAGGACTGAGAGAATCATAAGGCCACAGCCATTAGCGACTCATTCTTTTCTGATACTGTGGACAAAAGAGTGGAATGTGGAAGCACATTCGTCGAAATTTTTTTCTAGGCCGGTATGACTTTCACTGCATTCGGAGAATTTTACACTGTGTGAAATTATTCAACAAAGAAGGTCCATTAAATTTTGTGTTCGGAATCAAATTTCTGATGCCACAACGTTCAGAATGTTGAAAAAAGCCTTCGGCGATTATTGTTATGTTACAGTCAAGTGCTTTTGATTGCCAGACAAAGGGTCAAGAAGGCGTTGACGACAAACCAAGTTCGATAAAATAAAGAAATTGGTACTTAAGAATCGACGATTAACAGTCACAGATCTTACTGCCAACGTTGTAATATCAAAAGGATCAGTGAAAACATTTTTGAAAGAACATTTGGGTCTAAGGAAAGTGAAAGCAGGATTGGTTACAAAATCACTCCATTTTTTCGAATAAAAAGCTTCGAGTTAACGTCTGATTTCCGACTACAGGATGTCATGAAATTTATTATTAATGGCAATAAGTCTTGGATTTGTGCTTACGACCCGGAGACTGACGGTCAATCGGTCGAATTTGAAATGTGAAACGAAGCCAAAATGTCAAAATCCAGGTTATTTTGAGAATTTACTTCGATGATAGAGGTGTGGTGCACTCTGAACTCCTTCCAACCACCTTCTTGTTTTTAACTAATATCGACCACCACTACCGTATTCGTCTGATTTAGCTTCATGTGACTTTTGGCTATTCAGCAAATTTAAACGACTGCTCCGGGAAGACCCTTTTGAATGAATTGAAGACTTAGTTTGAGAAAGACAACATAGATGCTAAAGAATAAATTAAGAGCTTTAATATTATGAACAAAGTCTTACTATTTGTTGCTTATAATAGTATGTATACCTTGAATAGTAAATAGCTCGCAGAGTTTGCTTTTGGTTAAATCCTAAGAATAAAGAATAAAAGAACTAGTTGTGAAGAGTATATGTTAGGTTAGCTTATATTGAATTAGTGCCTATAAAGTTGTTTCAGATTTATGTCTTAAGGGGTAACATATATTTTTGAATTTCAAAATATCGCTTTTCTCGTCAGTAGATGAATTGTATATAGTAAATGTAAATATTATATAAAATTGCTTAGATTTCGATCCTCTGGATGACGTTTCATTCCTCAAGGTATGTCCCAGTCTTTTATTAGACTACAAAATTTTTGGTTGCACAGGAACTTACCCCTTCCTTGTTTGCGTTATCGGCTCCCAAACTGGAAACGTTGTTTTCTCGAAACGCTATAGTCAGAGTCGATAAAGAAAAAATTTCCAAAATATCTGGGCCGATCGACTTGAAATGTTCGCTCGACCTTCTGAGATATATTTGCTAAGTAAATGTTGGAAGAATAAGTTTTTAGATTCGATTTTTTAATCATTCTGAATTATGAGTTCTTTCACAAAATACTACTTTTTTTGGGAAGGCACTTGTTAGTAAAAAATCAAAAATTGTGAATAGTCCTTCCATCATTTAGCCCAAATAAGCGTAAAGTAACATTTAATTTTCGAACATCCGGTTGAATACACATCTTATAACACATCTATTAATAAATAAGTTAGAAAAAATTATCTTTAATAACAGTGTATCCTTTTGCCTTTTTAGCAACACCTCTTCAAATTCCCATATACCTAATATTTGGATTTTGAAACATTCACTAGATTTCACATTTTATATAGTAGTCAGTTTGTGAGGCTTAATTTGTAAATTGCGATAGTTGAATTTCAACTTTTCTAACTTGTTTTTAATGCTTTCTTAGTATATGAATCAGAGCTAAAGTCAATAAAGCCTCCATTATCTAAGTCTTCGCACATCTTATTAGACCCTCCCAGTTAACACCACTGCATTAAACTCGAAATCATTATGCATTAACCGTTAGGCGATCTTAGTAGCAACAACAAAGGCACTCACTAAATACATACTCTCACCAAGGATCTTGAAGTTCCATGCTTTTATTGCAATAGCCTTAAAAAGACATGCTTCCTGCATCTACCACTGAATAGTATCGATGACAGCGATCTACTATAAGTCGAAAGTATTAAAACAACTACAACAAGCAAACCTCTGAAGTCAGTGTTAGCCATATTGCGGCATGACCTTACTTCCAAGAGAGTTCTTAACTAAAACCAAGGAAACGAAAAGCTGACCACAATTTACCACCCGACTTTCAATTTAAACTGCACACACGCACCCACACACACACACACATACACATTTAATAAGCGAATATTAAGACTATTTATGTACTTTGGTACATATAAAGTCGAAATTTGTTTGTTTATATGAATGGAGCTGGGTCCCAAGGCGTACAAAGTCTCTAAAAATAAATGTTGTATGTTTAAAAGTTTTACATTAACAACAACAACAACAATAACAACAACAGCAAACAAACAATTGATTGCGTGAGCGAGCGCCAAATTCCAAAGGTTAAAATTGCAGTTGTAAAAATAGCTGAAGAACAACCAAAAAAAAAGCAAAAACAACAACAACGCCAACAGCAGTGGAATGGCGCAATGTTAAATGAAGTTATGACGTCTGTTTCTGTTTCTGCTTCTTGGTGCCCACATAAAAGTGAAAGTGCCCCACATGCAACAAAGTGTTGCTAAGCGTAAAACAGCAACAGCAACTGTGCGTGGCATTCTGGGCTCTGATGTTTGTTGTTATCGTTGTTGTTGTTGTTGTTTAGTTGCATGCAACTGTAAACCGCATTTTGCTGTGCTAATGACGACAAACGTTTGCAATTTCCCTTTGCATATTTGCTTTCGGTTTCGATTTTACTGTTGCTTTTGTTGTTTGTTGCTTGTTTTTTGTTTCGGCTTCGTTTTTATTGTTGTCTTTGCAGTTTCGCTGCCTTTCTCGGTTTTTGTTGCTTGTTTTGCGCGATAAAGTTTCATTAGTTTGAATTTTAACTACACCGTCAAGTGTGTGTTTTGCTTAAATACCCGTTCTCTACGCGCACTCCTCCGTCCATCCGGCCGTCCGCCCATGCATTCGTATTGCATTGTTGCGCTCGCGGCGTTGGCGCAATGCTGTATTAATTTTAATTGGCGTAACTGAATTTATGAAGGCAAAACATGCTATTTTTTACGTGTAAAATACTTGTTCACTGTAAAAATAATTTTTCACGAAGCCTGCTTTTTATGGCTGTTGTGGGCAGATAGACTTGTTTTCGCAGAAAATAAAAAACTTTTCAACCGGCGTAGAAATGCATTTCAATGCGAATGTATCCTCCTCAAATTATAGTGTTGCTCTCAAAGCGTATATCATTCCTATATTGTCTTTATTTTCAGCTATGGCGCCCCAAGATATACTATAAATGTTTTATTTGGCACCTAAAGATATACAACAAAAAATATTTCTGATACCAATGTGTAAGGATTTTGCAGAAAGTTTCTAGCCACCGTAAAAACTAGACGTAAAGTTCTTTGAAGATGTTTAATTTATATGTATAATCGAAACTAGGTCTCTTAAAAAGTCTCAAATTTCAGAGCTTCCACTGTTTTCCATAGCGTAAGACAGCAGCGCCCTCTACAGTTGTATTTTTTCAAAACTTAAGAGTATGTTTTTTAGCTTCTAATATTTTTGTGCGCATTATGGTGGCACCTACCCACACAAATAAAATAACTATTTCTATGAGCAAGTAACTGTAAGACTTTGTTCATACTTTTAAATTTCTTAATTGATTCTTCAAAATATTTGAGGTTCCCAACAAAGTGATCCTCCGTGGCTCCAATTTGTTTGTGCAACGTTTCTTCCAACCCTCGATACAGGCGTTGAAGTCAATTTCGGGAATAGCCATAATGTTTAATGTTTTCAATTGACGCAAAATGGTTTCCCCGGAGCTTGCTGAATAATCCAAAGTCAGATATTGGCTGAATATTTGGCGAAGAACTCACAAAGAATCAAACACGTCGGTGCATTATCGTGGTGCAAAAACCAAAAGTTGACGGCCCATAATACCGCCCTCGTTTTAAGAATAGCTTCACATAAACGACGCATAACAGTTTGGCCGGTCGGAAGGAATTCGGAGTGCACCATCACCTAGATAATCGACGAAACTGTCAACGTAACTTTGATTTTTCACATTCTTTAAGAGGGTTTTTTTTTTTGGCTTCGGCTCACTAATGCCACGATGTTCGGCAGATTGATCGTTTCTTGCCGAATCGTAGGTATAGATGCGATACTCTTCGCCAGTAATAATACGTTTCATGACATTCGGATTGTCGGAAAGCATTGTTTTACAGACGTTAACACGATGCTGCTTTCACTTTGCTTAGGTTCAAATGATCTTTCAAAACAGATTTTACTGATCCTTCCGATCACTGACAGTTAATCTTCGACTCTTAAGCACCGATTTCTTTATTTTATCGACGTATGGATCATCCGTTGCTGTTGATGCTGATGGCCGTCCTGGAGGTAGTTTTTCATCAACGCGTTCTCGACACACTTTGAATAATTCGTCTTTCTTCAGAATTCAAAAGTAATCATCGGAATCCCCTTTATTTAAAGCGTACCAGGATAAATTTAGGACATATGTATTACACAGAGCATATATATGAAATATGAACACTCGTTTGTTTGTTTTCATTGAACTGTTTTTTTAGTTTTTCCATAGTTGGTTAGGTTAGGTTATGTAGTTGATACAAGAATCTCAAGTGATTAGCTTTGGAGGCCTGTCCATTGTATTGCAAAAACTGATATATACAAATAGTTGAGACGACAGTTTTTCCTGATATTTCTACTGGTTCGCAGACGGTAAGACTGCCGAGATATTTCAACAATTGTCTCGCAAAGGCTAGACAATGGAGTTTAAGGTACCTTCCATACAACTTGGATAACCTCTAGTAAGAACCCTGCGAAAACAGACACTTCTTAACAACTTTGAGCGAACAGTTAGCCAGCTCAGCGCTAATATGGCTGCTACACTGTCGGAGTCAACGCTCACCTTCCTGAAAAAGGCAGCACATATGTGTACCGTCAAGTTAATAGCAGTCACTTCTGCCTGAAAAATACTACAAAAGGCCGGTAGCTAAGATTGAGGGAGGGCTTCTCACAAAAACACTTCCTCTAAACTTCTTTTCTAGCTTCGATCCATCGGCTAAAATGCTCACTACTCACTCTTTTATATGGGCTCCTCTCCATCCACATATCGCACGTCGGTATATGAGCAGAGAAATAGTGATCCAAGTTTTCGACATGTCCTTATTCGGACTGGCTAGAATCTTCATCATTTCTTCATCATTTGTATGAAATGTTTAGTAATTTTGGGCGTTCTGAGTTTTGTCGCATAAAATTAACTATAATAAATATACACAACTATAAATAAAGCTTAATCTTGTTTTAATCAATATGTCAAATAAAGCGATCTTTCTTCTTTATGTCTATATCTTTCTTTTTCTGATTCTGTCAGTTCTTAGGAATCAATAATTATTCAGAGGTGGACTTTGCAGCCTTCCTCAAGGTATTTAAGTCGAAATTCTACAAATAAGTCATGATTAATGATTTTTCATAATTTTTCAAACCCAAAGTCAAAAGAGAAATATTAAATTTCAAATAATCTTCCATTACCAAAGTTCATTAAAAAATAATAAAATATATAATTTTTGTTTTTGAAGTTATAAATAAATATATCCTTAATTTCAAATTTTTTAAAATCTTGTTTGAGTAATCTAGTGTTTCTGTCAGACTTTATTTGTCCATTCAGATCATAACTATAAATAGCATTGCCTCAGTTGCCGCCCTAAAGTTCTCCATCATGTTTCATTTACTTCACTTTACAGCCAAACAGCTTTCAATGGCACAATATATTGCTAGAAAATTCAATACTTCACAGTAAACAAGCCAAGCGTATCGGATGCAACTGTGCAAGCAAACTCTCAAACAATGCACGAGCGTGTATTATTTAACCCGTAAACGCCTCGTTGTACTCGTAAAAATAAATTGAATAAACACTCGTGAACAATTGCATTTGGTAGAAGGGGAGATATAATGATATACACACATATAATTCGATAAGAAATGCATATGGAAACGTTCAACAGTTGATAAAAAATGGAGTAGAATATATTTGAGAGACATAAAAAGAGAAAAAAGCTTAAATGATTCATAAATTATTTTAGAATGACAATAATGTGTATGTGAGTGTTGCCAGCTTATTTTATTTGTTTTTTAAATCATGCACAAAAATGAGTACACAAAAAAAAATTGGTTTAAAATGAATTTTTTGTTTTACTTAATTTTCGGTTTTTGTTTATTTTTGGAAACTCTATTTTTTTATATTCCCATTAGCGCCTTCTAAGATTTTTATGAAAGCATGTTTGACGTCAATTGAAGATTCCAAGTATAACCAGGACCTTCTCAACCCTATAGCTGATTTTTTACCAAAAATGCCGGTTAAACTCTGAGGTTGATAAATGAAATTCAGAGAGAATATTTTCCTTCCCCCATTTACTTAATATATCCGAATATCAAACCGGTTGATTTTATTGCTTAAATCAAATGATGAAGTTCCCATGGTATTGCAGCTTACAGATTACTTTCTCAAAGTAAAAATTATTCCAACAAAAACATCTCAATAATTTTTTATCATGTGGCATCAACAAATTATAAAGAGAGTAAATAAAAAAAATGCTAAAGATAAACTGTTGGCGACACGAGTCAGCAACTGACTTACTTAAAAGCTTACATATAACCAAGAGATAGAGAGAAAAAGAGAGACCGCACATGCGAATAGAACCAGTAACAGAAATGTTCCTTAAATTGCGCTAACATTAGATGGAAAACTGTGTAGTGCAGGGGACAGAGCGACCCGCTAATGTGGGTCCCTCACAAGCAGGTGTTGAGCTAAACAGTTAATGTACCAGTAACTGCAAGCACAACACAAGGGCCACCAATGAGTTACATTCGATTCAACACGCTCTGTTAATGTTAACAGAAATTTTTCTCAACTTGCGCTAACATTTGGTGGAAAACTGTCTAGTGCAGGGGACAGAGCGACGCGCTAATATGGGTGGGTGCTCCCAAGCAGGTAGGTGTTGAGCTAAACAGTTAATGTTCCAGTAACAGCAAGCACAACACAGGTGCCATCTGTTAATGTTAACTCACTTGCACTTTGTTAATGTAACTCACTCGCGCAATGTTAGTTACGAACGGGTATCTTTCTGTTAACATGCAGCTGCTGCCGCTACACTTTATAATTTCTGCTATTATACTTTTTATTACTTTGCTATTATATTTATTAGTGTGCTGTGAATATGATGAAGCTGCTGCTGCGACTGCGACTGCTGCTGTTCATTGTGCGCCCGATGTTTATCAGCAGCGAAATGAGCGAACTCCAGCAACAGCAGTAGCAGTTGCTGTGACAAAAATAAACGCATTCAAATACATATTTATATAGCAGTGTGTATGCAAACAGACAATCGGTTGTCTTCGCTTTTTTAACACACGATTGTCATGTGTCAGTGCACGACGATGGCGATGGCGATGGCGATGGCGAGTGAGTGCGTGTTTGTCACTTCGTGCTGTGAATATAGGGTGCTTATGAATGAGGGTTGTTAGCGCCGGCAGTTTGTTGTTTGGCTGCGGTGCAGAGTGGAAGGCGTAGCGGCTGGTTGGTTGCTTACTTGGTGGTTTAGCTGGTAGTTAGCAGGCCAGCATACACTCTTTCGTCACAATTTGCGCCACTTAAAAGCTTTTGTTTTGCTGCTGCTCCCACTTTGGCTGGTGTTCAAATAGGCATTGAAGCCTCACCCACCAACCAACTCTGCTATGCTCTGCTGCTCAGCACAATCGCAGCTGTTTTGGTTTTTCTGCTCAATGCTTCTGCCTCTTCTGCTTCGGGTTCGCTATAGTGGCTGCTGTCACTGACTGCGTCACCGTCGTCGTCGCTGCTGCTGCTGCATACTGCCTACTTACTTAGTCGCTACTACTATTTTTGCTCACAACATAGTACATACGGCGCACTTTCGCCATTTGGCCAATTCTGCCGATTCAGTACGATTTCATTCAGACGCTGGCACAGTCGTCGGTCAGACAGTCGAATCAGTGGTGTGTGTTTGTGTAGTAGCAGACTGTGCTGCCAGTGTTTTATTATCTTCACTCTTAGTCTCTTGTGTAGTACGGCGGTTAAGCAGCACTTAATTTATAGACGCTACTAAGATGCGTTTGTTAAATAGCTGGCTGGTAGCTAGCTAGCTGTAAAAGCTAAACTCGAAACCGGGCGAGCGTGTCTTAGCTGTTATTGAGCGCGTCGTCAGCTGTGTGCATGCGTGTATGTATGTGCGTGTTTTGTTTAAATTTTATATATTTACTCATACAACTAACTGCTCGCTAACGACGACATCCCATTTGTTGTTGATTAAATTTTATGTTTGTTGTTGTGCGCTGCTTGGAAGTTTGTTATTGTTTTTGTAGGCGAGCGTAGCGCAGCGCAGCGTCCGCAAAGAAGCTGTGCATGCCAAAATCGGCCGGAGCAGTTGTGTAGCAGACGCTGTGTGAGCGTTCGTACGCGCGCGCTTGTGTAGAGCCGAATAATAAATAAAAGATAAAATCAGCAGCCGTTTTATTAAAACGAAGTGAAAAATTTTCAACTTGTAGAGAAAAATGTGAAAATGCTGCGTGTAAAGTGAGTGAAAATCTTCAAGGAGAGTGCGTGGCTGAAAATGTGAATTAAATATAGTAAATATCTCGAATAAAGTGTTTATAGTTTTCTGCAAAAAAATTGTATAAATCATGAACTATATCGTGGTAGTCTGCTGCCAAGTGCTCGCCGTCTGCACTGGGTCCCCCGTGTGTGCTGTGACAACGCTCAGTGAGGCTGTGTGATTTCCTCCACGCACTTGTACATACATACATACATATATACAGCGGTCTATAAGCATTAGTGCGTGTATTTATATATTTATATGTACTATGTGCATATGTATATATGTATATAAATATTTTGTGATACGCTGACAACATCAGTTTTTAAAGCTGAAAATATACCTATATCAAATACGGAAATAGATATATAAATAAGCAGTTGTGTTTCAAAAATAGAAACTAGCAACAAAACTCAATAAATAAAAACATACAGGCGCTCTTTTATAGCCGTGTTTGTTTCCTAATGTGTTGTCTAACAATATGGCTTTTCCGAAAAACAACTTTATTAATTAAAATTGCTTATGTTTGTGTTGTTTTTTTACCTGCTCAATTATGGAAGTTAATGAGTATTAAAATATATAATTTTCTAAACACAAATTCAGATATAATAACCAATATGCAACCATTTTATAACCAAAACTCAAATTTCGCTTCAATATTAGTGATTTCTGCTATCTCGTTTTTCCTTCGCCTGTAAACTTATGAAAAGTAATAATACGTTATTTTGAATTTTATGTGATCACGAGTAACAACCGCTAAACTCCAATTTGTGAAATTTTTAAAAATGCATGTACAAGTTTATATATCAGTAGAAGCCTTAAACCCAGAATCTATATAATGTTTATTTGTTGTTTGTTAGTGGTATAGGATGTCTCATCCTAAAATGTGTCGCGTTTTATAAATTATTTTAAATATTAAAAAATATTTATTGAAAAAGGTGGTGTTCACATCTCAGTACCAGCCGATGTTGTGGTCATTTCTGATAAGTAAATAGCGCATCATAAGAACGGTGTCTAATTAACACTCCTCAATCAGATGTTAAACCGCAACCGTTTTGTTTAAAAACATTCTGACTGTCTGACTAGAAACGGTTGTGTACTTTAAATCCAATCAAATGGCTTATCCTTGGGGCCAAAGTTATTTGTATATTCTATAAAACAAATTTTAAAAGCAATACTAAGGACTATTCCAGAAATTCTGTTGTGAGCAAAAATTTGTAAGATTGTGCCAAATGTAATAGATTTTGAAGAATAACTTAAGAATTTTAAAGTTATGAACACTATTATTTTTTACCCATTGAAATATATTGACGCTTTTGTTACAATAAAACATTTAAAGTCGATTTGAAATTAAGTGATACATATTAGTAAAAACATTTAAAAGTTTCTGAGACGAAGGCCTTAGTAGCCGGTACCCTTAGTTTTCTAGTCTATCTGTAAATTTATACTTACATAATTTAAAAAATAAGAAAAAATAAATTTCTGTTCTCATAAGATTTAAACACTCATAATGCTAAGTAAACCTGAACATTTAAAACTATGCTTCACAATTACAAAAGGTTCCTTATATGAACTTGGTTTGATCCGTCCGTTCTGTTTTTATGATAGTGCTCCCATTTGAACAGTTTCTTCAAAGGTTGTACCATTTTCTCTAGCAATAATCCAATCCAACTCATCATATACACTATACTTTAAAGGGTGTAGGAAGTCTCCTTCTGGGTGTTACAATCTTCGTGGCAAATTTAATATGCCCTGATCTGATTACAAATATTTGGTTCTTCTTCTAAAGGAGCGTTTTCATGACAGAAATATTTTTTAAATATTTGTTGTTGTTGTAACGGCAGAACCGTCCGTGCAAGGATAAAAGCCGGGTACGTTCCGGTTACATACACCCAGCTGTCGTGGGAACGCATATTTAAAATATTTGCCTTAGAACATGGTAGAGTTTCTCAATTTGAGCTAAGCTACCATTTTTTATCTTCAAACAAATTTGGTTTAGCTCCAACCGCAACTGCTCAAAAAATTATTGGACTCAAAGCTAAAGGATGCCTTTAATTTTATGTGTTAAAAATTTGTATTGTTTCTTACAAAGTAGTACTTTTTCAAGTAAATATAAGGCGTGTAAGTAAAAAATCCGGCATTCTTGAACAATTCCTCTCGTCAATTTGATGAGTTGTTGTCTATAGCCGTCCCTTGCAAGGGTTTACCCCGGTTTTAGAAGCTCATAATTCAGCAGGTCCTTCTAATCCCATGAAACTTAGAGCCTGTGCTGGGCCAGGTTTCCCATATGAATTTTTGCATTTTGGGGTTGGCGAATGGCGAAATTAATTTTTCATTATCAGTGCAATCTAATGAAAACTGATTTCAAACAGCATTTCTAAAGAACAAAATCATCTTTCAACTTCTCTTTTTTTGGCATCAATATATATAGGAGCCAATTGCCTTTTGAATGTATCCGCCTGTTTTTAAACGCTCTGAAATGGCCACTTGAGTTTCTCAAAAATATATTATGCGTTTGAGAGCACTCTTCACCGATTATGATTTCAAGCGATTATCTTCTTAACTTTTTTCACTGCTCGGGATATTCTTCGTTTTCGAAACCAAAATCATAACCCTTAAATAAAACTTTTGGCACGTTCGCTTAGCTATGCTTATGTGCACCATAAACTTTCCTGAAGTAACGTTGACTTTCGGTTGAGATTTTCTTCATATAATAAAGTTAAGTTAAGTAAAGAACAAATCCTTATAAAAACACTTAGTGGGCACAAAGTGCGTCGTCTTTCATTAAAAAAATAAATAATTTTTGTTGTGAACGCTTCAAAAATATATATATAATAATAATATTTTGAAAAATGACCACAGCACATTAGCTTTCCAACACCTGTTCGATGTATTGGAACAGTGAAATATTAACCAAGTTACAACATTTCGAATATTGTTTTGGATCCACTATTTAAGGGTTTCTAAACTCGATGTTTTGCTCTTATTGCTGATAATGCTAAGACTGACTTTGGTTACTAAGAAACCTGTTTAAATGAGCGCAATATAAATTATAAATTTAAACCAAAAAATTAGAAAATTAAAAAAAAAA
>NW_017537267.1:1656808-1666908 GCF_001853355.1 Bactrocera latifrons | reverse complement strand
ATTAAATACCTAAATTTTTTAAATCACTTATTGTCGCTTAGTGTATATTTTTCTATCCACTATCCCAAAATAGCTGTATAGTACGCTTCTGAGTGTTTCGAAGTGTTTCCTTCTTAAATAGTTCTATTTAATATTCGTCACATTTCCATTCAATGCCAAAGAGTAGATAAATTCTCTGCCCACATTTGTATCACCGCACCCTTAAAGCTTAAAGCATTCCACGCAAAACAAAAAGCAGAAAAAATACATATGTATATAAAAAAACTAAAACAAAAACAAAATTGCAACAAAAAAGCCGCTGGCGACAGTATCCCATCACGTACACGCGAGCATGGAAATTATGTAAAGCAGCATGCCGAATTGTATACAAATAAGTCAGAGCGTGTGCACTCGTGAATAGTGATAGAGCATACAGAAAGAAGCAGTTGGAAGTGTGGAAAAAAGTTAATTGAAAATAAAATAAAACGAAAATAAAATAAAATAAAAAATTGGTTAAAAATTAGAAGAATTTATTTCGCTAAGCAGCGATAAGCGGCTGAAATTGAAATTCACTCGGAATTTTGCAGCAAAAAAAAAAAAATTAAGAAAAAACAATGCAAATATAATGTGATAAAAATCGAGAAAAAAGATGCAGGTTGAAGCGGAAAAATATTAAAAGAAAAGTAAAAACGGAAATTTTGTATTTATTTATATATATTTTTTTTTAACTAAAATACAACTCTAATATTTTTAGTGCTACGATACACTAGAGGGCATGTGCAAAATAAATATTTTAATTGAAATAAATGTGAAAAGTGTAGCGGAATAAACAAATGGAAAGTATGTGAGTGCAAAATCTGCGCTATGTGTGTGCGATGAAAGCAGGGAAATGAAAGAAAGCAATAAAAAATCAAAAGCAATCACGAAAAAGCAAGCAAAAATCACAAAAAATCGCGGAAAAGTGCAGTAAATAAAAAAAAAATAAAWGTCGAAAAGTAAAATTTAAGTAAACAGCTACTTTGTAAACGGAAAACTGCATGCAAAGTAAAAGTGTGCAAATGAGCTGTGTAATAAAGGTGGAAGCAGAAAAGGTGAAATCACGAAGCTGGTGGAAAAATTTTTTAAAAATTTTGAAAAAATTAAACTAAAATGCAAATTAAGTACTTAAGCAAGGAATATTAAATTCAAGTAATGTATGGAACAGAATAATTGTTATTGTTGTAAACAAAAAAGCAGCAAAGTCGGAAGCAAAAATCTAAGCAGACCACTGAAGCTGGAGCTCTTTAAGGATTAGCAAAGAAAATTCTACGATTTGCTGGGCATTTATTAAAAGAAAAGTTTTGAGAAAAGGAAAAAATAAATAACGGCAATAAAATCTTAGCAACCAAAGTAATAAAAGCGATTTGTTAAGCGCATTGAACGGTGGCTGTAGCAGGGAACTTAAAATATGGGTTTGAAGAAAATTCAAAAAAATTAAAATATACTAAAAAGAAATTAGTAACAAAGCGAAAAATTATGGAAATCAAGAAAAAGTAAAAAAAAAATAAATTTTTATTAAAATAATACAAGCAACAACAACAATAAAGTTGATGTTAGCGTACCAAATTAGCAGCGCTGCAGTAAAAGAGAGCAAAAACGACGCAAAAAATTTATTTTTAAGATGCAACAACAATAACAAGAAAACACAATATAAAAATTTAAGATGCAACAACAATAACAAGAAAACACAATATAAAAATTTAAGAAGCAACAACAATAACGAAAAAGCTTAACACAAAAATTAAGAAAAAAGTCCAACAACTTGCCACAGCACAACAAATATTTAGCAATATAAACGACAAAAGCCATAACAGACGGACAACAACAGCACAAAACATATTGAAGTATGCAGAGATCAGCAACAACAACAACATATTAAGAATAAACGCACTAAACTTCAACGGCACTAAAGAAAAGCTGCAACGACCACAAGCCAACAACCTGAACACACCCACAAATTACAACATAAGCAACAACAACAACAACAATTACAACATAAACATCAGCAGCTGGGAAAATTCGCAAAAAAAACGATACACACGCCAGCAGCAGCACCATCAACACTCCGGCAACAACAAAATCAACAATAACAACCCACATACGCACCAACATAACAACAACAAGCACACCAATTTCAGCAGAAATTGCAATTGCTGCCACGAGCGCGCCACACACGCCAACCACAACCGCGTCTACAGCTGCTGCTACAACAACAACAGCACACCAAACGCAACCGCTGCTGAAGGCGACCAGCAAAGTGAAGCAGAAAGTGCGCAAAAAGAAGCAAATCACATTTAATTCAGAGCCAGTGACAGCCAACACAGCGCCGCGCAACGGCCACGGCCACGGCCACGCCCACGCCCACGCTGTACTAGCTACGGCGGAAACGGCTGCCACACAACAGAAGACTGAACGATTTGCAAAATCACAAACAGCAGCGTGCATCGGCGCACCGACAGTCACGACGGTCGCACCGACACGTGCGCTGGCGGCACGAGCGGAGCGCAAAGGTGCGACCGCGACGCAGGTGCGGACAGTAAGAGCGCAGCCGCCGGCGGCTGCCATTGCCAGTCACACAACAGTTACAACAAATACTACCAACACAACAGCAAGCAAGACTCCAACCAACACACAGTCACAGGCGCAGCGGTATCCGCCGCCAGCGCCACCCGCGCACACCGCCCAACAACAACAACAACAAACACAAACTCAACAACAACAGCAGCAGCAACAAACCTACCATATACCAAGCATTCCGAGCTTTAAGCCAGCGGTGAAACGTTTGAGTAGCGGTAGCATTGGCAGCATTGGCGCCACCATCAGCGCCGCCAGCGGTATCAAGGCGACACGCGCGCGCTTAGCGCATTTTCTGAAAATCCAATCGCCCAGCGCGCGTAAAGCACGCGCACGCCGAAAATCGTCTACGCCCTCGGCGGGTTCGCTGATTGTAGTTGATATCGCTGGTGCTGCGTCTGGTGGTCACGTCGGCTTGATCGAGGGTAGTGGTGGCGGCGGCAAAGCGGCGACTGGTGTGCCCATTACAACAGCGCCGACTAGTGGATTTGGTGCAGTGCCGGCAGCATTAGGTGTAGGTGCTGGTGATGAGGCTGGTAACGCGGGTGCTACAGTAGGTGTTGACGCAGCAGCCGCCGGTGCAGACGGTACAACAGCGACAGCGTCGGCAACATGGTGTGGTGGTGTTAATTTCTTGGTGTATATGGTGTGCTCATTTTGTTGTTGTTGCTATAATTTTCGCAACTCACCAACAAGGTACGTGAATTTATTGTTATTTTATGTGTTATGCTATCAAATATTATACTGGTGTAGTGCTCACGAAGAGTTATAGCGCATTTTAAAATTTCATATATCTTTACTTTGTTGTCAATTGCGAGGTCTTGAGTTATCATGACCTTTTCTTAGTAATTTAAATATTTCGCTACTAATGACTTAACACCAATCTAGAGGCTTAAACAAAAACATTTGACACCTTATCCTAGAATGAAGCATCCTGGTACCGTACCAAGAGAAAAAACACAGAAACTTCAACTTTAATGGGAAATATTATTATCATTCGAAAAACCATTATTTGGGTTTTATTTTTTGAAGATTATCTCTTTCAAACGTAGGTCACGACTAGATCTCAGATGGTCTATCCATTGAGTACAATTTTCAATGATTCGTTTGCGCATTTCGAATGGTAACTGGCGAATGACACGCGTGATGTTGTGCACCAAAGTCTGAATCGAAGCGAGTTTGCCAGCATAGTCTTTAGACCTAACATAAACCCAAAAGCTAAAGTCTAACGGTGTGATATTGCACGATCTTAGTAGCGAATAGACCAGCCCAAAACGTGAAATTATCTGCTCGCCAATGTGTTTGCTCAATGAATCCATCGATTGATATGATGTTTGGGAGGTGACGTCGTCTTGTTGTTGAAACCAAATGTCGCCGAGATCACGAGCTTCAAGTTCAGGCATCAAATAGTATATTATCGTGACGTGATTACGGTCACCATTGGCGGTTAAATTCTTTACGGCATCCTTTTTGCAGAAATATGGAGCGATGATTCCACCAGCCCACAAGCCACACCAAACCTTGTTTTGTCTGAATGAAATGGCAGCTCTTCACTCTCTTCAGGTTGCTTTTCTTTCTAAATGTGGCAATTTTGATTACTCACATACCCATTTAACCTAAAATGAGCCTCACGGCTGAACAAAATTTGTCTCGAAAACAGGGGATCTTCTTGGAACTTTTCAAGAGTCCATAGAGCTAATCGAAGTTATATTTTATAGTCTTTCAATTTAAGATCTCGACATAAAATGAGCCAAGTCATATCATACGTCATTCCCTTAGCGCATTATGCAATATGTTATTCACCAGTGATGTCACCTTAACTTATTATGTTTAGGTTTCGAATTGTGACGATCAGCTGACTGTTGCTGAAGTTCACCCGACAAATAGCTTTGGATATATGAACATATGTCTAGGAGTTCTTTATCTTAAGTAGTGTAATCGGCTGCCAAAAGCATACACACATTCTTTTCGAGACACTGTTTTTACAGGAAAATTAGTCCGAAACGGGTGACCGATCGACTTGAAATTTTCTCGCAACCTTTCCCAATAGATTTGTCAAATAACAATCGAAATAATAAAACTGTTGACAATAATATCGATTGCTTACACCGCAAGAGAAGATTGTACTTTTTTCAGAAGATGAAACTTTTTTTGGGAAGTCACCATATTCGAAAATCAAAATCGATCCATACTAGTATAAAATTATTTGATTTTTGGATTCGAGATAATTTTAAGCAGAAACATTTTTTTCACTGTCAGGCACATTTTTTCGGATCTATACCTGGAACTCGACTGCTAATTTTTTTATTGAAAAAAAAATGGTAAAAAATTGCATTTTTTTTTTTTTCTGACTTGCAAGGTAACTAGAAAGTCTAAAGAGGAACTCGAAATTATTTGTTATCTCGAAAAGTACAGATCGAATTGTGTTGCAAGAAATAGTATTAATTTAGGACATAACTCCCTTACTGCTTTTTACCTTTTATTGACTTTTATATAAAATTAACTCCCTACCAGCTCCACAATTTTAATTAAGACGCGCCAGAGACATCCTTTCACTGCATCCCTCTAACATCTCTCTAAGTATGCATTTTTATAAATTTCTTCAGTGAAGCAGCTCCTCTTGTTTACAGCCAATTATTGCTTGTAATTAAAATTTATAGCTGCGATTTTAGCTACTCAATGGCTTTAAGGCTGCATAAATACTTTTTAATGTTACTACATTTTAATGCAAATGAAATGACTACCTTTCTCAAGTCTATTTAACACGCATATGTATATTCATACATACATATAAGGGGTTCTTAGATTCCATGTACTGCTCACGCTCTGCCGCTCACTTTCGCTAACCATAACCCTCGTTTCCATTGTCCTTTTGTTGTAATGCAAATTGCTGGCGCTCTTTCTGTGAATCTCGCACTCACACAGTTTCAGGCGCAGATCTTTTCGTAAGTTCATCGACGCCGATTTGGCGGGGATCGGGCACTTGGCTCACTATAGTTACTTGGCGAAATGTGACGAGTGCATTGTACTTGTTCACCTTTTTGTCATTTACTTCATTACTTTTCTCTGCACTAACTGTTAAACGTGTTTTGCTCTATTAAATAGGAAAAATGCATTAAATTTGCAAAAAACAGAAGTGTTACTTTTTATGGGTACAAAAACTCAAAACAAAACAAAAAAACGAAAAACTGCCTTTCAAAGTAATTAAATGGTATAAAAAGTACATGATGAATGTTCGCTTTTAACGAGCGCTGTTAAAAACACGAAATTAAGTGAACATTTTTTATTACCTAAGCACGGGAAACTAAATTTAAACTTCATTATTTTCACAGTTGTCACTGTGTTTGTTTCGAGTTGACAATTTGCAATATGATGGTGTATTTTAAGTATTGTATCTTGAAGTTATATTAAAAGGGTTCCGAATATGAACCGAAGGTTATGGGAGCTGAAGGCAAGGCGAGCAGAATTTTTCCCTATGTTGGAGGGAATTGAAATATATTTTAAAAACATCGACTTAGCTTATCTACTGAAATGAATTGGTATTTTCTTCCTGAATCCGACTATATATCAGAGCATCATCTTGCAGAAAATATCGCTTTCCAACCTTAAATCTACTTTTTTCAGGCGATTTCTCAACATTAGAAAATCGCATTCGAGGTATCCTTTCATGGAGGATATCAAGGAGGCTTTACGGGGCCACCAAACTTTTACTTAATGGTATAAATTTGGTAAAGCATCCACTTCATTCAGTTTTACTATCACTTTGGGTTGAAATTATTCAGGCGATTTGTGGATTCGCTTCAAAGAATGAATCAAGTAAACTTTGCATTTTCTGGTCTGTGAAAAGTATTCCACTCAGGCCGTTTTGCATCGACCGGAACAAATGGTAGTCAGATGGAGCAAGATATGAACTCTAAAACGGGAGGGACAAAACTTCCCAACTATTTTTTTCTGAATAGTGTCATAAGGAAAAGTATTGTCTCGTGTCCAGTCTCAAATTCAGGGCATTTGTCAACAGTTTCTCACTACGATTTAATGAGTTGCTGTGTGTTTTGCGATCAAACCGGCAGCGAAGCATACCATGCTGCTCTTGGTAGTGAAAGGGTATGGCAACATAATTTCGTCTCAAAAAATGAAGGTCTTAGAGGAAGACACACCACTAGCACTTCTTCCAAGATACGGCGACATGAAGAGGGCTAACTTCGCAAACAAGTTTAAAGTTAGTCTCTACAGGAGGCGGAGTGGTGCGATTTCATATCCGACCTACTACTGAGGGGCAGCACTATCCTGTAGTATAGTGAAATAAATAGACGCCTCGAAAACACCGGAAAACATTGGAACAGGCCGCATACCAATGGAATGATTTCCGAGCATCTTTCAAGTAAAACTCTTTGCTATAAATAAGTCAATATGAAGAAATCAATCTCCGACGTAAGAATTGAAGCCAGTATATCGCTATACTCAGCGATAGTCAAGCGGCACTAAAAGCGATCTCAGCTTATGAAGTCGAATCGCTATTAGGAGGAGTGTATTCGAAGGCTGAAGAGCCTGTGAGTTTGCAAGGTTTAGAGATAAGATCAACCTCTCCCGATACAAATTCCCTCCCCTTACCGCGCTCTACACTGGGCACTGCAATACTCAAGCAACACTTGTCCAGCATGGGTATAGTCTCCTGTACAAATTGCCTGTGATGTGACATGGAACCGGAAACTTTAGAACACTTAATTCTAAATTGTCCAGCAATTTGTAAAAGCAGGCTCAAGGCCCTTGGATCAATCCACGTGAACAGGGCTGGCAACACCTCCATTCCGCCCAGCAAGTTCCTGAAATTGTTCAGAGAGCTGGAGCCATGTGGGCCACCAAACTAGACAGTAGATTTCGAACGCATACTGTGAATATTGGACTAATACGATCATAATAAATTTACGCTGTCTCTTGGAAAACGAATATAGTTATTCAACCAATAGAACCATTATATTCGAAATATAGGGTTTTCCAAAACGAGCGATGTGAATAAAAAAAAAAAAAAAATAAAACAAAAATAACACAAAAAAACAGTTGCTAAGAAAATTCATAAAGAAACAATATTAAAGAATTTCTATAAATCCGTAGGTTGTGTTTTGAGTCAGCCCTAATTCTGGAGAACGTCTTGGAATCGTCAAACTACGGTCTTTAGCAGCGCTTGCCCTAACGGCAAGGCGAAATGTTCAAAAAATTTTCACATGCCGAACACAGATGGACGATTATTACCACCATAAAATGGTTGGTCTGTAGAAAAATTTGTAAACGTTGTTCTTACGTATATTTTTCGTGATAAAATTACAACATTAAATTAGAAATCATATCATCCCTATTGGAAAAAGCGGTATAACAACTATAAATATAGCAAAATTCAACAGCACCTCCAACAAACTTATTTTTACCGTACTTTACCTTTACCGCCGAAATTCAAATTAAAGCCTACTCTTGCATACATCAATATATAGCCATCTATATATTATTTATTTAAAAACCCAGTAAAAATCAGTAAATCAAAACTAATCATTTGCTAAATCTAATCTAGCCCGAGTACTTTTATAGAAGCAATTTCCCAATCAAAGCTATCAAAGACTTAATGAACGTATTAATCGATTAAATTTCGCTGTTTGCTTAATAAATAATAAAAGATTTAATACTTTAGCAAATATTGAAAATTGCAAAATGCTCAAAAACCTGACGGTAAATAAATTTGCAGTTATTAAAAATGTTTTTCAAAGTTATTTTAACTTGAACCTCTTGGAGTGCGATAAAGTAAACAAAAGTATATAAAAATATAAACGCTTATCAGTTAATTACATAAACATATTTATGTATATCTAAGTACTTACACTGCCATATCTTGCCACAGCACAAGTTTGGCGGCTACTAAGCGCCTAAAGTCCTTCAAAACCCGCCTGCACACTAACTAATAGTCTACCAGCTTACTAAACGTAAGTCATTTAAAATGAATACCACACATACACGCAGTAAAAATTATAACAAAAAAATAATAATAATCCTGTACATGTAGATATATACAACGTGGTGCGTATACTGGTGGCGCGCAGTGTTTGTGTGTTACTTAATACCTCGCATAATGCGCTAACAAATTTATAATTGTACGCTATTAATCATTGATAGACGAGGCGCAACAGTGGAACGCCTTCTAATCGCACACTTGTGCACGCACGCACACTAGAATACTTCGCAGAGCCCTCCACCTGGACTATTACTTACCAAACTTGTTCTAACTATGGCGTCGAAATGCAGCCAAAGCAACCAAATCGGCGGCAAAGATGTGTATAAGAGACAGCACTAGAATACTTCGCAGAGCCCTCCACCTGGACTATTACTTACCAAACTTGTTCTAACTATGGCGTCGAAATGCAGCCAAAGCAACCAAATCGGCGGCAACACGAACCATTATTCAGCTGGAGCCAGCTACCGAAACGTGCTGGCAGGTGTTTTTGTTGTTATCGATATGTATTTAGATAGCAGTAGACCGCGTGAAAAAGTAACAATAAACAAAAAAAAAAAAGTAAAAAAAGAGCATAAAGGAAGCCGCCTAAAAGCCAGCGAAAGCCCACGGGTTTTCCATAAATAAAAGAAAATAAAAAACGTGAAAAAAGCTTGGAAGGAAATCCAATATGAACCACTGAGATAAGCGAGATAAGCACACGCCGCACACACGCGCAGCTACCAGCGCTCAAACTGTGCTCATACGCGCTGTGATAGCACACGCTCTCTTTCTCTCTCTCCTTTTTATGCGCTCAACCAGCAGTATAACATTTCTCCACGAAAGTGCGCTACTGGTATACCATATGTAACCACAAAATCCCACCAAAACAATTGCCAAATGATTTGTCTTTTGGCCGTCGTGGTTAGTTGTCGGTGCGCACTCTCGCGCCCGTTCGTTTGCTCGCACATGACTTTTTGCTAGAGCGCGCTTGTTAAGCGCTGCACAGCCGTGCAGAGTTTGTGATGCTGAAACGCTACAGCGCATTCACCACACATATTTTAGAGATTTTAAAATGCCACCCACCACCCACAGTGATGTGTTTTAATTAATTAAAGGAATTTAATTTTTGTTGGAAAATTGTGGGAATGTTTAACTAATGGGGATATGTTAACTAATGGCATCGCCCATTATAATAAATAATGAATACCTATATTGACTTGAAGTTAGTACAAAACTTTTTGCAGAAATCCATGCCACTCTTATCGAGCCTGACCTTGTCGCCTGACCTGCCTGCTCAACGGTATTTTCAATAATTTCTCGCAGCCAAAGTCAACTAAGCCACGTTTTTTTTTTTTATTAAAAGTGTCACTTGTTTTAACATTTACACAACTTCAAATGACATTTGTGCCGACTGTCAAAATTTTCACAAAAATAAACAAACAAAAATTGAGCGCTTCAACATCTCATTTGACAATACACTCCTGCAGAGCAATACATCTACAGGAGTGCATAGGCGTTAGGTTGGCGCACC
>NW_017537267.1:1653766-1656033 GCF_001853355.1 Bactrocera latifrons | reverse complement strand
TTTTTTGTTGACGTTGTTGTTGTGTTACTGAAATCGTCAGACCACTTCGTTCGGTTGCTCTTTTTTGCTTTTGGTTCATTTCATTTATTTCATCTCCGCAACTGTGTGACTACAGTGCAGTGCCGTATTAGTGCTCCAAAACAACGTGTACTCATACGCTCGCGCTCTCTTTAAGCACATGCTCAACGCAGCTTAGGCTGGCGCTCTGCTCACAGCATATTCATTTTCATGATTTCTTGTTTATCGTTACACTCACCTCTCTGCCGCTGCTGCTGCTTTTGCTGCTCACGGGTACCTTTTGCTGTTTATGTGTGCATGTGTTTGTGTAGAATTTTTGTGCAGTTTTTCTCGCCAGCAACGACATCGTCTTCATCGGTTTTCATAACTTCGTGCGGTTCGTGATTTTCAACGTCTCGAGTTCTCGATGTCGATGTCGCCGCGACGACAGCAATGAGACATATACATTTTTTTCAGCCATTTAACATTTTAAGCAAAGTATTTAGTGTTTTTTAAATAATACACACATTGCTTGCAAATCAAAAAACATATACGCGTACATAATTCAAGTGGACGGTGGTGAAAAGTGTTGTTGATACGCGTGCGTGTGCCGTTGGACGAACCATAACGAGAAAAAAGCAAAACGCTGTGCAGCTGTAAGGTGGAAAAAATATTTATTGAAAAAAATTAAAATGCTCGAACGGCAAATCTGTCATTTCCATTGAGTGAGGCGGTCAGTGCGGTGCAGTGTCGGGCCGTATGTATTACACATTGCTGCATAGTGAGTAGGTCACAGCAGCGCAAAGCTAATCAGGCAGGCAAAAAAACAAAAAACAAAATGCAGTGTCACTGATTGAAAAAAAGTGTGATAGCGTGAATAAAAAAACCATACTCTGCTTAAAAATAAATTAAACAGTTAAAACGTCACTAGCACAGCAGCTGCGGCGTGATGCCACTCGCGCACCAAATGGCAGCGGCGGTAAATTATCAAAAGCTATAAAACAGAATTCTTGAAATAATAAGAAAGCCAACTCAATCGCGCTGAAAACAATAGCAGTGACCGCGCGCCGTGCAAGCAGCAGACGCTGGTGCGGGGAGAACAGCAAGAACAAAAGCGAAGAAAAAACACAAATCAAAAGGCGCATAGGGCAAAGCAACAGTGCAGTCGGTGTACCTATGCAGCTGTGCTCGCATATATTTGCATTAGTCGTGTGTGTGTTCGCGTGTATTTAACTGTGCACAAGCACATCACAGAATTGCTGCCTTACTTAAGTGAATTAAAAGCGAGAAAGAAAAAAAGTATAATCGGCACAAAAATAGCAACAACAAAAAGAAACATAATGCACTGCCGCTGACATTTCGGACTATCAGTGAGACAGGCTGGCGCTATTGCAGTGCGCCGGCCAAGCAGTTAACTACAACAACGCGTGGAGTTGCTTACGAAAATCGAAAATCAAATCTTGTTGTGAAAATAGTTACAAGAAGTGTTATTGAAAAGTGAAAAGTATTGTGTGCTGGCACTGCAGTATAGACAGCGCCTGCAGTGACGGTTTTCATTCATGCACGTACATGTGTGTGCAAGCGCATGTGCTTTCGGCGTATTTGCGACTTCTACCGCGGTATGCTATTAATTATTATGCAAATATTCCAAGCAACTAATAAAAAAACAATTTTGGTATGTCTATATACAAGTCTATATACATAGTATACACAGGTACTTATATGCTTTTATACAAGCTTATAAGCTGCTTTAGTTAAATTTTTTTGCATTATATAGTGTTGTAGCGCATTTCATTTGCAAGCCACGCGAATTTAATGAACGCGTATCGAGATGAAAGTCAAGGTCAACCAAGCTGCTAACTAAATTACAGCCAACCTACTTATATATGTATGTATGCATACGCAAATACCCATATGTATGTGCATACATATGTATTTATATGCATGCACGTACATTTGTTAATCAATTGCAGCCCACTTTTCAATAAAACAAGGTAGACAGGTGATATAATTAATAGTGTAGGGTGTATTGAATAATATATAATAATAATTAGAGTAAATGAATTATAAGCAAAATTTTATTTGAAAAATGTTAGTGTTTATGTATATACATATGTATTAAAAACTAATAATAACGCTGCTTTAATTTATAGTGTACTTCATTGAGGGCATAATTAAAAAWGTGAATTTTGCACACCAAGTAAATTAATAATTATAATCGGCAAAAATTAAATATATAATACATGTGCGCAGATTATAAAAAAATTATA
>NW_017537267.1:1646211-1653631 GCF_001853355.1 Bactrocera latifrons | reverse complement strand
AGTTTTACTCTAAATAAAATATTTAATGATTACTATTTTATGCATTTTGAAAAATTAAGTTTCAAAATTAAAAAACAGTCTGAATATTATAATTAAAGTAATTTCTTTGTACCTTTTGATTTGCCAAAAATTTTAATAATTTTTTTACCGCACCCGAAAAATTTAAATTTCAAAATTAAAATAATTTTTCTAGTTTTCATGTTGTTGTTTTCTTTTTCATTTGTCAAACATTTTTATTTTTGTTTTTTATACAATTGATAAAAATTTAATTTCATAATTATAACATTAAATTAAAAATTTCAATATTGTAATTCAAATATTTTTTCTTTTGTTTTCCTACTGCGTATAAACCATGCACCAACTTGTACCTTTTGATTTGCCAAAAATTTTAATTATCTTGCTGCTGTCTAGCCACCGTGTTAGCCGCACCCACATATTAGTATTAATTAGAAAAATCGTATACACATGCATATACACACATACATTTACAAATGTACATATAATAACTTATGAGACACACGAAAAGAGTGTGAAAGAAAAAAATGTAAACAACAATAAAAAACACATAAAACAAATATTGTTTTGGACCGTATTGTAATTTCTTGTTATTATACTCGTCTGTACCCTTTCTAGCATAAATTTATTGCTTTGCATAACATGATATTCTAACAGTCTGCAGAATTTCAATTAACAACACCTGGTAACAGAAAGCAGGTATTGATTAGGAGCCATAGTCGCAGCAATTGGCTGCTGAAAAAAGTTTGAAAAAGTTTATTTATATCAATATTCTCGGTAAAATTCTAAAAAGATTCATTAAGTATATATTATATTTTTTGAAATAAAACAAAAAAAATGTTAATTTTGAACCTTAAATTTATTTTAAAACTTAAAAATGTATGAATAAATTATTGTATGTTAGAAATTTTTAAATTAAATTCTAATTTTTTTTATTAGTTTTTAATACATACCTATATTCTGCAAACAAAATTCTGCTCATAATCAATTTCTTCTAATTATTATTATRTGTATATTATATAAAGTTTCATTTTTTTCATATTCATTTGTCTCCATTAACTCAAAAAAAAATCTTTAAATTTTATACCATTTCCATCCTCAATCGAATTTTTTTTTATCAAAAATCTATTAAGTCACTTGCGCTTTACAAAATGTTGTTAAATAGTGTACGACAGTGTAATATTTTGCACCCATCAATAGCTTTCTCGACATACACAGACAGCACATAACTCTGTCTAATTTATGTATGTATTTATTTATTCTAAGAATGGCATAGTTGAAATACATTTCTCTGTCGGCAAAAGCACTCAGCCACACTATTTTCGCACAGTACAACCACCATACGCCAGCAATTCTGCAATTACACAAGCCTGTCTGTACTCGTACTCTCGTTTCGCAAATGCGGCCCGTTAGAAAATTTGGTATGTGCAGCGTGTTGTGGCAATCACTTGAATACAACAAAAGCAAATCACTTTTGATTTATACGCAACTTTCGAAATTTGATGTTCGCATCTGGAATTTTATATCTCAAGAGAAATTTTGTAATCCGTAATTTGCCGAAATTGTGTACCTCACTGGCAGCCAATAGAACACGATATTTTACGATAGTAATTCGGAGCATTGAATTCCGTTCGTCGGTTTATTGCATTCGATTTGCAAATTCTTGCGCCAATATGAACATTGAAAATTTGCTTAATTCATACAGCGTTGCTACATATGATAAATAAATTAAATTGCAGTTTCTTTATTTCAACAAGACACAACAATACACCAGTATTTATGAATAAAATAATCCAGTTATCTAGTTAGTTATGAAAGTGATATAGAAAGAGTTGCCACGTATGCAAAAAACATTATACATCTTTGAAAGCAATGCCAGAATATTAAAAAAAAAAATGTTTAAAAGGGTTGCTATCTATGCAAAAATAATATGAGGAAGTTCCGAATCGTTAAAAAAGTAGTAATTGTGAATAAAATATTTTTGTAAAAAATATACCAGAATTAAAAAATATTTAAAGAGTTGCCACTCATGGAATTTAAAAATAGCAGTTCGGTTAATTTTCTTAATGCAGTATTTTTGCATACATTATTTTCACTTAAATATACCAGTATTTTTTAATTATTTATAAGAGGCATGATCAAAATTACGAAAACCATTTCTATAGAGTTGCCACCTAAAAACATTAGCAATAAGTTCTTTATTTCATGAAAACAAATACTTATAATAAAACTTGCCAGCATTTTTGAGTAAAATTAAATAAAGCGTTGCCATCTTTTGTAAATGTAACAACAGTTGAATTCTTGATTTACATTATTTAAAAAAAGAAATTACTAGTAATAAAAATTAGCAGTATTTAAAAAAATACCAGCATTTTTTTACAGAACTTACCAGTATTTTTACAAAGTCTGCTTACTTACCAGTATTTTTACCAAGTCTTAAAGTCTTTTTTATTAAGTTTTACTACTATTTTTAGAAAATGTACTAGTATCTCTTACAAAATTTACCAGTATTTTTCAAAATGTACTAGCACCTTCCTTACATA
The DNA here is from genome assembly GCF_001853355.1 of Bactrocera latifrons. Classification (NCBI taxonomy): domain Eukaryota; kingdom Metazoa; phylum Arthropoda; class Insecta; order Diptera; family Tephritidae; genus Bactrocera; species Bactrocera latifrons. The sequence continues at coordinate 1,651,073 of NW_017537267.1, read as the reverse complement.
ACTAGTATTTTTTACAAAATGTACCAGTATTTTTTTACATAATTTACCAGTATTTTTTACAAAATGTACTAGTTTTTCAAAAGGCACGAATTCATTTCACGAATTCAGCCTCACAAGCATACACATTTATCTCATTCTTTCAATTAATTTTTAATTTGACTCTTTTCCACGATACCACCCTGCTATCAAAACACTTGACACTGCTAAGAGGGTTGCTCAAAAAAATTTAATATCAATTAAATAGAATTGAGGTTTTCCATTACAAATCAAAGGAAAATATCTGAACGAATTCCGAAATGCAAATAAATGTTTGCTTTGAAGTGTATGCGCTGAGTGAGTGAGCACGCTGCCTCGACGTCACAATGGCAGTGTTGACAAGAAATAACATTAAATTAGACAAGCAATAGCAGTAGCTACAACAACAATGTTATCTGTCAGCAACAAAGCAATCTTCAATCAAAATAGCAATAACAAAAGCAACAAAATGAAATGTCAACCACAAAGGAAAGCAAAACCAAAAAAAAAAAAAAAAAAAAAAAAAAAAAAAAAAAAAAAAAAAAAAAAAAAAAAAAAAAAAAAAAAAAAAAAAAAAAAAAAAAATAGTAATAACAAACAACAACAAGTACACACTTTGACGATAAAGCGCCATAAGAGCGACAGAGAACAACATTAGTCAACGGGCAATAAGTAAGCGCGTACGCACAAGACATCATACATATGTATGTATGTACAGGCGCACGAAAACCATGTTTTGCAAATAAGACTGCTGTTAGTAAAGCAAATATCATGAATATAGAAATCCACAAATCCAAATAAATCTATGCTGCTCCATACAAATCGGCCAAACGAAAATTGCCGTCTGCCTTTGCGGTAAGCACCGAACGTACTTAGTGCGCCACCCCGCCAGCCACCCAGCTTCGTAACGGCTGTCGATAATCAGTTTGTGCACGTATACAGCGAACAGATGATGCTCGCCACGCCAAGCTGTTGCTAGGTTGCTACGAGCGAACTTACTTAGATGGAAAATGATTCGACTGCTTTTAGTTAGAAACAAGTTGACGTGTTTGGCAATCTGAATTTTCAGTAAGACAAAAAAAAAAAAAAATTGTAAACAGTGAATCCAAAAGTGGTTAAATTATTGCAAAAGCTTTGAATTCGTTGGACTGGAAAAAATGTTATGGCATAGGTGACGCTCGCATCAGAATTAATATTCATTTTCTAGCTAGTTGATATGGAAATTTAAATATAAATACCTTTTTTAACGATAGGGTTATTCTAAAATTTTGTTAAAATGCAAAGAAATTAAGTTTCTGTAAATAAATTCATTTAGTACAAAAATCGTCGTATTTTCTCGCCGCATTAGGGATGTCGTGAATTATTTGAGTTTCTTAAAAAAAATTTTGTGGTGAAATTTGAGAAACTTATTTTGAATAATATGTAGGTTGAAATCGACTACAGAAATGTCAGTACTTATCTGTGATCCATTTCGAGATTCCCTACTTTTTTTTAGAGAGAAATGCAGAACTTCAAATTTAATTAGAAATATTTATTGTCATTCGAAAGAACATTATTTGGCTTTTATTTTGAAAATTACCTCTTTCAAATGTTGGCCAAAGCTACGTCTCGGATGGTCCGTCCGTTGGTTCCAATTTTCGGTGTCTCTTTGAGTATTTCAACTGGTAACTGACCAAGGACACGATGTTTTGATCCAAGGCCTGAATCCAAGCGGTATTGTCCGCATAGACTTTAAGCTTTACATATCCCCACAGAAAAATTTTACGGGTGTGATATTACGTGATCTTGGGGGGCAATCGCTCGGGCCAAAACGTGAAATTATCTGCTTACCGAAGTGTTCTCTCAATAAGGTCACTGATTGGTGCGATGTGTGAGATATGACGCCGTCTTGTTGAAACCAAATGTCGCCGAAATCACGGGCGAAAGTATGGGCAGATGATTCCACTGACCCAAAACACCATATCAAACTTCTTTGTTTTTTTTTTTTGTTTGTTGATGAAATTGCAGCGCGTGAATCTCTTCAGGTTTCTCTTCGTCGAAATTCCGCCATTTTTCTTGTTTACAGACTAATAGAGCCTGGAATGGGCCTCAATGCTATAAAAAAAATTTGGCTCGAAAACGTCTGATCTTATTGGTATTTTTCAAGAGCCCATAGAGCGAAGCGGCGGTTCCTCTTAGGAAAGTCGAGTGACTTCAGTTCTTGTACAAACTTGGTACGCTTTCAATTTAAGATCTCGACGTATTTGTAAAATGCGCCTAGTCGTTCAATACGACACTCAGCTAAGGCTCATGCATGGTATGACATAAAAAGGCTATTGCAAAAAATTCTTATACTTGGATTACTCGTTGGAAGATGACAGGATATGTGTACAATTTCGAATCGATATTCCAAAAACTGGGGGATTATTTCGGGTACATAGAGACTTAGACTCAGTTAACAAAAACCTTTTTGGAATATTCAAGCTTGCCTTGTACTTTATAATTTAATGAAATTTTATTATATTTCCTAGTAGGCTAAAATTCATTACATCTACGCGCTGAGTTGAAGAGTTCAACAACGACGGCTGACATAGTTAACATCACAAACGCACACATACATATAGACCGCTAATAGCAAATACAGTTGCCAGTGCGGAGAGGGCGGTAATATGTGCGCGACCAGTTGAACACAAAAGACAGTCAAGGCAAAGGCTTTGGCATCAAAGCAGCGCACCCACACAAGCACGCGGCACAATCTGTATACTTATAATATGTATGTGATATTTTCTTATTCAGCTGATTTATAACGAGGAGTGCGCTTTGTCATTGCATTAACACGAGAATGATTTTCAAATGTTTCTAACCTTAATTTGCTGCGCCTACAACCTACAGAAAGTTACTCAGCGGTGTCCTTATATTGGCGTCGCCAAGCAACGCGTAAAAATTAAGAAAATTTCACGAATTTCATTGTGCTCCCGAATCCAATAAATGTTTTCTAAATAAATTTATTTTTTTTTTTTTTTTTTTTTTTTTTGCTGGTGAAGCGCTTTCAAGGTGCTCGAGCTGATACTAATGCGTTAAGTGGAGAAATAAGACAATTTTCAAGTACTGCACGGGAAATTTGCCCAGACCACGACGAGTGCGCGCATAAATTTGTCTAATATTGCGCGTAAATAAAGCAAAATCAAAAGTAAATCGGTATTGAATGCAAACAGAATTATTATTATGTTTTCGATATTTGTTTTTGTTTTTTTCTTACTTGTTCTTCAATATCACCGAAGAGTCTTTTTGTGCGCCCTGCTAAGCTGATTAATTGGATTTTGAGGTTACACAGCGGCACACGCGCAAACTTCAAAGCTTTCACGTGTGTGTGTTCAGGCGTGGGGTCCACACGCTGCACGCTCGCATGCCGTCTTTGCACCTCAATCTCATCAACTGTCTGCAGCAGCTCCATTTTCCTATGCGATAAGCACAGTAGTGTGTATATCTGCGTGTTAGAGTATGTATGGTGGGTGTACATGAGGGTATTTGCGCGCTTTCCCCCCACACACATACACCTTCAGTCATTAGGATTTTACCTTTTTCTACTTTATTCGGTAAAGTTAGTTTTTGCTCAAATGCTTTTTTTTTTATATGTTTTTCCTTTTTTCCTTTTTTTATTTCTATTTTCGTTTTGTAAAGGCAAAAAGTTTCGCTTAATAGGAAACTCTTTTCTTGTACTCTAGTTGTCGCTACGCCTTTGATTTGGCATTCTAGCATGGGGACAGTGAGTCCAACGAACATTTCAGGGCCACTCATTCGGTGCACATTTATATGACTTTGTTTGCTTCTTCCCTTTGCTTTTCACCGCTTTCGTTTGACCTCGTCTCCTGCCGCTTGAAATGCTGTAGCTCGTTTTGTTTATCTTTATCTTCAGCTTGGTGTCATTTCGTTGGTAATGAAATACCTACATATTTCACTCACCTCAYGTGCCCTGCAAAGAAAAATTAATTAATTTTTTTAATTTCTATGAAGCAGATTGGTAGGGAGAAAGCGCCTCACCTGATTAAGGTAAGGGATAATGTTGGTTGAGGCTGCGAAGGTAGGATATTAATTAGATTTACATGTTTATATAATCAAAAAAAACTAATTTTCTTAGTTATGTATGCGCAATTTTAGAAAATTTATTTCGGTTATTCATCAAATTTGGCGTTTTTGTAATATTTTTGATGGGAAAGTACCACATTCTAAGTTCAGCATACTTCTTATTTCAACCGTTAGGAGCGAACCACCGAATAGGGGTACTTACACCTATAACGTGCTCATTCGCTCACAGCGGGATTCAGTGCGGATTGCTTCGTTATTTTTGTATGAACTTGCTAAAAATTAAGATGTAGACGTAATGCCCCTTAAAGTAGGCAATGCTTGTTGAAACATGTTGCGATATTTTTTCTCTTTCAATATTCTTATAAATTTCTCCCTTGCTAAGGTTATTTCATGATCCTGTGCCACTAAGAACACTGTTTGCATGTTGTTTTGAAAATTTACCGGCTTATGCGCCTAAAAGAAGCAGCAATTTAAAGTACTATATATTATATATAAAGAAAAGCTTACTTAGTACTCATTAATAATTATGCATACGCTTTCTTACAAATTCAAACTACAGATAAAATTGTTTCTATGTATTTACTGCTCGAAACTTCTTATTTTTAATAAATCATAACTAAAAAAAATTAGGAAGTTAAAAAAATTTAAAATTAAAAAAACTGGAAAAATGTAAATAATGATTACATTTAAAAAATTAAACAAAAAGTGATTTTTATTTTATCCTTCTATGCCAAATTCATGAACCCATGTCTCATCGGCAATTATAATACTCTTTATGAATG
>NW_017537267.1:1632288-1646011 GCF_001853355.1 Bactrocera latifrons | reverse complement strand
ATGGTAGAATAAATATTTGAAAAGGCTTTACTTAAAAAAAAAAATTTTTTTTTGCCAATTATAATCAAATTTCGTACTTTTAAGAAATCATAATAAAAAAATTTGGAAACTTATAAAATTAAAAAAAGAAGAAAATCAAAAAAAATTTAAATTAAATTGAATTTAATTATATCTCACTCTTTAAATTTCGGTTTCTTTTGCTATCTCAACTATATTATTAAGTTTTATTAAATATTTTTAATGAAACTTCCTTTTAAATATTTATTCTACCATTTTTAATTTTGGAAAATATGAAATTTTTTTTTTTATAACTTTAAAATTATATTTAATGTTCTTTATTTTTCATCTTTTTTTAATTTTCTAAATTTTCTTTTACAAATCCAAGCTGCAGTAAAAATATTTCCCTTTACAGCTCGAAGTAGTAGTAGTATTAGCACGAGGAACTTATCATAATTAAAAAACAATTGAAAATGTATAAAATTAAATTTTAAATTAAAATTATTTTAGGTCTCTTCCTCGCCAAAGTGGTCAATCTCTAAGAGAACTCTTTGTCGTTTTAGTTTACCTTGATTCCAACTAATATTATTCACAGAAATAAGTAATATTACTTTTATCAGAATTATAGCGCGGCCATACTCACAAATCCGCTGCATTTTGATGTTACTTTACTCTAAAAAAAGTATTGAAAATCTTAACTAATATGCCAATGTCCTTTAAATTCCCATCACTACAGCTTTCGAGCTTCCACCCTACCATCATTACTCTTCACTCTTTTGTTGACGATGAATGCGTGCCGCTTAAGCTGCTTAAAAGCTTAAGTCCAACATTTTGTTATGCTCTCATAATTCCAGCTCAAATGTGATGCAGGTATCGAGTTTATCATGAAAATAAAAATTCAACATTTTCCAAAAGGAAATGCCCATAAATACCAGGCAGGTGTACGTGTGTGTGGTTTGAGAGCGGCTTTCAATTAAATTTGTAATTTAATGCTACTGCCATTTATTGGGCTCATTAGGGATTAGAATGTTTTATGCGAAGAAAATTGTGGGATGGCAGCAAAAGTAGTGAGTAAAGATTTATGTTTTTATCATACTATTCTTGTTGTTCTTCTTATTTTTTTTTTTTCAATTTTATAGCTAGTTCACTTATTTTTACAGACTCCAATTTTTCGGACAAGCATGATAAAAGAGAAATAAAGAAAATAGTCTTGACAACTTATAAGCGCTTTGAGATTGCTTCCGCTATCGCAACTCAATTGGAAAGTGATGTGATATGGTATCCACGCTGGCTTAAGTCCAAATTGAAAGCTAATGCGTTAAACTTAATTTCTGGAGCAAGGTTTGTTCTGGGAAAATGCATTTGAAGAGGGTTTGAATGATTTAATAAGCCGGAAAAAATTTTCAGAATATACATATTCAAAGAAGAACTCGATAGGTATTTAGAGAGTGTGTTATCGTTTAGTGTTAAAGCAGTCTTCCAAAGTATTGTCACTGAGCTCCAGTCCACTAAATTACTTTTTAGTATAAGCAACAAATTTATGACTTTCCAATCCATTAAACATTTTGACAGTTGACAGCTGTTTTTACAGTTAACTCTCTTGTGTCATATTTTCCACTTCCAACAACAACAACTATAAATACAACTTCTACTTTGCCTAAAAAAGTTGTAAGCATTTTCGCAGAAAGTTTCTACAATTACATTAAATATAAATTTGAGTTCAATTGCATAACCTTTTCACTTTATTTGAATTTGTGTGCGTGCGTGTGACTAGCGTGCTTGAAAATATCTGTGTATATATTATATATACATATATGTATATTACTAATAAAAGAAATTAAATACTCGACATGTTTATAATTTGAAATTACTTTTGTGCAAATGCAATTTATTTACAAATGGCAATTATTTTATGAAATTTGTGATTATTGTTTGTGTCGTCAACGTCAATTGCAATAAAGCAATTTCGCAGCTGTCAAGGCAATGCATCGACACTAGACAAGTACTAAAGAACCAATCAAACGGCCATAGACAAAATATTACTTTTTGCTAATGTGGGCAAAAAATAGTAAGACTTTTTAATTTTAATTTGGGGGAAAAACCCATTTGTCGAAATATTTTTTGGTCATAATTCCTTTTAAATTATATTATCAATAGTAAAGCTAACCCAAAATATGCAAAACAAAACTTGTAAGCACTGAAGATAGCGACTGTACCACTTTAATGAAGTATGCGCATAATCCTTGCACGAATTCAACTCGTTAACTCTGCTGTTTGCTGTGTGTTTATGTATAATTTATTTTTACAAGAGATCAGCACCCAGAAAAAACATAGCGAATTGAAGACTGCTAATAAACCGTTTTACCTTATAGTTGAAATATGTGGCAACACTCTACAAAATATAACTGAACATTTTTCAAAAGTTTGTGTCGACATGTTTTAACAATTAGTTTATTTAACTGAACTTATTAAAAAAAAAAATTAATTTATTTTCAATGGTCTTACAGATGGCAACCATTAATTACTTTTACCATTACCATTACCATTTTGCAATTACCATTAATTTTTTTTATTGTATATTTTATCTTCATCCATTTATGATTCGTTCGGTTTGAAATTTTTAAACAGGTGGCAACATTTTTTAAATTTTTTTCTTTCCATTCATATATGCACAACCATCCATTTATGACGCCGAACCATATAAAGAAATTCTGCCAAGTAATGAACGACTAAATTCAATTCAGTAACCGAACATTTTATGCTCTCCCATATTGCTATGATCAAAGCCTAATGGGCGCCTGAGTCAAAATTCGTCTTTTCGATACGATTTTCTCATAGTAACATTAGAATATCAAGAGAATGTGATTTATCGAATTTGGTTTAAATTGGTTAAGTTCATATAGAACTCTTTTGTATCATTCCGGAAATAAAATTTATTGTCTCTAACGCTTTTAGTTATTGATCCATCGTAGTTTTAGTAGTTTTTAATCAAACCGTTATGTGGAGAGGGGGCGTGGTTATCATCTCAGAGCTTAGTTAGCGTATTTATAGGTTTTTAATTCAAAGGACGGACGGACAACAGCAGTTGTTGTGCTTAAAAAGACATATATCGAAACAGTGCTGTGATGTTACTCCGATTGGTCAAGTGGAAGGTACACCTTTTCCACCTTGTTCAGTTTCGAGGCCGACCTAAAACATCTATTGTGCTGTGGGTCCGGCACCCAAAGTTTACTTATATTTTTATTATTTTTTTTTCATTTCACTTTCAACATTTTCGCAACAGCTACAATAACAACTGCAATAATTACAATTAAAATGAAATGCAATGCAAGCACTGGACCAGCGACACATGTCACGCTATTAAACGCTGGCACATATGTACATACACACACATATGTATATGCATACAAACATATATAAAAGATGCATACATACAATACATATATATGTACATATAAAAATACATACAATACTGGTCGCAGTATTTTTTGCTTCGTTATTGTTGTTGTTATTGCCAATAGCGCTCATTGGCGTTTATTAACGGCACTGTTGCATGTACCGTTTTTCTGTTGTTGTTGTTTTGTTTATTCTTTCCCGCTTTCACTTGCTCTGCGCTACAGGCAGAAGCAGAAGCGCTGTGATTACGTTGGCACTGGACGCAGGCGCGCAGCAACAACAGCAACAACTGCTAACGACGACGACAATTGTCGTGCGCTGTAAACATTTGCCAAAGACATTTAATTGCATATTGTGAGCGCAATAAGCGTGGCTCGGATCTTCTTCCTTCACAATTTTTACTGCAGCACGCTGGTCTTTTACTGCTTGCCGCGGTGGTGGCGGATGGCAGCGCCATTACGTGCTGATAACGCAGCGCTCATTGTTGCGTTGATAATTGCATAAATATGCTGAGCACTTTTATTGGAACGTTTATCAAAGTGTAATAATACAATAAATGCGAAATGAAGTTGCAACTAATGCTGGTGTAAATTAAGTTGTAAATATTACATTTGCTAGAGCAGAAGCTCATAAGTACATATGTGCATATGTTAAAATGTTAGTATGTGTAGGAAGATTATTATTTAAGGGGTTATATCCAATTCCGGTAAGAAATACTTTGCGCTGATGAAAATGTTTCTACCTAAAATTATTGAAAATGCCAAACTAACTAACAAAAAACAGATCTGCAATACCCTTTACAAATACAATTAATTCCTTACAAGAACTCAACTTTGATCGTTCAATTTGTACGGCATCTGCATATTATAGTAGTTCGATCTGAGCAATTTGAGTGCTAGAGTGAAAAAGTTTTCCATACAAATCATTAACTTGACTTGGTCCAATAACAGCGGTTCCGTCAAGTGAGCAGCTGCTTGGGAAGAAAACGTCGTGAGCACAATTTCAGATTGATATCTCAAAAACTGAAGGCTAATTCACGTATTTGCATGCAGACGGACATAGCAGAATCTACTCAGATTGTAATGCTGATCTTTTATATACATGCAGTGTGAATAAAAGTACCCAGAAATTGTAAACAAAACGCAAAATATTTAATTATTCATCCATATTTATTTTGTCACCTTTACAGTTATCCCCACTTATACACTTGTGCAAACGATTTTTTAGGCCACGAAATACTTTTCATAAGTACTTTTTGCGATGGCCTTCAACTCTTTCTGCGGACTTTGTTTTATCTCTTCGATCGACTGAACACGTGTTCCACAGAGCGATCATTTCAGTTTGGGGAAACCAAACGTAGCCAAATCTGGTGGTTGATCGCTGGTCTTCTTTGCGTTCTTGGCTTTAAATTCGGTTCAAACGCTGCCTTACGGCCAAATAGAACCCCCAATTGACCGTATGTCCCTCCGCAACAAATTCGTGACGCACCAAACCACGAATATTGCAAAAAAAGCAATGACCATCTCCTTGTTTTCTGAGCTGCTTTAGCTTAGTTTTTTTTTTTTTTTTTGGTTACGGCTCGTTTTTGCCCTCCGTTCAAACTTAAACTCATAAACCAATATCTCATTGGCAGTTATAATGCTTTTCATGAATGCGAGATCAGAATTCGCTCAATCAATCATGTCCAAAGAGATCTTTTTACAGTACTCTTTTTGAAAAAATTCAACTTTACCTGGACAAGTCAAACAAGAACGCGTTTTATACCTAAAAGATTCAACAAAATCATTTGAACACACTAGTGAGTGCTCTCGAGCTCTCTTGCTATCTCTCTGGTGATTGTCAAGCAACATATCTTTTAATTTTTTTTTTTTAATTTTCATCAGTTGAAGAGGTCGGGGTGGTCCAGAACGAGACATGTCTTTAACGATCTCTCGCTCGTCTTTGAGGCTTTGTATCACTCGTACACTTGTGTTTTTCAAAAAACTGAATACCGAAAAAGCTTTTTCCAACATTCGATGATTCCGCACATGAAATTTGGTTGGAAATACAAAAGTTTAGGGCAAATTCTTTCTTCGATATTTATTATCCATTGTAAAATCCTTACCGACTGAATGCAGAGTTTCGAGAAAACGTGATTAAGGATTAGCTCACCTCACCACAGAATTTTGGAAAAGCGAGCTCAAGCTCCAACTAAAAGCTACCTTTTGCAAAGCAGTAAGACAAATCAAATATATTATGAAGTGACATTCATTTGTCCAGCCTTAATTTTCCAGGCTCATGCACCAAGCCTAATTTAAACTTTCCACTCAGTGCCTTTCTGAAACTACCGCACTAAGCTTGCACACACACACACGCTTTGTCTCCACCGMAAGCCACCTCCCGCTGCTGTGAGTGCCTGCCGTTAATTTTTGTTGCAATTTGAAAGGACTTCAAGCAACTACCAAAGCCACAACACGCCATCAATGCTTACAATTGCAACGCCTTCGGCCAGCGCTGCCGCTATGTTTATACAACAAAACAAACAGCGAGTAAAATGTGTGGCCGGCCACGCGCTGCCCAAGCGCCGAGATTGAAGTGGGCCGTGGTGGGGGGCGTTGCCAGCGGAGGTGCTCACCCGCATACACAAATTGTTGCACACTGCATGGCTGTTGTTTACTGCTTGACGGCGGTGCCGCTGGTGGCGCTGGCATTGGTGGCGGTTGTGCGCACGATTGGCGGTTAATATACGGATGTGTCTAGGACATGTTGCGTACGAAAACACGATGGCTCAGTTAACCTCGTGGCTACAAGGCGAGTTTACCAAGTAAATTTATATGTGTCTGTATATGTTTTGTTGTTATTGTATATAGGCTTGTATGTAGGTGCAGGCGAGCAGTCAGGTGCATGGCATCCAAACTAAAGACTTCCCTATATAAATGAAAATAAATTAAGATTTCCGTCAGCTAGCTTCGTAGCATGACGATCGTTGCACATTTAAGAGTGTATGTGTGTTCGTTGTGTACAGCATGCATATGTCTGCGGGAGTTGTGTTAAAATAGCTGGCAGCATGGCATTTAGTGTTGCCCTCATAGTTTTGGCTGTTGTCATGACAGCTACTGGATAATGGAAGTTTACGGCACTATCTCGCTGCTAGTTTACTGCTTTTGATCGCATGTGGAGCTGCGTATATTGCACACCACTTATCATTGTTGACCTTTCGCTGGCAGCGAGTTGAAGTTAATGGCTAGCTGTGCTGCTAGAGCAAGCAGAATCCGAAGGCTAGTGAGAAGTCGAAATGATTTTTTGTTTTTGCACTTCAAGGATATGAATAGGCTTTTCGAAATGCTAGCATTTTTCGCTTGGATAATTTGTCTCAGTATTACTCTGAAATTTGTAATTAAATTTATTTCCTTAGAACCACACTCCCTAAACTAAAGGAAAATTCATTCTTTTGCACTAACTGCAAACAAAGAGTTTTAGGTATGTGACAAGCATTTATTATTCAAGGGAATTTTCTCGTCAAGAGACCTGAATGAAAAAGTTTCCCATCCAAGGACTTGATTCGGATTATTCAGTTTGTTTGTCCAGCATTTGGTATAGGTCATCTATTGCTGCATCTTTTAGTCGTCAAAAGCTTTTTTCATGGCAAACCTCCACCAAAAATCACAAAAAGCTGCAAACATCATATCACGCTTATAATAATAATTATTATTATTTTTTTTTTTTTTTAGAGGTGAGCAATTGTATTTTCCAATACTTACTTTGTAATTCTAAATTAATTGATTTCGAAATATTTACCCAAAATTTTCGTCATAAGCTTTACACGTATATCTGCATTAAGCAGTCAAATGCTTAATTAATTACTCATTGATTCGCATTTAAGCTAAACACTTCACAATTCAAAATAAATTGCTGCATTGCCAACGATGGCTTAACTAAAATATTACTATAATTATATGTTTATACAAGCGACTGCATAATTGTTTGTGTTATAATGCTATTGGATACACCCTGTAGTAAATGTAGCAGCTAACAAACTGTTTTACTAGCAGAAGAAGCCACTAGTTGATTTTTCTTCTGAAAAGAAAAATTTCAGATTTTGGCCTTAAATAAGCTTATTTGGTACTAGTTTGATACTAGTTGAAAATATGTTCAAAAACGACTAGTTAAACTTAAGGATATCGAAAATATTTCTTACTTTTGGTTGCTGCTGAGATTTTGGCCTTAAATAAGCTTATTTGGTACTAGTTTGACACTAGTTCAAAATAATTAAAGGTATCGAAAACACTTCTTACTTTTTGTTGATCCTCAGGATTTCGGCCAAAATTAGCTTCTTTGGTACTAGTTAGACACTAGTTCAAATTTTATTCAAAAGGGCCTAGTTGCATTTGAAGTTATCGAAAATACTTCTTACTTTTGGTTGATTCTCAGATTTCGGACAAAAATCAACTTATTTAGTACTAGTTTGATTCTAGTTTCAAATATAATCAAAAGTGACTAGTTAAATTTAAGGTTATCCAAAAATACTTCCTCCTTTCGGTTGATTTTCAGATTTCCTCTGAAAAAACGCTTATTTGGTACTAGTTTAAAAGCGACTAGTTACATTTGAAGTTATCGAAAATACTTCTTATTTTTGGTTAATTCTCAGATTTCGAACAAAAATAAACTTGATTCTAGTTTCAAATATAATCCAAAGTGACTAGTTAAATTTAAGGTTATCGAAAATACTTCCTCCTTTCGGTTGATTTTCAGATTTCCTCCCAAAAAAAGCTTATTTGGTACTAGTTTAAAAGCAACTAGTTCGATTTAAAGTTATCGGAAATACTTTTTACTTTTGGTTGAATCTCGATTTCGGCTCAAAAGAAGCCTATTTGGTACTAGTTTCATACTACTTCCAAATATATTCAAAAGCGACTAGTTAAATTTTGTGTTCTTAGCTGCAATCTTTGAGCGTATTTTGATGAACTGTAAAAAATTATTGATGCCTCATTGACTTGACAGTCGGTATTTTCTATAAAACTGTTATAAAACGAATAGTTTTCAGGCTAGTTTGATTTTAGTGAAAAGCTACTAGCAGAAATTGTTATTTCTTCCGGACTGTTTGTATTTCCTTATAGCATATGTATATACATAATTCATTGTTTCTATGTAAAAGTGTGTTAAACTGATTTACGGCATCCCAATCACCGCTGCACGAGCTTACATTTACTGATAATTGATTAACTTTTATTCCCACCACGACAACAAAATTCTATTGTTTATTTACTTTTTTGGAATAACGTAATAATTTCATTAGCAAACTAAAATTCATTGAAATGTAAACACTCAAAGTAAACAATTAGCAAATACGGCGCGCAGCAGCACTCATACGCCACCGTGCACCGCCGGTATCAATGAATGAAATTTTTGGTGGGAGGGCGGTGAATGAGTGCCAGCGAGCTAATTAAGCATTGCAACACAAATTTACACATAAACATTCGTTACAAGTGCACACACAAGTGTAGAGACATATCGGAAAAACTAACTGTGTATGTATGTATTTATATACTATACACATTGTGTTTATTTATTTGTGTATAAAAACGAAAACTAATTGCTTCTTATCAATTTTTCAATGCCGTACATTAATTAGCAGCTACTGTAGCACTTCAAAATAGCAACAAAAACAACATGAAACTGTTGCTTGCTGCAGACACTCCACAAAAAAACGTGAGAAACGCTAATTTTTGAACACGTGACTAAGACGACTACTTGGCTTTTGCACTTTCATTGCGTAGCTTGGAAATTTTTCGTGATTAATCCGATAAAAGAAAACAAAAGTGCCTGACGCCATGCAATGCAATAAAAGTATCGCCTTTATTTGGTTGTTGTTTTTTCATTTTTTTTTTGTTGTCAAAGCGACCTGACGAGGTAGGTAAATATTATTATGCCTATGTCATAAAACGAACAAATGGTACAAATAAATTTTGTCATAATAATAATAATAACAGACTTGTGAAGTGTGGCAATACTGCGCAGCCAAAATAAATTAACTTTGTAATATTAATTTTTCTTTATCAGTCACCATTCGATTATTGGTGCAACTGTTTTATCAAAATTTTATCAGCGCACGAAACATGCAAAGAATGTAATGAATTTCACTTCGAAGGCATACACATACATATGTACATATATATGGTAAACATATATAAGTATGTATATATATATAAATATATATTCGCCTATATACATACATTTGTATATTGTTATTGACTGATAGTTGCGTAATTTTTGGGATATAAATGTTCTTACCGCATGCTTATATGCGTGAGTTCAAGTGGTTGGGGTTCTAGCGGTATCGTGGATTACATAAATTTCATTTGAGCATAATATGGCACGACTGTCAGCTAGCTGAGTTGAGCAAGAACACAATATAGTTTTTATCAAGGTCATAAAATCATAAAATTAATTAGTGAAATAGAAATGAGTTTGGAATTTGAAGCTAGAAGTTGTATATTGTAGAAAGCACTGGCACTGTTAGTTCATAGGAAATTATTAATGTGCTATTTTACCCCATAAAAAATAGCGTATCGAACTGACAACTGGTATAAATCAATACTTAGACTAGTTGATGTACATAGAGCTAGAATAGCGCAAAGTGGTGCCACTTTAGTGATAATCTCTCATACTTAGTTTAACTGCAGAACATTGTTGTTGCTTGTATAAGTATATGTAGGTATATAGGGAAAGCCTGTTTGCTCTGACAAGGAGTGTGCTCACAACAAGAAATATTTTCCTATACATTTATATAAATATATATCATATTCTTTATACAGTAAGTCAAGCAGCTTTGGAATAATAAAGTTTAAAAGGATCTCGTCTTAGTTAGTGAAGTAATACCTTTGTCTCTTGTTGGATCTAGCACCCTAGCACCCTACTTGCCGATCAACCTACGAAATGTTCCAAGTCTTAGTGACAACCCGGGGAACCGTGGAGCGGATGAACTAGCACAGAACATGCACCACCCTACAATTAGATTATTCGAAATTCTATACTTTCGACTACTTGTAGATATTCAATCGATAAATATAGTTGGGACACGATGAAAACAATCCCTGACTTACTCAAAAAGTAGACAAACATCATAAACGGAGTGTTACGCAGAATCCCAAAATGAGAAGAAGTCACCAAATTACTGTGTACCCTTCCGGATAGTATGTAATACTAGATATAGAGCACTATTACTGTACTCACAACAATAAAGATTATGTTTAGACATGCTTCTTAGTTAAAATGTAGTTTTGTAGGACAAATTTGTCGACCAGTTCATGAAAGGAATTGTGAATGTGAAGGCAAATCTTTTGTAGTTCTTTTTCTGCTACTTTTTTGTCCGACGCCATATAAATTTGTATAGATACAGCAGATATAAAAGTAGACATCAGTGCATGCGTAATCCAAGGAGATATCTATACTCGCATCTCATGCTATTTATAAGATAACAGATGCGAAGTAAACCTCAAGCACTCATTTGACACTTTATACCATTGTCTGAAACCTCGATACTCGATATTATAATTAATTCGCTTTCAACATTATTTGAAATTATTTTATTTGGCTTGACAAGTTAGAAGAAAATTCTGCAAAAGAAAATTACAATAATTGCCACCATCTCTCTCGTTTACAAACTATTATACGTACATTTATTGCCGGCACTATCTAAAGCAAGTCACCTTAATCCAGGTTAATAAAAATTAAACACAAATTATTCACCCATTAGGCACGAATAAGCTCCGCAGCCGGCGGTAGGTGCAACCGCGCACTGCACTCAAGCGCAGCAATAAAATTGTGTCTTGGCAGCTATAAAAAGCGGGTAATAAATAAAACTTAGCTTGTGATATCGTCAAGCTCGGCTACTAAGTATTTAATTCTTACGTGCGAGTATGCGCTGCGAGTACTATTTTTATTGTCTGCTGACACACATACATACCTATATACATACAAACAAGTAGTTGCATGAAAATTTGCAAGCTGACGCAGCAATTGCTCAACTTCCTCGATTTCCTTTTGATTACAGTAGTTAGCGTTCGCTATTATTACSATTATTGCCATTGCTTTTGTTATTGTTATTGTTACTGTTACTGTTATTAGTGGAGGCATTCGTGAGCGCGTGCTATTGTTGCTGACGTTAATTTCAACATTGCCGCTTATATGCAGTCCGCTATTATTATTACGCTGGTGTGTATGTGTGTGTGTGTGTATATGTCATAGCCATAACAGTTCTTTCTTTATTGTGTGCGGTGATTGCTGCTACTGCTGCTACTGCTATGACGTCATTATTCGCGTGCAAAAAATACTTATAAACTCGATTATAATGACTGTGTGGTATTGCTGAGCAGTTTTTAATCGTCACGGAATGTTGTCACACACACACACACACACACATATATAATTGCGTAAGCAACCACATGCTAGAATTGAAATTACAGAAAAAGATAAATATGAGTATAAGAAGGTATAGTCGCAAGCCAATGTAATATTTAAACAGTCACATGCAGTTATGGTTAAAGTTATAATTCTTAAATCACTTGATGCGTCGCCATATACATTTGTAATTGATATTCATTCAATTTCTTGGTTGCAAAAAATTACGTACAATTTTGATTGCTCTCAAATGAGCTCTTCTCGTACATCCATATTGGTTTTGATATTCCTCGAAGACCTTTTATTTATTCTATAAAAAAATATGAAAACATCAATTAAATTTTCCCTCTTTTCTATGCCTATTGCAGCTCATTTAAAATCCACAATTTTTCCAGTTTTTTTCTATCTTAGTATACCAGTTTAACTATCCACCCAAAATCTCTTGCATTCATTTAATATGCTAGTATATCGTTTAATGTACTAGTATATCGTCACCTAAAGGGCAAAAAAATTGAATATCACTTTTCACAAGCTTGCAAGCGAAAGAAACTCGATATAATAGAAACCACTCATATTGAAAGCAAATTTGAAGTTTTGGTTATATATTGGTTATATATTGGTTATATAATGGTTATATATTGGTTATATATTGGTTATATATTGGTTATATATTGGTTATACATTGGTTGTATAATGGTTACAACTGGTAGCGGAAGCTTCAAATTTTATGCATACATTTGTATAACAAGATCTAGTGAATCGTAAGCAACAAAAATTTCAATAATTATTTTTTTGATAATGCGATGTTCACATTTTAGTTGACGATATGTACTTTTCGAAAATAATGACTGAATGTTAGTCTTAAAGCGAAAAGGGTCGTTTCATTTGCTCACAGAAGCTACCTACTTCTATATTTGTACATTGGTTTGATGACAACTTGCAATTAGATATAAAAGACTAGTTTTAAAAATTATTTGAATTTTCAGAATAACTTTCTCTGAACACATTCTTAACTTTTTAGTAGCCGATAAAAGTAATCTTTCAACTTTACGATGCCATTTTGGTAGAACGTCTGGTAAATTGCTTCAAAGTAGATTTATGTTTAAACAATTTATTTTCAACGGCTACTTTCCTAATATTTGAATACTTGAAAACTAGCTGGGGTTCATATCCAGAGCATATCGCGGCTGTGTTAGTAGCTTGAATTCATGTAAGTTTGTTTTCATTGGTTTCTTACGTGGTAAAGTCATCGCAGAGCTTTCATATTTTAAAATGTTCATTGGTGATATATCCAACTTTTTTGGTTTTGTTATTGTAGCGGCAGATAACATTCTTGAATTAATTTTAAAGAAAGGTACCGAGTTGACTGTCCTTGGCTGGATACAAATCCAGGTTCGTTCCGGTTATTTACCAAGTAATCTTAATTCATTTTGTAAAGGTTTAGTTCCTAGTGAACAATTGTGTTTGCCGTTCTCGTTGCTCATGTGATTTATAAAGGATTTAATAAGCAACTTCAGATTTACTGCTTTTCCAGTCACACAACGCAGATAGAAGTAATATTATGTACGAATTTTATATTTTTCTGCGTTTTTAAAAAAACTAACCTAAATTATATGTACGTA
Organism: Bactrocera latifrons; assembly: GCF_001853355.1. Taxonomy (NCBI): domain Eukaryota; kingdom Metazoa; phylum Arthropoda; class Insecta; order Diptera; family Tephritidae; genus Bactrocera; species Bactrocera latifrons. Next base: position 1,632,617 of record NW_017537267.1, on the reverse strand, counting down.
TTCAAATCTAGTGACTCAGGAATGCTCGTTTGCAGCTTCCCTATTCCTTGCTAGGTAGCGTAGATCAGATTAAAAACAAATAAAAAATGTCAACTTCGGTTGCATCTAACTAGAATAACCTTCATAAATGTCGTAGAAGGTCTTGATTTTGATAGATCAGTTCGTAAGTCAACTATTTGTTATAGCCATTCGATCTCAACAATTTTTGTGGAGATTATACTTTTATTTGTAACAATCAACAGTAACAAGTTTTGTGAAGATATTTCGACAAATAAGAAAGTTTTCCATAAAAGAACCTAATTTTGATCAACCACCCTGTATAGCATATA
>NW_017537267.1:1609910-1632273 GCF_001853355.1 Bactrocera latifrons | reverse complement strand
TATACCTGCCATATATGCTAGTGATCCAATAACGGCGGTTTGGACAAGTTATCAGATATGTATGCGTAAAATTGTGTTCCATATCTCAAAGCTGAAGAACTAGTAGGCGTATATACAAACACACAGACATAAAGCCATCGCTAAATTCATTCAGTTTGTTAAATATGCTCATATATCTAAACATACATACATGTATTCAACTAGACACTTTCATTGTAAATTCATATTTTAAGTACGAGTTCTAATAAAGAGAAGAAGAAATTACCACCCATGGCGTTCTGAAGTGTGGCCGTGTGTATGCAAGTGCTTAAGGCAATTTATATTTATACTCAGTGGCACAGTGGGTAGGGAAATGAATGACAACAATTGTGGCATTTGAGGTATGAACTTACATAGTAAAGTACATGTAAGAATAGCTCAACATAATGCACGCATGTATAAATAAACAGCTGGTCTAAGTAGCTAGCGAAGACAAGAAATTATTTACTAAAAAAAATTCTAATTCGCCAGCAAAGTAAGGAAGAAGCGACACAGATTTTATGTGCCGTACATAACGGAGTTTTCCGCTATACCTTTATTACCTACCCATTGACTTAATGACTCCACTTCGGCTACTCTCCGTTTGTTGCCGTTCAAGAGCGCAAAATCAATTTATCACACACTTAATGCTATTTTCGTGCGCCTCAAAATATGCTCATAATACAATTTATTTTCACTTTGACGTCTATACGGTACTTTGTTAGTATATATTTGTGTATGCCGCTTTTCAGGTGAATAGCAATTCTACATTAAAATCTGTCTCATTACAAATTCTGCAAGCGCAAATAACATTTTTAATAACGGCAATGTTCCTGCTACGCAGCCACACATATGTATGTATACTTGAGTTCGCATGAACATGCATACATGCATACATAGTACATATATATACATATAAAATCGTAGGTTGCTACTGCCAATGAGTCGTCAGGCAATTTCAAATTCAATTATTTTAATTCAAAATGTTTTCAACAACTTACTTTCGTGCGTCACAAACTCCAGCACACACAAATAAATATACTCCCACACCATGACACTTTTGAATTCCGAATAAGTTGATAACACCATCGCTTTATGTATATTTTAGCACAGTTTGATAGGAGAACTCTCGATGCAGTTCAGGTGAAATACTCGCCTACATGCGAACTTATACAGTTATATATATCTTATAATTATATAAGTCACAGGATTTTCAAAACCTTTGTTCTTTTCCGATTTACGCCTTTGGATTGCTCACAAAGTGTTCATGAATTTGCGTCTTTTCATGATTTTCTCATTAGTGCCATGCGAATTTGAGTCCAACCTTGTTTCGAGAATTCATAAAAATTCAAAGAAAAATCTGGTATACATATACATACGTGACAACTCTATTCTTAAATGAAAATTATAAAATCAGAAATATGTTTTCATATACAAAGGTACATATATACATAAATGTGTAAGTACTTCTTTTTGGACGCGTTGTAATCCTCATTTATGTATCTTGTCTATACTTCTTCTTTGCAAAATTATTTTAAAGCATCTAATTTAATCATTTAACGTAAATTTCTTAACATGTGGCTATATTTAAATAAGATTGTATTTTGTTCACTTTCATAATTTCGTATTTTGTTTAGGTGGCCACCTTTCTCTTAAACAAAAATATCTACTATTGAATATATAAACGAAGGTATTTTCTTGCAATATTATTTTCAAATAATAAATTTTCTTTAAACCAAAATTTCTTTCAAATGTGGCAACACTGTTTAGTTAAAATTTAAAGATCTGTGCCTATTTAGTTACAATACCTTTATTCCTAAATAGCTTATAAATAACACTTGACATATTTCAAGTTTTGTGTTTTTAAGTGGCAACTCTAATATAATATTAATTTAAAATATCAGGTTTTTATAATTTTTTTATAAGTACATAAGTACATAAGTATCTTCATACAATATTATTTTCAAATATTAAATTTTCTTAATAACCAAATTTTATTAAGATGTGGCAACCCTGTTTAATTAAAAATTATGATTTGTTTAGTTATATAATTGCAGTAGCTTTTTTCCTTAATTGTTTCAAATGTTATTTGTAGTAATGTGTATTTAAGTGGTAACTCTCATATTAAGTTCATTTTATTGAAAATCATTTCTTATTGGTTGACAACACGCTTATGCAATCTTTTATTTTCATAAATAGTGCAACCAAAATCTTACAAAAAAATTTTTGTTGTATTTTTCAAAATATGAAAAGTTATTAATGAAATATCTGAGTTCTTTTGTTAGAAAAGCTTCTTTGTAATTAATATTATTATTAATATTTCAAAAATTTAAAGTTGGAACATTTTTTGCTGTGGGCAACACATTTAAATATGTGTCCCGGTTAGAATATTTAAAATAATTTTCAAATTTCCAAAATAAGTCTATTTCATGGTTTTTTATTCAACAAACATTTCGGAATGCCACAAAAATTCTAAAAAATTATGCATAATTTCACGTAGGTGGCAACACCGCAGAAAAATATTTGTCTGCCATAGGGGAATATAAATTCGCTGTTCGTAAAACTTGTTCATTATACCAAAGAAGTACTTTTGTAAACTTAAAAAAATTAAAAAAGATGACAACTCTGTTAAATATTATTCTTAATTTCTGCTTTAATTATCGTAATCCGTCAATGCCTTTGTAAAAAATGTATAGCAAAATTTAAACAATTTCAGGTGGCAACACCGCAGAAAATTTTTTGCCTGCTTGAGGGAATTATAAATTCACTCTTCATAAACTTGTTTTTTATAATAAAAAAGTTATTTTGCAAACTTAAATTTTAAAACAGGTGGCAACTTTCTCATATATATTTCTTAATTTTTGCTTTAATTATCATAATCAGCCAATGCCTAYCCCAAAAATTTTGTTTAATATAAATATTTAATTCGTTTGTGCATTTCTTTGGAATTTTAAATTGTGACAACACTGCAAGAATCTTTTATTTGATCTTAATATCGTTTTATTAGGTACAAAAGATGTTCAGCAAGTAATTTGTGGCAACACTAAGATTTTTCTTTTTTTCTTTTATTTCACTTTAGTAGGTATAAAAGATGTTCAGCAATTTATTTTGCAAAGAAATTTTTTTTGAAAAGTGGCAACCCTACAAAAAAATTTCTTAGTTATATACTTTTGAGGTTGAGCTAGGCTGTAACTGTTTTTGATTTTGAATTAGGTGGCAACTTGGTTAATATATAGAAGCTCATGGGTAAGAAAGTAGTAACACTTATTTAATATTCATATTATTTCTCTTTTTAATTTACTTTTTTATATTTTTGTTTTGAAAAATTGGCAACAAAAATTAATAAAATATTTTATTAAAAATTACTTTCTTCTAAATATTTACTTCAATACAGCTCAAATATTTTCAATGTAAAGGCAAACAGCTAAAAAGCATATTGAATTTATCTACTACTTACATATTTACACTAGTACACTTACATAACTATGTCTGTATATATGCATATTGGAGTATATAAAAATGTAAAAGAGTAGAAATTTATGAAGAGCACTGAACAATTAATAATGAGACCCTCTATTCGTCTATATTCTGCTGTTTAAATATACTCAAGTGACACACTTTTATGACCATAAATTATGACAAAAGCTAAAATTAAACAATAACAACAACAATAACACTACATTTTGCTGCTCCATAGCCTATCACTTAACAAGTACCCCGCCTGCAGTGGCCCAAGTAGCTGCGCCACTGACGAGCGCTAATAAATAATCGCGGGCAAAGTGCGGTGTGAACACAGTAAAGTGTAGAAAGTAAACAATTCTTATCAGCTGTAGTGGCCGAATAGCACAACAAAAACGCCAAACGAGCGCAAAAAAAGTACAGCAATGAGAAAAAATTATGACTGTAACAAGAAAGCGGGCCTAATGTGTTTGTTTGTGTCTGTGTGTGTGTGTGTGTGTGTGTGTGTAATGTGCGATCGAGCAGTCGTCTCGCCGCCACGCCATAAATAAGGCATCACACACGCACACACATAGCGGGACACAACTCAGGCAATCATTGAATCCATGCGCACAAAGGAGGAATGGAATAAAAAATTAATTGAGGCACGCAACACAAAGCTATAATAATAATAATACTTTTTCATTTACACGCGCTCACACACCCACTCATACAAATACGCTTAAATGTGTATTACATGGGTGTAATGACAGAGAAAAATTTATTTAAAAATGCCAAACGGTTAAGCAGCAAAACAGTGGCATTTTTTAAAGCGTGGCTTACTTATTTGTATGTATTTGCGCACAATGTATTTAGATGCATGTGTATATACACATATTTGTCTTTTCGCTTTAATGATAAATGCGCGCAACGAATTGGCGCATAGCATAATCAAAGAGACATCCAATTAACGTTGTAAAATAGATGAAGGCAGATTTTCGTGATGACAAGCGCTTTTACATAAATTTAGTTCTACTTATTTTAAATATATGTACATGTGTAGTACATGAAATTACATATAACATATATTTGAAAGTTGGCAAAACAACATAAGTCGACTAAATGCTTTAATTATTTCAAAGCTGTAAATAACCTTAGAATATTGAGATATCGATCTGAAGTTTTGCACACGTTCTTTTCTTGCAAAAAATGTGCTTAATTATCGGTATCGATCTTTCTCGGATCATTATATCATACAACTACCATACAAACTGTACGATCGGAATCAAGTGCTTGTATGGAAAACTTTTTTATTTGACGAGATATCTCCCAGAAATTTGACATAGCTTATGGCCTAAGACAGCAATACAACTCTTTAAGAAATTGTTCATATCGGATTATTATAACATATAGCTGCCATATAAAGATCTGAATCAAGTCCTTATTTTGAAAACTCTTTTATTTGACGAGATATTTTGAGGAAATTTGGCGTAGTTTATTACCTGATATACTGACGTATTCTCTGTAAAAATTGTTCAGATCGGACTACTACAGTATAATGCTGTCATACAAAGTGCATTATAGGAATCAAGTCCTTGTGTGGAGAATTTGTTTATTTGACGGGATATCTTCACAAAATTAGACACACATTAATATCTAAGTGATCGCTACAATATCTGTTGAAATGATTCAGATCGCTCTACTATTGCTTATAGCTGACATACAAACTCACCGCTCAATAGCCAAATAATGAAAGAATAAATATCTTTTTACACCCTTTTATGCTATAAAAAATGGACTTGTGAAGGACATTATAGCTTCAAAGTTAATGTATCTTCTTATTTTTAGAATTCGTTACGTAGTTACTTACTTACTTGTAAGTTAGCTAGCAAGCTAAACTTGGTCATAGTGAAAACAATGTCAAAAATTAAACACCCAAAAAATTTTGTGAGAGTCCGTGTTTAAGTTATATTCACTTCAATTTCAAATTCTAGCTCATATGTTGATTGCTCGACGTTGGCAACACCCATTTATTGTGAAATTGTTTGTCGCGGTTTCGAGGTCTACTTTCCGCTTCATACTCCACACAGCTAACACTGGAACGAGGCTTAACATCGTGACCTGTTATGTATTTAGAAAAAGCAGTGACTTTTCTTAAAAGTCAGTGTCTTTAATTTTTTTGGCAGACTCGCTGGTCCCATTGATATCTAAACTTCCTTATAAAATGTAGCTGTAAATAAAAATGTCGGTATTTATTATGAGGCAAGTGATTGCCTACCAAAAGCCAGATTTATTTCTAAGCTGATTTGAAATAAATCCTACCTAATTTATTTTCAACGATATATTCCACCAATTATTTCTCTACAAATTTATTTCTAAGCCAAAATGTTTTTGTAATCAATAATTTGTACAATACTTCTATTTTCCATTGTCATGCAGAGAACCTAAATATAAATATTTTGCTATCCAATTAAAATCCTTTCAAAGTGAATCACAAATATTTTTGGCAACCTTTGTTTGTAACTTTTCCAAATTTATTACACTCAAGTTAGCAACAGCCTTCAGTTTGGTGAGCTTAAAAATAAACTCAACTCACGTCATAAGCAGTGACAAAGGTTGCACTGGTCAGCCATAACCTACTTGGATTGATGTCGGTTGGCGAAATAGCCAAACAAATAACTCACACACACACACACATATATATATTTACATGCATACAAGCTTGGAACTTAAAGCGCAAATGGCGGCTGCGGCGACCAACCCTTTCATGTCGCGGCGCGCTACTTGCTTTTGCATCAATTCGAAACTTTTCCTTGCTTGGCAACTTTGCTCGCCTTTAAATTCTTGCCGCGCTAACAAATATTTATGCAAATTACTGACATTTTCACGATGCACGATGCGAACATAAAAACTCACGAACACATACCGTTACACGGCAATGAGCGAGCGAGCTTGTGACACTCGAAATCGTTGCAATAAAGTTGCGACCAAATTGGGTGGGTCCGTCCCCGCGGAAAATGGCTGAATGGTCAAAGGCAGCGCATGAAGGAGAGACGAGTCGGAGGCTAAATGCGTTCGCTTTGTGTGAAAATGTGAAGAATTCAGTGACGTCATTGAAGCAAGTGACGGCGTGAACGTCAATAACAGGCAAATAGCGCTGCTTACGCACACAAAGAACGCCGTAAGCGCACACAAACATACACACATACAAATATACTCGCGTATTTACATAAGTAAGTGTATGAAAATCAAATTAATTTTCTAATTTTACAAAAGCCAACGTTGAAGTATACAAAATTAAAGCAAAATACATACTCACACAGCAATACAAACGCACGCGGCGTACCTACTTGTGGCAGAGCAAAATAGAATTGATGCGAAAATAAAGAAGCTAAAATAAAATTAAGCGCATTAACGCATATTTATAAAGGCGGCAAGCAGAAATGTACACGAACTGAATGCAAACACACTCGAACACATACACACACACATATATATACATGTATATACTCGTGCTAACAAGTATTGCCTTATTTAAACAAAGGAGACAGGCAAACTCATGAATAATCGTGTGTATGTACAGAGATAAGTTCACATAGGTAGGGCACACAAAGGGCAGACAGTCATGAGTTCAAGTGGTGAAAGGAATTAGAAAGCAGGGCACACGTACACACACACATAGAAACAGCAGAACACACTCAAGGCGTTGCTGACGTGTCAAAGTAGAAATTACTTATATTTACAACAAGCGCTACACTTATATACACACATACATACATACATTCATGCACACACAACTGTTGGAATATGTTAAAGCGCCCAAAAGGCTGCAACGCTCTTCAACTGCTTAACGTACATTCATTTGCCGCAAATGAAGTTTCACTAACACTAACACGCACATGCAATGTCTGGGCGTCGTGGCGCGCCATAACGGTTCGTGCGAAATATGAAAAAGCAAAATTAAGTGTAAAGGGTTGCGCTCGAGTGTTGCGCAAAAAGCGTAAAGGCAGTTAGCTTTTAGCAGATAGCGGATAGCACTGCAGCAGCGTTTATTGCATTGTTGTGCATTGACTCAAGGATGCTATTTTTACCTCGTGTGGCGCTGCTGCGACACTTGCCGCTACAGCGTCACACATATCACGTTTATTTTAGCACAATGTGAACTGTTATGCAACACTGTATACATACATGGATATGTACTGTATGTGTGCACAAAAGTTATTTTACTGGCAAAGACAGTATTTTTGCATTTTCTGAAAGTTGAAGCGTAGTCTAATAAGGAAGGAAAACAATATTTTATTAAAATAAAGGCAATGGAATTTGCAAAGAAAAGTCAATACGCTCGTTCTGGTATCAAATTAGCGCTGCTTTTTACTTTTTTTTTGTCTTATTTATAATTATTTATGAACTTCTGCACATAATTTTGACCTCAAAAATGTTATGAAATTATGAATTTCAAATAAAAAATCTATTAATTTAAATCAGGTGGCAACACTAATGGGAATATTGTCATAAAACTTTTACTTTTGACAATTTCGTAAAAAAAATTACAATTGAAACGAGGTGGCAATACCGTGAATTAATACTATTATAAATTTCTTATCGCAAACCTTAAGCAATCGTAAATTTTCAAAAAAATATTTTTTTTTAATTGACATCAGATGGCAATACCATGAAATAGCACCGTTTCAAAAAAATTAATTTTTAATATTGAGATCAGGTGGCAACACAAAAATTGTAATTTTTCAAAAAATAAAGTTTGAAAGTTTAGATCGGGTGGCAATATTATAGAAAAATTTACTTATTTATTTGGTTGCACTTTCTATTTTTTTTTTTTTATAAAAAATGTTTAAATTAAAGGAGATGACTCTATCATCAATATGGTTATTAATGCACCCTGTGATGTCGCATTTATTTCCGCAAATACTTTTTGATTGTCAATTATCAAAAATAATATATATTTAATTCTAACTAGGTGGCAACGCTAATAATAATAACTTTGCAATAATACTTGCTTAAACAGCCATATTTCTTCTCTATTTCTTCTTTTTTATTTTGAAAATTTTAGAGGGTGGCAGCTCTGTTTGTATAAATAATTAAAGACGCAAGCAATAACAAAACTTTCAGTTCTATATTCAAAATTGATGGCATTTTCCAATTTTTATATTTTTTCGAAATTTAAAAAGTCTTATGTTTGTATAAGGTGGCAACACTGCTATCAATACTACATTGTTATTGTTATTGCCAGTTCGCCATTTGATAGAAGATTCCTTTCCACAAACAGTTTTTCTATGCCAATTTTCAAAAGAAAATTATGGAAAAATACTCACTTAAACATTTATTTCATATTTACTTTTGGTGCCTTTTTCCTTTTTTTCCGAAAGAAAAATGTTTTTAATTTCAAGCAAGTGGCAGCTACTATTAACACTACGTTATACATATTTCCTTTTACAATTGGGAATTTTCCTAAAATATTATTTTTAATATTTAAAAATATGTGGCAACACTATGAAACAGGAATTTGGGAAATTCTCTTTATTATAATTTTTGAAATTATATTTTTATTATTAAATGTTACATATTTTGGTCCCCAATTATATTATCAGAAAAAATAAACTCTACATTCGGAATTCTCTGAAAAATGTTTACTTTCAAAGTAGTATATGTGTATCAGTATCAAAAAATAACCTCAAATGTTGGCAACTAGTGTGAGCCAAAAAAAAAAAAGCAAAACAACAAAAACCATAGACTTCACATTGCTTGCAGCTGCACTATTTCATTTCTGACGCGCATAAACAGTTGCAAATCCTTGTCCCACAAACATTTCCGTTCAAGCAGTGCCAACTTTCTGTACTAACTGTTTCTACGTATGCGTATAGGAAACCTACATTTGTCTGCTAAATGTCCAATGTGTTGTATGGAGGTAAGCAGCCAACAAACGCTCTTAAACTATTTCTTTTGCTATTCTCCGTCTCCTTTTACATACAGCCATACATTTCCACACACATACATACATACTTGGCTGTTTGAAAGCAAAATCTCGCTGTTTCCACTTGAGTCGCCTGAAGGTATGCTCTGCATTTCTTTCTCGCTTTTGGCTTCGTTACTTACACTTCATTACAGTCACACTGCTGTACGTACGTAAATCTATGTATATATTGGTGTATGTGTGTGTTTTGATCGTTATATGTAGTTTCGCTTTCCGCTCGCATTCGCCTTGCAATTCGTCAACAATTCCATTAAGTATACGACATGGCGTACAAGCATTTGCATAACAATTCTTGCAATTCTTTGTAGCACAACGATGTCTCACTCAACCACGGGGGGTTGCCTTCCAATTTTTTTTTCTGCTAATAAAGCTCTTTATGTGTTATTACTTGCATGTACATATGTATATCTGCATTTGTGTTTGTGTAGTAGGCGCTTAAGTAAAGCTTGGTCACTTGGCTTTACTTGGTAGACCATGTTTTTTGCGGCACTTAAATAAAATAGTACGTATGTATGTGTGTTTTTTTCTTTTAATGTCGTACATTTATTTATGTGTTCATTTGCTGCTTGTGCTTTTGTTTTTGGTTCCCAACTTAGCAAGTGTCGTTATAAGGCTTTTGGAGGTCCTTGCGAATGTACGACCGTGAATGATGATGACGTATTGCGTCGTTCGGTGTTGGTTAAATGTCGCGTTGATGACAAAACATGCCTATACCTGCTTACACGTGCATACATATATTCATACATTCATACATGTGGCAGTCGTCGTAAAAATGCAAAACAGTGGTGCATGTGTGTGTGTTTCATATTCATGAGTATTCTTGTATAAGCATATTTAAAGCCACCACCATTTATGCAAATATTTTACACTCCCTCTAAAGCCCTAAAGTACCAAAGCACCGTAAGCACCTTGCTTGCTTATTGTCCGCGTTTTGCGCCTAATGTTTGCTGGCTTCGGGCTGCCTTAAAGCGTTTTACGAATGTGTGATTAGTAGCGTATGCCTTGGCAATTTAACGCTTTCTGTGCTGAAAATTCAAAGACGGTAAATTTGTGCTACTGAATCCATTTATGACATGCTTTTCACCAATACTGCTATTCCTATTTGTTGTCTGAAATCAAATTTTTGAACACCTTTTTAAACTAAAATTTTTGAAATTTTTTTTTAGTTAAAAATTTTGAAATTTCTTTTTGAAATTAAATTTTTATTATTTTTTATTTTTTTGGTAGTTATAAAATTGGCTTATTATTTACTAAAATGGATTGCAAATAAAATGTATTTAACAAAAAAAAAAAATATTTTTTGTGATGTGGTTTGCTACAATGTATGCTGAAATATTTTTGCAATTTTCTCGCTTCTTTTCTTTCTATTTGCCAATGAAAATTTTAATATTTTTATAAGTTCATTTAATTATCAACAAAAATTACTTTACATTTGTATTGATAAATATCTCTAATATAGAACCCACATTGATTGCCGAATTCAGTGATAAAAGCTAAAAATTTTCATTAATACTGTCATATGTTTGACGCCTTGGCATCGGAAAATCAGTCAGAAGTTTGCGAAGTATTTGTGAAAATAAAGACTTCTCATATATCATGTCTTCCTCACACCTTTCACATGTTAAACAAATATTATTTTAAGTTTGAAACTTTGCTGTCCGTCAGAATCTGCTCTGTCTTCGCACGCACTGAGGCCACCTAATGAAAATTCAGCAGTGAAACTAAGTGTGACTCAGATAGCTTAAGGCAATATTGGTAGTTTTATGCCAGTATATTATAGTCTGTTTTTAATAACAAAATATAAAAGGCAATAACTTCTTGCCTAACCTTGCTCTAGACGCGAACTTGAATGCACCACTCGCGGCGTGACGTAGTCGAAGTCTTTGGAATAGTTTTTAGTTTTAATGAACTTTTTTTTTTTATTAGAAAATCGGTTAAAATGGCAGCGATTAAAAAATTATATGAATGTGACTAAATTTATTCAAGCGCCATAGATAATCATCAAGATGTTAGAGAGATGGCAAGAGAGCTCGACCTTCCCTTTTTTAATATTTTCATCAGTTGAAGCGGTCGAAGGTCGGCCAGAACAAGATCTATGCAATGTGTTTCAAGGCTTTCTACTACTCTTGTAGGCTTGTGCGTTTGATAAAACTCATTCAACATTCGCAATTATTCCGCACTCGAAATTTTGTTAGAAATATAAAACTGGAGCCAAATTCTTTTCATCCATTGTAAAAAATCACAACTATTGCGGTTTACCGACTTAAGCAGCTTCTGATAATAAACTGGTTGACAAATCGAGCTTCAATTTGGCAAAGCAATTAAGGACAGTCCTACCAACTTAGCAAAATACATTTGTTTGAAATATCCTCTACTCGAGGAATCTAAATTATAATTTCCGGTTATCCCTTTAAGATTTTGTTGTAATCCTGTTATACTTACGCAATGTCTGCAATTTGTTATTGTTTTATTCTGTTCTGTTCTATTCGTTCACAATGCAAATAAAGCGCTTTTGATCGTTCTCAACAGGCATGGCATTAAATCCATCTTAGTTTCGTCTAAAGAGAATCCCAGCCTTGTTAACTTTACTGCTTTTCCGTTGCAGAAAATGTTCCTGTGACCGAGAACCCAAATTATGGGCAAGTTGAATTGACCGGCCAGTGAACTTAAGCCTTCCTGCAATTATTTACTGCACTTGAAGTAACCTGTGGTCTCTACAAGGCTAGCAATGCCGCCTGGTTAACCGTATATGTGGTTGTGTTCTGTAATCTCGCTTAGTTACTTAATCGATCTACAAGTTTTCTCTATACCTAGTGCTATCGTTTGGAAGATACTGGCTGTCATGTCAAAACATAGCGAAATGTTCTGTTGATCACTACTATTTTTTTTTTTTGTTTTTAGGTAAGCTTGTATGATTTAGTTTTAATACACTTATTACTGTTAGAATTAGGCACATTACTGTACAAAACAGCTTTGTGTGTTTATACCCGAATATATTATAAATTTTTTAACTAGAGTATTAGTGTCATATAATAATGTGCGAACAACTCGATTGGTAATTGACTACCTTACATTATCCTATTTGCATAGTTACATATACATATGTATATTATACATGTGCATACCTAAATTATATTCATAAGCGTGTGGTAATGAGCAAATTACATCGCATACATGTGCAATGCTAAGCTTTATAAATGATAATTCGCTAATTAACGCCTATGCTAATCTACTTGAGTGTCAGGGCAATCAGCCGACACACACACACACGCACACGCGCACCACACATATACACGTACATGAATGTGTTAAGCATAGATGAAGAGCGGCATACAAAGGCCAGCAGGCAGCTGTGTTAAAGGTGAAAGGCGACAGTTCAAGCTCTTGCGCCTAATAAAGCGCCAATACGGCGAACGGCAGCTGCCACGGCAATGTATGAAGTGCGCTTAACATGATATTCAAAGGTTTTAGCCGCCACAACAATGGCTTGCATACAAAAGCAGCTTGGCATTTAAGCAACAACAAGCACATATACATATTATAGATGTGTGCGAAGCTTCGCGCATGTAAAAAGCCCGTAAGCGATTAATTATCAAGACGCTTATTAAAACGTTGAATACATAAATAATTTCATTTCACTTACGCACAAACACACACACACACGCACAGGCACACTTTGTGACATACTACTAAGCAGTCTTAAGCGCTTCACAGCACTCACCTCTTGCCGGCTGATTTATTAGCGCTTCCGTTTATGTAGTGTTTGCGCGCCTAATAGTATGCCTCACCGCTGGCATTCGCATCATTATCATTAATAACATTACGACCGTTATGTTGCCGTTGTCATCAACGCTGGTGTTTGCTGCTTAACTGCCAACCGCCAACAGTCAATGGACGATTGCTTGTTAAACTTTGAATTAATTATTCAGTTGCATGGCGTATAACGGTGAATTAGTGCGGCTTCGAGCTCTCACGTTGTCGCATTGTTATTGGCCTGTCACCGAGCGACAGTTTACAATAACAAAAGCGTTGCCGCTTTGGCCTTACACAATGCAGCGAGGGCGGCTAAGGCCGTAAATGAGCATTGACGAAGTCGTGGGCTGAAAAGCAAGTGGAAATGATTTGTAAATGTTTGTGTGTGTAAATGTTTAAATTTCTTGTAGTAGCCTGCTTCTGTTTCATCTTAGAAAAATGTACTTCAGCTTACTGCTAATTATACAAATTCAAGGAAATACGAAAGTAGTTGGCAACCCTGTTTATTTTTTGCTTAGCCGCAAGCAATATTTCTAAGTATTTTTGCTCCTTTTCACATTTTAGTTCTGTTTTCAGTGGCACTAAACTTTTTTTAAATGGCAGTTTTTTTAGAAATTTTTAATTTTAATTTTTTTTAATTTTTTTTAATGGCAACTCTGTTAAAAAATTTTTAGCCGCAATAAAAATTGCAAATTTCAATTTTGTATTTATGTTAATCCTGTTAAAAACAGTTTAGCTGCAATAAAGGTCGAAATTTTTTTATAATGGCAATCCTGTTACAAATTTTTCAGCTACAATAAAAGTATACCGTTTTAATTTTCTTTAAGGGCAATCCTGTAAAAACTTTTCAGCTACAATAAAAGTCGAAAATTTTTTTTAATGGCAACCCTGCTCAAATTTTTTTTTTGTTACAAAAAAATAATCTTTCGATTTCTAAATTTGTCTAAAATGAAAGATTTTGAATGAACATATTTTTCTTTGTTATGATTTTTACTTTTAAGAAGGTGCCAACACCATTTAGAAATTAGAAACTTAATTATGTTATTCAATATTTATATTGAGCGTCCATTTTGATTAGAGGATTCGAGAAAAAAATTGGTGGCAACTCTTGACTAATCCATCACTGCACAAACCTTTAAAATCATAACAATACTTATATTTATAAATGTTTTACTGAAATGTCTGACATTATGTCTTACAATTACTTATGTTTTATGAATTTTTCGCGACTTTTCAAAAAAGAACAAAAAAAATTTTCTCTAGCTTAAAAGCTTTAGACACCTTGTTTCTGAAATAATTTTTGCAGATTTTTTCACTATTTGCCTCAGATTTCCTTAGATGAAGCTGATTTGTTCATTAAATTGAATTTACATAGAAAATATTTTCTGATGCCTAAATGTAGGCAACGTTTTCTTTGAAATCTTTTTTTACGTAGAAATTACCAATTAAAAAGGATTATTTCAGTAGCTCGTAGCTTATTTTGAGAAACTTTTATTTAAACTTGCACGATGCTTCCATTATAAATTCCTCTAGATATGTCTAGGCTTTACTGGGATGTCGCTTTCAATTCCGATTCTTAGTTAATAAACTAAAATTTATATGTTAGTATATATGTAGTTTTGCTCCTTACACATAAAAAAAAAATCGTTCCTTATAAGAAAGATACATACATACAAACAATTATATTTTGATTTAAATTATTCAATTAAATAAAATCTGTTTTCAAGAATGCACACATTTCATCTCCCTCTGCGCATGAGCTCCAGCCATAGCCTTTCGTTGAATATTCAAGTTCATACTCTCATCTTTGCTGCACGCCGAAAACTATGCTACGCCTTAGCATGCCATTTCACTTACACACCAACTAAATTATTCAGAAAATACTTGGCAAATAGTTTTCGATATAAAGGCGAGTGGTGGTCATACAACCAACCAGCCTTAGCTGCAGAGTATAGTTTTGATACGCTGTAAATTTCAATTTCCGACATTTGCAGCACACTTTTAGGCAAGCTAATTTAATATTCCGCACAGACGCCCAACACATCGAATAGCGAAATAATAAAGAAGTCAAATAAGACGCGTAGCCGTGTGCGCAGATCGAAACTCAATAACGCAGGAATTCAAAGTGCAATTGCGAGGCACAAACGCTTGCCGAAGAATGGGAAAAAAATGAATTGGAAAGTCAGGAATTTTTGCGAGAAATTTATGAATTTCCACCACGCCATTTTCTTGCTGTAGGATGCACGGTTTGCAGGCAACTCACTTTTATTTTTATATTTTTTATTTTTCTCATTTTTAGTCTGTGTAATTTCTTGTCTGTCTTCTGCGTGTTGAAGCGTTCTTCATTTCATATTCTCCCATTTTTTCTGCGTTCGGCTTAAATTACAAAGTTAAATTTAATGAAGGCATCAGCTGAAAAAGTGTGCAGGGTAGCAACGTTGCTACACCTGCATTGAATGGCCAATGTCGATGAAAAGATGAAAGATGAAAAATTCTTGCAATAATTTGATTTATTTATTCCATATTTTCCTTTTGTGCGCCACACCGCCTCTCCTGATGCAAACTATGTATGTAGCGCGGCAGGAGCAAATAAAATTTGTATAAAGAAAATTGATATTTTATGTACGTCTACGAAATTTTCAGACAAATTGATTTTGCACTTGAGTTTCATGTCGCACAGTGGTGCGGAAAAATATTCCTACATTTTATATTTTTTTTTGCTTTCCTTTTTTGAATATCAAATTGCATGAAATGTTGGATCTACGCTTACAGCGAATTGACGCATTTAAACACAGGTCTAAGCATGCACAAACAGGTTCATGCATGATAATTGCGGCAATTCGACACAAATCAGTACAAATATTTTTCCACTCTTATGACTCTGTAGGCGATATGCAATACTCGGTTTTTGCGTTTTGCGTTTTGCGTGTGCAAAGTGCTGTATGCTTCGTACTCTAGCATTCTGCATCGAGTGTTATTGACAATGAAATTACTCAGACAAATATTATATAATTGAGTGACTGCTTACTCAGGCAAAATGCTTTTGTTCACCACGGCAGGTGTGTATTTACCTATTTATTTATGTTTGCGTTGGTGTATTTGTAGTAAGACGAAAACATGGCGCTTAGAAATTTACTCCTTCACTCTTCGGTGCGCTCAAAGCGTTGTTTATGGCAACGGCAAATAAATTTCGTTTCACCAATTATTTTACTCACTTTGGCAATTGTATGCCAATTAAGTTTGAATAAGTTAGTTTAATTTTAATTTAATTTAATTATGCTTACAAATTGCTACTGCTGCTTGTAGTTAGTTTATTTGTGTATAAAAATTAAAATTAATAATAAATAATATTTGGTTTGTGCAGTTCGAAATTGTAGTAATTCTTTATACTCTGAACAGGGTATATTAAGTTTGTCACGAAGTTTGTAACACCTAGAAGGAAGGGTCGGAGATTTAGCCATGTCCGTCTGTTCGTTTTTAAGATATCGATTTGAAATTTTGCAAACGTCATTTTCTCTTCAAGAAGCTGCTCATTTGTCGGAACTGTCGATATCGGACCACTATAACATATGGCTGCCATACAAACTGAACGATCGGCATCAAGTTCTTGTATGGAAAATTTGTACATTTCACAATGTATTTCCATAAAAGTTGGTACAGGTTATTTGCTAAAGCAAAAATATAATCTCCGAAGAAATTGTTTAGATCGGATTACTATAGCATATAGATGCCATACAAACTGAACGATCAGCATCAAGTTCTTGTATTGAAATCTTTCACATTTGACGTGGTATCTTCACGAAATTTGACATCGATTACTGCTTAAGATAATAATATAAGTAAAAATATGAAGGACGTTAACTTTAGCTACATAGAAGCTATACCTTTTAAAGGCGTATTTCTAATAGCATAAAAAAGTACAAAAAGCTTATGATTGATTGCTTTGTATATTTATTCGATTTGACCGATTTGAGTGATGATTGTGACATTCCTTTCGACATTGATTTGTGCTCACTCTCATGAAGGTGTATTTCAAAGTAAAGAGGACTTAAAAAAATTAGAATAAACGATTTTTTCGGCAAAATCAATTTATTTTATTCAAAATAGCCTCCTTCTGCTTCAATGCAGCTTTTGCACGGTCCAAAAGCATGACGAACGACTGCTGTAGCTCGTTGGCCGAAATGGCCGTCAGTATACCAGTGCAAGGTTTTTGAATGGCCTCTACGTCTGCATAACGCTTTCCTTTCATGGGCAGATGAATTTTTCCGAAAAGGAAGAAGTCGCACGGTGTCATATCAGGCGAATACGGAGAGTGGTTAATGGGTAAAATGTGATTTTTGGTCAAATATTCGTCCTTGGAATGTTGGATTCTTAGCAATTTTTGGTCGTCAGTCAGAAACCGCGCACACACCTTTCGTAAGCCCAAATGTTCGGTCAAAATGCGATAAATCAATGTTTTGGAGATGTTCAATTCCATTTCCATGAATTTCAATGATGATTTCAGCTGATTTTATTCACGCACAGTTTCGATGGAATTTTCGATGGTCACGGATTGATCGTCATTTATGTCCTCACGACCACTTTGAAAACGTTGAAACCACTCGTGCAGTCTGCTACGGGATAGGCAATCATCGCCATTCACTTGTTTTATCAATTGTAACGTTTTGGTAAAAGTTTTATCAATTTTAAAACAAAATTTAATGTTGACCCTTTATTCGAAGCTCATTTTTGCAGCAATAACACAAACATACTGACACTTAAAACGCAATAACTTCACTTCCAATCAATGAAATGCCATGAATTCTCACTGGATAATCGATAAACATAGCAGATTCTTACGCACCAGTCGTCATAGAGGAGGCGCCACCAGGGAGCGCTAGATTCAAAAAGGTCTGTTTACTTTGGAACACACACCTTGTATTTATAAGCGAAAATTTTTCATGCACGCACTTGATTCCGATAGTTCAGTTCCTTGGCAGCTACATGCCATATTGGACCAATATCGACGTTTGCAGATTCTTGGGGAAAAAAGACCGTACAAAATATTTCGGTTCGTTATATCGAAAACTGAGAGCTTAGTAATGCTGATATTTTTTTATGCATGCTTTATAGCACCTCCAATGTTTTTTTTTTTTTTTTTTTTTTTTTTTTTTTTTTTTTTTTTTTTTTTTTTTTTTTTTTTTTTTTTTTTTTTTTTGTTTTTGGGCTTTACAAACTTCATGGTAGACTTAATTCACCAAGTTCAGGGTATAAAAGTTTCGACTTATCTTCCATAAGATTTGTGAAGCATATTACAAGAAAAAATTGTTTACGAATTTTTTAAAAATGATTTTAGTTAGTTTTAGAAATTAGCTATATCACTTTTTCTCCTCTTTCTCTATTTGTTTCTCTCTCTTCCTCTCTTCTCGTCTCTAACTGATTGTCCCTTCCCCTTTTTTCTTTCTCTCCCTTGCCTTTTTTTTTTGTCGTTTTCCCTACACATTTTAACTACTTTCTTATTTCTATCTCCCTCGAAATTTATGAGCAAGACTATTTTCATAAGATTTATGCAATATATACTACAAAACAAGGTCAAAAAAATTGTTTGACACATCGAATTTCACGAAATTGTATTTGAATCGGTTTTTGAAATTAATTTTAGTACTTTTTCTACTCTTTGTCTGTTGGTTTTTCCCTCTCTCGCTCACTTTCTACTCAGATTTCCAGTCGCTTACTCTCTCTATTTCCTTCTTTTTTGCCTTTTTTTATGTGCATACTTTTCTCTTTCAGTCTCTCGTGAAATACTGTATATCGCATCACGCCAGGGGTATTAATTGACAGTTTTCGAAACTGATTTTAGTACTTTCTTTTCTCTTTCTGTTTTGGTTTTTCTCTTTGCTCATTCTTTCTTTCTTTCTCATTTTTACCCTCTTTTCCTCTAACTCTTTCTCTTTCTTTCCATACCGTTATTTCTCTCTCCCTCGTTAATTTCATTAAATTTTCTCTTTCTGTATCCAAATTTTTTAAGTGATAAGCTTATCGTTAATATTAGTTGTTTCTTTTTAACCGAAACTCCACATTTCAGTCAGACTTCAGACTTGTCTGCCTTCAAAATTAATCTCGACTTAAACTCTAACTGATGTAATCAATCTATTGAAGAATCGAATATAGAATTAAATCCATTCTATCAAAAAATCAACTCAACTTTATATACCCTCTGTGTCGAAGATAAGGTTATTAAAATGACACTTTTCCTGGAAAATCTGTAAATCCTCATCTATAGTTTTGATCGGCATGACGAGGCAGCGCAGAATTAAAGAACGTTTCAATAGCTGTCTGCTCTGCGAAATTAGAAAGATTTCGTTATTTAATTATTGCTCTCGAGGTTCTTCACCTCAGTACCAATTTTTGATATGTCTATATTTGAACTGCTTTTTTCCATCCATCACTTGCTTGAGCTGAGCTACAGTAAAATATTTGAGAGAAATTTCTAATTCCAAAACACACTAAGCCGAACCAGAAATGAGGTAGAAGTAGAGAAAACATTGGTTGAAGTCACACTTAACGCTCTGCTTCCTACATTGACTCTATTTACTTTCAGCCAAATAAAAACTTTTTCTCAAAATCCCTTATGCTATCTGTAAGAACTGCAATTATTATACTAATATATTCATTCAACGCAGAATTGCTTCGGCATACACAGCAAGCCATTTATTTCGCATTATAAAATATTATTGCCGGGAAAGTGCAATTACTGCAAGTATGCTCGCAAGTGAATTTGTGTCAAAGTGCTGCAACTTTGTGCAATTTTCAATGCGAACTGTGTACAAGAAAGGCGAAAATGTGCTAAAAAAGTCGTAAAGAGTCAGCAAATAGAAAATTGTATTTGATTGGGAAGTACAAATGTTGCACCGGCGCTGCATACGCTCCAGCACTGTGTGAGTGTTTGCGCTCACTTTTTCCCTTTTCTTCCAGTTACAACTATTGAACAGTGTACAAATGTTGCAGTGCTTGCAAACATGCCACTTCACACGTTCATACACATATACATGCGCTCCAACTATGAGCCAATACTAAGGCGTGTGTTTATTGAACGCCTAGTTGTATGCAACACTTTTTTATTTTATTATTTCTGCATGCATGTGTGTGGGCGTTTGTGTTTTTGAGTGCGAGGAAATTGAAAATGCTGCTGCAGGTTAAAAGTAATGGAACATAAATAACAATAAAAAAGCAACAAAACACATGCACTAGCACACACAGGTAGATGGTAGTAAATACACAAATACTCACAGAATAAAAGCAATCACAAGCAGATTGTAATAAAAGTGCATGCAGTGAAGAAGAAGAAGATAAAATGTGTGAAACGAAGGGAAGTCAAAGAAAGTGAAATCGATTTTAAATTGGTACGCATTACCTGTGTGTTATTGTTGTTGTTCTCTGCAGGTCTGTCACACATTTTGCCTTTGAAAAGTGAAAATTGCTTGGTTGGTTTAATATTAAAGTTGCACACAAACAGCCGTAATAGAGAGCGCAAAGTGGAAAATGAAGTTAAGTAGAAAAACTATGAAATCTTAAACTTGCATTTTCGGTATGCTGAATATTATAAGATTTACTAGAGAAGCAAGATTGCTATTTGAGTCATATCTGCTGCAATACCTACAAATTTGCACTTGTAGAGAGCTAGGTTAGAGTAATCTTACTTTTGTGTAGACATTGTTTCTGCAGCGGTGAGAGAAGCAAACATTTAGCTGTACCATCTAAAATACCCGTTTTATACCTCGTTTTAGTATTTTATGATGTAACGGGTGCTTCGCTACCTGAAAATTTAGGAGTACAAATTATACCGGTATCTTGCAACATATTGACCCACTATTGATTACTGTCTTTTATAATTTCAGTATCGATACTTTCCTATAGTTACTCTAATATTCCTTAAGATCTCAAGTTATATTCACGAATTTTACTGAAAGTTACTAAATGTCTTCCAATTATAGCTATATAGATTTCACGCCCAAAAGTATGCTATACTAAATGTCTTCCAATTATAGCTATATAAATTCCACGCCTAAAAGTGTGCTATACGCTGTTCACTAGGGCTGGTAAGAAAAGAGATAGAACGTCTTTCAACAAACCAAATGGAAGGTAACTTTGTTTCTTAAGAACAACTCGAATTTGAACAGGCTACGTAAAACATATGACATAGTTCTTTGAAGAAGTAGTATACAGAGTTTACTATTGAAGAAATTAATTATGTATAATAGCTTTGTGCCCGTACATATCCTATTATATCAATTGTTGATATCAAAAAACATTCATAATAAAAATAATTTAAAACAATTCATTAAAAATTTAAACGGCACAAATACAGTCAACTTTTTATTGCCATAATCCAAGTCACTTTAAATCCACAAGCAAAAAATCATAAAAATGCAAACAGACACGAGTGAGTGCACAAGATTCACACATCGTCTAACTACTCATGTATATAAGCATGTGTGTTTATTGTAGTAGTGTACAACTACTTAATAAGTTGAAATTAATGTCAACAATATTGACAAGCGCAAGTGACAACGTTGATTATGTGATGATGATGACAAAGCACAAGTCGAATAAAAGGGTGTGACATCGAATTTCATATATACATACACATATTACATAAATAAACATATGTTTGCCACCAACGCCAGCAAGCAGCCTCTCATACTAACGCATATTAGCAATGATATATGATGCCGAAGCTGCTGACTTGTCTTCGTCATTTTCCTCTTCCCCCTCCCTCGCGCCATCGTCTGCATTTTCTTCGCCATCAGCAAAACAATACATTGTTGTTGTCGTATTGATATGTCAGTTGACAAGGCAGTTTGAAAGCATAAGTGCCAGCAAAAAACCAAGTCACACATACAATACAACACACAATGACACACACACATACATATGCATGCATGTTTATGCCAAAAAGTGGGCTAAGCACTTTGCTCGACGCACGAAAATAGTGAATTACAACAGTTAGCGAAATTGATTGACGGCTGCAAGAGCACTAATGAGCTTCTACATTGTAGTTGGCTTGTTTAAGCACCCACACACACATACATGCGCATTGTGACACATACAAAAATGTTTAGATTGGTATGAGCAAAAAATCTGCTGATGCAGCAAATACTCGTAGTAACGGTGTTTCTTTTTTCT
>NW_017537267.1:1577462-1608386 GCF_001853355.1 Bactrocera latifrons | reverse complement strand
TTTTTTTTTTTTTTTTTTTTTTTTTTTTTTTTTTTTTTTTTTTTTTTTTTTTTTTTTTTTTTTTTTTTTTTTTTTTTTTTTTTTTTGTTTTGATGAAGCTTAAAATCACACCTTTCCAACAATATATGTTATGACTTATGTAATGTAATAGGTAGCACATCTATTGACGAAATACGAAAAAACTTTTTCGAATACCCAATATATATTCACAAGCAACCAGTATAGGCTGTTTCAAACCATGAAAAAATCCCCATAAATCCATTATTGCTGTTTGAAAGTTTTATGACGGACTCAAAGATATTTTCAAAATTGCTTACAGTGAAGGTTGAAACACCAAAAACACCAAATCACAGTATATATCTAATATATACGTACATATGTATGTCTCAACTAATGTTGCTCTATGTGCTAAAGTGGAATAAGAGGGCGTTTTTCGCCAGTTCTGGGATTACTGTGAGTAATATTTCCAAGTTATCTTAATACTTTTTGTGAAAAAATCCATAAAAATGGTCAGAATGGTAAAAAGAAAATTCAACGAGAAATATTACAAGACTTTTCCATATTTTGGTTTTACGTTTATAGAGATAAGCCTGAAGTCTTTGAAAATGGTAAAAAGTTTAAAAATAATATTATGTTTAAACCCATTGCTAAGCTAGATAATATAGCATAAATGACAACAGAAATAATTTACAGGCGATCTTTAGCCTGAAAGTGGAAGAAAAATGCCGTTGAACATTTAAATGCAAAGTATGGCATGAAAAAATCTTGAAAAGCAATTTTTCAAACACAATTTTTTAACATAACCTCAAAATTTATGTGAAAATTCAAACAATCAAGTTATTGTTTTTTATTTTTATTTTTTCTGAAAAATTTGATTTCTATGTTCATCAATTCGTTCATCTCATTTTGACTTTATTTCGTAAAAGCATCCTTATTTGCCATCGAAATTTCTCAAAACATATTTTTAACATAGTGAGATCTGCTCGTTGAAATCTGTATTTCTATATATATACGTATACTACTTTGTTAAATTTTCTCAAAAAGTATAAAGAAAGCTCCATTAAGCGGTTCAAAGTGGCTTTTTGTGTTTGAATGTGGCTGCCGAAGAAATGGTTTGAACAAATAATTATTAAATAGTCATGGTTCTAGAGTACATATATTACCAATGTCACAAATTATTTTTCCATTAATTTTTGTTATATTATCTGTCGCTTCCATTAGTTTTATCCTACTATAATTGTTTTTATTTTAAAAAATTATCGTCTAATCTAAGAGATAAGTCTAAGATGCAAGGGTACGCGGAGTTTAGAGCAACATCCACCGTATTATCCTAGTTAGTTTAGAACTGGCTATAACTTAACATTAAATTTTAGTCACTTTAATTTTTTACTCGCCTTTTTTTATGTCCCTTCACCGGTCCATTACTCTCAATATTTGTATTTTTGGTGCGCGCATTTTTTCCGTATTTATTTTACTTTCGCTGCTAAAAGCACTTCAAATTCAAGATCAACAAAAAACCGCCGCACCATAAAACGGCAGTGAGTTGAAAAGGGAGTGAAATATGCAAAATAGACGAAGGACAATCGAGTGCGAATTTTACGTTAACCAGTGAGTTTCCAAATTTTTTTCTTTGAATTCTTTTCCAAGCTTACTTTGTTTGCGTTTTTCCTCAATACTGCGAAACGCTATTAAGTCATAGAAGGCGGCTAACGGCACTTAACTCAAAATCGTACTATTCCTGCAAACATAACTTAAATCGAGTTGTTGTTATTAGCGCGCTTTAAAAGGTTTCCGAGTCAATGCAAACCTAAGTGTGCTTAAAACACTTTTTTGTTGTTAGTGTATAGCGTGAGCGGCCAGCAAATCTTATATAAATAAACTTGAATTTATTTAAATCTTAAATAAACATAAAGGAAATCAAAGGCAAACAAATAAACAAAGGCCGTGACGTAGGCGTATAAACAAAGTGTTCAACTGCGTTGTATGAACCAAAATCACCACTGTGGAAGCAACAAAAATGAGGTGACAAAACAAGCAACAAGCTTTAGAGCAAATGTAAGGACATTAATTCGCTAGCCAGTATCCGATATATGCATATGTGTGTATGAATGTATGTATGACTATGTATGTGTTTGTATGTATGTATGCGTGTATGCATATAGGTGTGTAGCTACCAGAATACGACTAAAAACAATACAAAGCCTGTAAGCAATGACGAAATACGTCTTAGTGCCTAAAGGTATGCTATACAAACGCATTAAGTGCTGTTATCACAGCATATGAGCATGTATACACATATTTATGCATATGCGCGTGTATGTCTGTGTTGAATACCATCTGTGTATAAGTGCCAGCTTTTTCCAATTGTGTGCTGAGCGCTTTGCCTCAATTTATTGTATATTTGTCTCACACTGGTGCCAAAATATACGCCTAAAGGCGTCTTCAAATATGCAAATGCTATGCCAAAACGCACTCCTGTAAACATATTTGCCCACATATGCATCGACAAGCATAAAGATAGCCGTTCGAAAGCAAACATTTTATGCAGCACCGATTTTCCACACACACCAACACACGTGCAATCATATTGCTATCATTTTGGCACACTCATGTGCTTTACTCGGTGTGTGTGTGTGTGTGTTGGTTGCTGTCAAAATCGCAAACAAAAATTCGTTTCCGCCCGTGTTTATGCCACTGATATACATATCCGCTTCCTTTAGACGCCGCTTCGTTTGCTAACAATTACAAACACGCATATTATCATATATGCTTTTACAGATAAATTTACATTATCTGTTGCGTATGCAAAACAACAGAAAGTTCCACGGCTTCAAGCTGATTTCATGCCACGAATTGTAGCTTGCTTTGTGTTATATTTCCATACACACACACCCATAAATCAACAGCGTGCTTGTTATGCCACAAACAATTCACTAATCTACACACAACKGCGCTGAACATAAACATACATACATATGTAGTTCTATAATTGGTATATTCATAAACCAGAAATCAAATATTTCACTCTACTCAGCTCCAATTTGCCTTCCGCGTCGCATAAACTGCTTTGATTTCGCTTCTAAACAACGCCGCGCTTTGCTTTGACGTCATTGCCAGTTTTCTTTCAGCTTGTTAACATGACAACTTACATGCCTACACATACACACACTCACACTTTTACCACTTTACATGGATTTAGTACACATGTTCCAGTTTTGCCCTGCCCTTTTGGCCAGCAACGCGTCTGCGAGGCAATCGAAACTGTCAGCAAAACATCATTTGACATTCGTCATTTGTCGTCGCCGCCGTCGCCGTCGCCATCGCCGCTACCGTTATTGTCGCTGTCCCTATTTCTGTCGTCATCGTTTTTGTTGTTTTGCTGCGTATTTGTTTGGCGTGCACGTCCAACCATTAGACGCTTTGCACAATGCAGTACTTCAGGCTGCTTTTTGTTTATGTGTCCTAATTGTACTCCGCAAGGAAACCGGAAGTTACCGTATGTGACACGAATACTGGAATGGCAATGGTAATTTTAGGTGAAATCCTACATAAGGCAAAAACAAGTGATAGAACGATAGTAGATAGTGTAGTATATGAGGGTTCACCTATCATCGGTTCTGCCAGAAATAATGCAGGAAGGTCCAACATCTGTTTTTGAACTGTACAAGTAAAACTGAAGACTAGATCGCTTTGCAGAGTAAATCTAGTCAAGTAAAGACAAGTGGTTATATTTAAAATTTGTTCGATGCTTTTTGTGTTAGAATCACTTACTTGAGTTTGATAATTTACTAGCAGCGCCCTCCATAGCATAAACATTCCTTTTATTTGTTGTATGAAAATCCTAATAGATAGCGCTGCTAGTACATTTTTATAACAAAAAAATTCATGTATATTTTATATCAACATGATATTAGACTATCTAAAAAATATTAGCGGCAACACCAGACTTAAACTACAATTATATATTAATTAAGATTAGTTTACACTGTCTGGCTGTCACACCATACATAGACCTATAGATCTTTTGAAATGCTAGTTGGATGTTTCTTATTAGTATGAGCAACGAGGCGTTGTGTCTAAAACTGATACTTCATTCAGTCCCTTAAACTGCGAAGCTCTTAGATATCTAAGTCGAGTTCTAAATAAGTTTGGTTATAAGTGGAGGAGATGTTCCTGCGTGTCTCTCCCACTTACTTCTCTGCACTTTCTACATGTCTCATTCTTAGTAACGTCTATATGATTAGCATGTGACGCCAGTATGTTGAGACTTGTGGGGCTAGCCCAATAACTGTCTTGCAGGCTTTTCGAGACGGCCGTGTGCGTAGGAAGCTTTCGTGGTTTCTTTCCGCTCCTGTGCACATAGTCTTGAGCATCCTGCATTCGCCTTAGATATTGTATCTCACGCTGATCCGTCTGTCAGCGCTTTCGAACATTTCGTTGTGTACCGTTTTTAACAACTTGTGTATTCTCTGAACTGATTCTGTAGTCAAGCTAATAACAACTCTGGCAATTTCATCAGCTATTTCGTTTGCCAGAAGGCCCTTGTGGTCCGGAAGCCAGTATATGTGCAGCCGCTTTCCGGCAGCCACTAAGACTACTGCCTCTAAGGATATCCTTCGAAGCAATACAATGTGGGGTTACTATTTTAATTACCGCTTGGTTATCGCCGAATATATTGATATAATTTATGTCAATTGCGTACACTATCTGAGCTATCCCAGAAGCTTTCCTTGCCGCGAAGACTACTGCCTGGCAGATATTGCAGTATACAGTATACAGTAGGTCCCTTACATCAGCCATTTCTGATACGTTCGTATATACATAGGTTAAAACTTCGGCTGGTGGGTCGGGTGCGCCATCCACCCTCTTTTACGGTGACTTGAAACCTTCTCTCTCGGATAAAGCGTGATCCACCGACCCCTTCTTGTCGAGCTATGTAAGGAGGTTCTTGTGAAAAATTCACTGCCGCCAATCTTGCAGCTAATTTCACTGCCAGGCTTTCCACTACAATGTCAATTGTCTTTTCAACGGAGTGGAGGTCTTCCTCTTGCTATGTGTCTACCGGGGGAATGACCGACTTGACCTAACAGCGTAGACGCTATCTTTTAATTCGCTCATATATATATCTCGTACAGCTCGTCGTTCTATGGACTGCGGTATTTGCCAGAACCTTTCTCTCGAAAACTAGTAGCCTCTGCACCATATAGCAGAACGGGAATGGTAAGTGGCTTATAGAGTTTGGTATTTGTTCGTCAAGAGAGAACTTTACCTCCCAATTGCCTACTCAACCCGAAGTGGCACCTATTGGCAAGAGTTATTCAACATTTGGTTTCAGGGCTAACATGCTGGTTTCAAGATATTTGAAATTATATATGACGCGAATGTGAGGGCTGTTTATTTGATGGCAAGAGATATCTCGTCTTGCCCTCGCTCACTACCAGACTCACTTGTTTCGCTTCCTTACCCAGCACCAAAAAGCTCATTGCTCATGCATTCCAATAGCATGCTCTTAAATCGTAATATCTAATACATTTGTAGTTATCGTTGCCAAAAACAAGGCCTCTCATCCGATGCTGTTTTGATCTTTTCATGGGCGGCGTGGATTTTACGTGCTGAGTCCTAAACCCAGCGCACAACTTTTCGAAGGGCTGTTTCTCACTTTAAAATCGAAGTTTTCTCTCTACCCAGAGGATGCTGTTCTAAGATCGGAAGTCGTGAGCTTCTTTAGCCTTATGTAAAAGGTACGTTTCTGGTCACTCCCATGTAAATGGCAATTAGAAAACTTTCTTCACTTGCCTAAACCTTTACACATGGCTTCATTCTCATCGATTTCTCACTAATAACCTATATTTAAACTTTTTTTTTTGTTTTTAACATTCAAAGTAGCCTTCCAAGCAGTGGTCATAATTTTCAAGAAACAACTTCCTCTTTTGAAATGACAATAATAAGCAAAATAGGAAATCATTTTTATTATAGAACTCTTAACTTGGAATTATGTGCAAAATATTGCCTGTTAAGAGCTAATAAATTGTTTCCAGTAATACAAGGTATTGAAAAAGCTTTAATAGCTAAATTTCTCCGAAAAAAGACAACTTGTATGTTTTATGTAGATAATCCGAACTCATATGCCGCAAGCATGTAAATGTAAAACGTAAGCATGTGCAGTTGTATGTGTGCTTGTGTGTTCATGCTGCGCGTGTTGCGATTACTATTTTTAAGCTTAGCCTTTCCCCGCTACAGACAAAGACAATTTAATTATAAATCTTACGACCAGTCGCTGCAGCAATTTCATAGCAGAACTGAGTTTGCGGTCACATGCACACACACATATACGTACGTACAGCATTTTCCTGGCAATATTGATGCGTACATTGATTTTTACGCCTCCTTTTGTGGTACCTTTCACCTTTTTCCCGCTATTCACAAAGTATACACATTGTGTTTCGTTTTTCATTACTTCATTATGCCACTGCACCGCATTCGCTGGTAATTTGCTGTTACCGCTCTTGTTTTTATTGTTGTGGCTGCTGTTGTTGTTATTCTTGTGCGTGTGGTGATCTCCTTTAGTCTGTGTAGTTTTATAGCTGAATATGTCGTTTATTAGGTCCTGTTTCACTATGCTCCCGTTATTTGTTAGCATAGTTGTCTTGGTTGTTGTTGTCGTTGTTGATATTGTTGTGTCGGTCAGCCACTCATCGTTACAAAGTAGCGCATAACTAAGTAATAAAAGTACTTACCTACTATAAATACACACGCTCAGTGCAAGAGTACTAATGTATGTGCGTGTGTGTGCGTGAAAAGTAGAAAGCAGCAAGCTGATTTAACTAGAGCATGGTCTAACGACGAGGAGATTTCAGACGGCTTAAAGCCAACCGAAGGCCATAAAAACATCCTTTGTTAGCGCATATAAATACAACCGAGGTTTTTTGTAGCGTAGCGCTGTACTTAACACCTATACTAGTACACTATTTTGTAAGCCGTAAACACATGAAGGACCGTATTCTTCTTAGATGTGCTTAAGTGGAAACTTTTGAAAATCCTTGTAGGAAAATTTTCAAATTATATTTTAACATTTTAATATATTTTAAAGACGGATACCACATGTTTATTGAAGTTTTTTTTTCAAAGTTTTTATTGCGGTATTTTAATCAGTTCCAGAAATGTTCAAATTCATGTTTATTAAGGTATGGTTGCCATATTGTTTATATAATTATTTTATTTTTTGTAAAATAAGCCACACAAAGAAATTTATAAAACATTTGGTTGGAGAAAAAGTGCAAATTTATTTATGTAGGGTTGTCACACATTTTTAATTTTTATTATTAGTTAATATTTATTTAAGGAAATCACTGAAACAATTTTTTTTTTCAAACTTTGGTTCCAAAAAATTATTCAAATTATTTTTATTTAGATAGGGTTGCCATACGTTTACGTATTCATTTATTTTTATAAGAATAGCCACTATATGAACTTTAATTAATATGTAGAGCAGCCCTATTGGGTTCTACAAAATGGTTTCAATTTATTTTTATTAAGGTAGGGTTGCCACATGCTTTTATATATGTTTTTTCTTATAAGAAAAGTCACTGAAATAATTTTTATCAGAATTTGGTTAGAGAAAATGGTTCAAATATTTTCTTATTTATATAGGGTTGCCGCATATTTCTATATTTATTTATTTTTATGAGAATAATTACTCAAAGAATTTGAATCGATATTTTAGTTCCAGAAAATGGTGCAAAATTATTTTTATTAACGTAGGGTTGTCACATACTTTTATATATGTTTATTCTTATAAGAAAAGTCACTTAAATAATTTTTATCAAAATTTGGTTAGAGAAAATCGTTCAAATATTTTCTTATTTATATAGGGTTGCCACATGTTTTTTATAAATTTTTTGGATAAGCTATTCAAAGGATTTTAATCGATATTTGGTTCGAGAGGATTGTCGAATTTTTTATTTATTTTTTCTCTTCTTCTTGATTGGCGTAGTCACCGCTTACGCGATTATAGCCGAGTTAACAACCGCGCGCCAGCCGTTTCTTCTTTTCGCTACATGGCGCCAATTAGATATTCCAAGTGAAGACAGGTCCTTCTCCACTTGGTTCTTCCAACGGAGTGGAGGTCTTCCTCTTCCTCTGCTTCCCCCGGCGGGTACTGCGCCGAATGCTTTTAGAGCTGGAGTGTTTTCGTCCATCCGGACAACATGACCTAGCCAGCGTAGCTTTTTTTAGATACATGTTTTTATACTTATTTTGTTTGTTTTAAAATAAGCCACTCAAATAATTTGAATAAATATTTAGTTCCAGAAAATGGTGCAAATTTATTCCTATTTCGGTGGGGATGCCACATGTTTTTATTTATTTTTAAGAGAATGGCCACTCTGTGAATTTTAATCAATATTCGGTTCTAGAAAAGGGAGTATTATGCATTTGCTGTATTTTTATTTAGGCAAGGTTTTCATACGTTTTCTAATTTATTTCTTTTAAAGCGTTTTAAAAGTTTGGTTAAAAAATAAATCTATATTTTGTAATTTAAAATGGATTGACATGTTGACTTTTTTTTTCAAGTAATCAGTTTTCAGCATAGTTGACGCTTAATTTCAATCCTTAAACATTTTTTTGAAGACTACTTCAAACCTAAACTTCAAAAAAACTGTTAAACTAGATCCTAT
Source organism: Bactrocera latifrons (assembly GCF_001853355.1). Lineage (NCBI taxonomy): Eukaryota > Metazoa > Arthropoda > Insecta > Diptera > Tephritidae > Bactrocera > Bactrocera latifrons. Next base: position 1,599,711 of record NW_017537267.1, on the reverse strand, counting down.
CTCAATTATCTTAAAAGTGAAAAACAGTTCTTAAATAGAAATTATATATCGAAACCCAATAAAAGTAATTATTATAATTTTGGGTAAAATGGAAATGCCGAGAAAAAGCAATAATCAAGCATCCGTCGAAGCATTGGGTAGAACAATGCAAGGTGAAGAAAAAGAAAGAAATGACAACGATACACTTTTCAATGGTGCTATTGGAAAAAGTGTGCGCTGATCAAAAAATAATCGAAAATTCATATTTTTGAAGCTTCAGTTTTTACTGGGAACTATGAAGAAATGGTCCTGTTGCAGTAGTGTAGCCATCAGCCATGCTCTAGTTTTCCATTGCTTTAACTTTCGCCAAGTCGTAAATAATATGTTCAATGTATTGAATAAATTCATATAATAATATTTAATGTATACTATAGCCACAGCAACGTTTGAACGGATCTTTTTGTACTTTGTATGGTTTTCAAAAATATTTAACAATTTCCGATTGGGATTTTTTTCATTTTTTTTTTACCAAAAGGTAGGCAATATTTTAGTATGAATTTTGGTTTTGTATTAAATATGAAATGTACAGACTGTATTTTAGTAGTAAATTGCAAATGGAACTCGTTATGAGGTGGGAATCAGTGCTTTGGAAGTGATTTCGTAAAGCTAAGAGTTGCGAAAGAACACTTGCTCGGGGAAAATAATTATCACCGAAGGCCTTTTCCAACATTCTGAACGTTTCGGAAAGAGAAATTTGGTTCCGCACTAAAATTTTATGAAACTTCTTTGAGGAATAAACTCACTCATCGTAGGAAAAAACAATATTTCCATGAAAAGGTTTCTGCGCAAATTTTAAATAAAACGTCTTACTATTTTTGCCCACTTGTTTATTTTTAACTTGTTGAATAAATTCATCAGATAATAGAATTTCCTCTTTCAAAACATTACTCACATATTGTGCAGTACTTATGTTCGTCAATAAAATTTTTTTTTTATTTTTTTGATTATTCGCATGTATTACCACACAATCTTTCTAATAAATCTATTTTCTTTAACTCATTAATATCTTGACTGCATATACTGTGAGTACAAGTGTCTGCATAGCCGCAAATGATATTGCTCAAAATCCACTTGTTATTGATATTGTTCAAGATATCTTAACTGCAAAATCACACTGCTTATATATATAAAATAAAATCGGCATTAAAAGTGGCAAAGTTGAGCGCAAACAAAGCAGAAAAAATATTAAATTCAATTTATTTTGCTTGATGGTATCTGAAAGCGAATTTATGCACATACGTCACCTAGCTTTATCGGAAATTAAAATCTCATTGAATGTGAATGGCAAGCGCAGATACAAGTGCACAATGAAGTGGCATTAATGCTGCACTGAGCACTAAAATATAAGTGCGCAGTGGTTAATAAAAAGCGCCTACTGTATATAACAGCATAACGTTGCCTATATTTAGGCGCTAAGTGACAATTTTATAAACTTATTTTAAAAAATTTAATATTTTCATAATACTAGTTGTTATCGCATTGATTTGCAGCAATAAAAGCTGTAAAGTGTTATCTGATATATATATATTATATGATAAATAAATATATAATACGAACTGATGTGATTACAAATATGCTTTTTTAGTACCTAAAGTGACTGCCAGCTTGGTTTATACACCTTAATTGCTATAATATAATATGCTGTGATCCTCCAATGGCGCACTGAAGCCTTGCAACAACAATGTGGTTGCGATAAAAATGCTTGCAACTTAACTTGATGCAAAAACAATAAAAAATCACTTAATTCTAGCGCCACACCGGTGCAATAAATATATTGCAGGCATTGCCAAAGTAATGCATGACTGTAAAAATGTGTGTGTGCGCTAGAAGAAAGTACAGTAGTACTTGGCTGGCAGTAAAAAGTTAACGGTTTTTTATGAATAACCACAGCAGAAAGGTAGTGAAATTTTGTTGCAAATGTACGCTACATTTGCTAGTTTCCATACGCCTGTCACGACAGTCCCGGAAAGAAAGTTGCAGTAACGTGGCCTACATACAGGCGCTTTTCCGCATATGCTTGATTGTTAGTGCGGCTACGCTTCAGTGTGCCTTCAAATTACTTTTATTTGCTAATGCCGACAGCAATAGCTCAATTTGAGCAACAATTCTGTTTCGTGGTGGGGAAAGGTAGTGGTGCGATTTTCACCCGGCTGTTGTTTCTTGCAGCAGCCTTGAGGCAATAACAACCCAGCTGCACAGCACCGAACTTTTCGCTCTTTACTTACTTAGCGTAAACTTATGTATTTACTTACTTACTTGCCTCGGCTGGCTGCACTTGCGCTACGTTACATTACACCCGCACTTACCGCACACACAAACACACACACATTTGCTACGTTCTAGATAACGTATTGCCAACTGTAGCAATAGTTTTTCTCCGACTTTTTATTGCGCACGCAAAATGTTGCAGAACTTTTCGTTACTTGTTTTTCACTTTTCCACTCTTCTATCTATTTCATTTATACCGAAATCCCACCTGTGCACTGGCAGCAACTTTCTCACATTCCTGAAGCCACACACACACACATACACATGCAGTTGTATAGTATGTATATTGCTATATCAGCAGCGTGTAGCGCAGTTGACGCCCGCAAGCTTGTAACTATCAGTTCGCTAGCTGAGAAAGCAATGAAAGCGAACAGCAAAAAGTAGCAGCAGCAAACATTTTATATATATTCATATACATACCCAAATATAAAAGTGTATGTCTGTTTRTTCCTCAGCCTTCGTGGCAAGGTATCTGCAATTTTGTTGATAAATTGTTGTTGCCTTTTGCGTTTGGCAAAATATTGCAACCACAAGTTGGCATTTTATCAAATGCATTGCTGCAGCTGCCATGCCCATGCGAGGCGGCAGCGCAATCTTCAGCAGCAATAAAAAGTATGCGAATTCACCATAGCAACGCTGCAGTCTACTTACAGCACAACACACAAACACATGCATAAACATTTATGGTTTTAAGCGGCAGCTGCCAGTCATAAATTGCTGCCTTGTCGCTTTATCTTTACTATTTCTTCCCTAATTTAAAATTTTTTCACAAACAGCTAGCTTGTGTTTGTAAAGTTTTGCTGTTGCTTTTCGAGTTTGTGTAGCTTCTGTCTGTTGGCTGTCACGCCAATTGCATGTCGTATAAAAGTTATATATGTTATATCTAGCAGTTGTGATGTGTATTCCATTAAGATTAACGTCCACTCAGTTGTATTTTTAGTTGTTGTGTTGCCACCCGTTAAGTTTTGCAGCTTCAGCCGTTTATAGTTTTGCGCTCTAAACATTTTAGTAACTTCTCTCTTAAATCTAATAATGAACTTCTACGCGGGAAGTAGAGCAAATAAGCTTAAGTAATGGTGCTTTAGTAAGTAGTTTTTTTTTTAATTCACTAAAGTGTCATATCTATTGACAAATGACTAACCGATATATGCGTTACTATACATGCAAATATCACTCTGTTCCTTCTTTAACGTTTCTTTCGACTTGTATCGAATTATAGTAGTTGCATAACATAATAATCTACATTATTATACTTAAGACTTTTTTACTGCGTAGTTATTATGACAGGTAAAAAACGATGCCTACATTTGGCGCAATGCGAAAAGCCGTTGAGGTAAATAAACATATTTCGTATAATCAGTACGCGTCCAAATGTACACGTGTTTACTACTTAAAATACTACGAATGCCAATAAATAACTCCAAGAAGAATATAATCTACGAAATGGGACTAATTTAACCCTTTCTAACCACTAATTTTCTAAGCTAGGTATCTTTGAAAAGACACCAGAACACATACTTCCCGGTTCGGATCGAAAGCGTTAAAGCTCAGAAACGAAAAACGTTTTTAATTGAAGAGTTTATATATTGAAATTTTTTAGTTTAGATGCAAATGTATTTAGGCAGAAGTAGAGTTTTATATATTTATACACACGTGGCCATGCAAACCTTCTTCTCTCTCTTTCTCTTTGCAGTATTTTTGCAATTACAATCAACAACATTTTGAAGTAAATTTTCAGTTCTGTCTTTTCACTAGGCTCGTGTTGAGCTACGAGTACTTTCTTTTCCATAGCATTCCAAAGATTCTAGATCCGGTTCGAATCGGAAGTATTTCCTAGCCATTGCATATGCGATGTCCCAAGCTCTGTGAACATTTCCTGAACCTCTAAAAAAAAGATAATGTAGACGAATGACATTTTTTTCAATAAAAAGTAAAGACGTCGTATATAAAAAAAACATGATCAGACGATTTGGCTTTCAGTCGAAACGTACATACAGCAAATGGTCGTTGCAGAGCAAATTAAATCTTCTTTTGTCCGACCATGTTATCATTTTCCACTACTCCAAAGACCAGCAACAGTGCGTTTTCGCCCATTGAAAACGAGCGAGCCTCATTTTCTTCGTTAAAAGCGGTTTAGCCGCTGGTTTCCCCACATTCAAGCCATACTCCTGCAACTTCCGTCCCAGTGTTCTCACACTTATTGCCACATTGTATTGCTCCCGTCTTATCTCTACAGAGTTTTTATAGCGATTCTTTAAATAGATTCAATGGATAACACACATCTAAAAATGTATTCAATTTTGTACAGAACCGTGGCAATTATAGCTAAAGTGTATATTTTCATAAAAACAAAAACGCGAGGTTTGGTTTGAGTGGCCACGAGAGTACAATGTCCAATATTCAAGAATTTTTATCTGAGAAAATATTTGTTTACAGGTAACATTTAAGAAGTCTTCAGAAGTTAAGTGCATTTTTTAGATATACAAAATATATTGCCGAAAATTCTTCTGTACCCCAATTTTTCACAAAAATTTTGAGGATATGTGAATATAGAATATTATAGAAGTTTTCATTACCTACAACTCTGTTGAGTTCTTTTAAAATAATAAATGTTTTTCTCTCAAAGAAGAAAGTACAGCTCAGCCGTAAAGGCTAGAAAGCCATAATAAACCTTTGTTTAACTTTTAGGCGGATAGTTTATGCTTACCAAAGAAGATTTTCTACGAATTCTTAGTTATGACTCAGGAAAAGGATAAAAATGAAAAAAAGAATTTAGTCTTTCTGTTTGATTTTTTTTTTTTATGCCAAAAGTTCTCTTTACTGCGTTCAATCTGCTTTCGAAATAGTAACTTCTGTTGCAAAAAAAAATTCCAAAACGAAAATTCTAAAAATTAAACAAATGATATGCATATAACCAAATAACAGCAAAAAAAATTTTTTAGTATAAATTAATTTTACAATCTCAGCACCTCGCTTTTGACAAGCGAAAGCAAACAAACCAGCGCTGGATTAAAGCGAAAGTTACACTCTTCATTGAAATTAAATTACAAATATAAACAGAGAATTTGTCGAGCAACAGCAGTGTGACATAGACACTGCTGTGCGTAAGAGGAAGACACTCGCAACCCCACACAACATTTAATTAATGAATTTTAAGCCGTTAGCGTTAGAGTTAAATACACAGGCATACAAAATTTTATATTGCTATATATGCAGCATTGTGTGTGTGTGTGTGTGGAGAGTTTAATAAACTAATTATTTTTTGTGCATTTTGCATCAAATTAATTGCCATGGAAGCTCAACTTAATAGCTGCTGTTGCATGTTTTTGTTGTTTCAGCAAAGCATTAACCAGATTTTGTTAGTTATCTATTTACTCTAGTTATTTTCACATTATACGCAATAATAGCGCATAATTAAGTAATCAACATTAGAAAAGAGCAGCGAATTAATGAATTTGAATGGGAAATTGTAGCGCCAGAGTAAAGAGAGTAGGGAGTGGAGAAGGTGCACAAAAAATACTATATAGTATGTCCGAACCGTTTTTGTTTTTTTGGAGATAAATGAGACAATATTCCAGAAGCTAGAGAAGTTATATATATATATATATGTATATATATATACATTTATTAGGGTGGCTTAAAAAAACATTTTTTTCTTGGTACTCTAATCTGGAGAATTGGTTTCCAGACACCTCTAAGAGTGGATCTCCTTCTATGAGATTTAATTGTAACGAGAAGGTCCACTGGGGAATTTATTTTTTATAGGCGGTGGACCTTCCCGTAACAAATAAAAGCTCATACTTAGAGAGCCTTACTTAGAGGTGTCTATCAACCAAATTTTCAGAGTACAAAACTGAAAACAATTTTTTTTTTATCCACCCTTATATATAATATATAGATGTGTAATACTTATGCATATGTATATGCAAGCATATGCGTATATCCCATGAGCTACAGTTATGTTTAGTAAATAGCATCATCAAAGTAGGTACTAATGTGAAAAAATTGTATTTTATTCTTCAATTTTCCCTCGTTGACTTAATGTAGTAGTGTTCAAAAGCACCTGTGTGCATAAATATAAATATATATACATAACATACATATGTTTAATTAATTAGCGGCACATACTTTATACATATTTACAACTTTAGGCATGAAAGTATTTACTTTCGTCTCAACGGTAACACACACACACACTCGTATATATATGGTTATGCGTACGCATTTGGCTAACAACGCACATATGTTTTTGCCTACACATACGCACACCCATGCCCATTTATATATGTATAAATATATATCTATATCACTTTTTTGTTTACCTTTTTACTGACTTGTAAATTAGTTGGTATTTTAATTAGCAAATAAATTAGTTGAGCGCATTAGCTTGAAATTAGCCTTCAGATGTAAATATGCCGTTCAATTTCCCGTGTATAGTATGTGTATGTACATTCATACCTTAATATAATATGTATACAATCGTCACGTATACGCCCCGTCCAACTTGAAGGAGGCAAGTGACGATGGATTAATGCAATGTGCGCTGCGGTTGGGGAATTTATTTTTTTCGCACTAGTGATGGAAATAAATAAATACGGTGAAGTGTAGCATATTTAAAAATATGTGTTTGTTTTTGTATATATTTAAGATTTTTGAAAAGGAGAAATGTTTCTGCAGAAATATCAGTTTTATTATAGTTTCCAGTAGGGTTTCGAAAGAATATTTAGAGTAGTATACGGGGGATGAATATACGCGGCTAACAAGCTCTTAGGAATATGACCTGTTTCCATTTCCTACAATTCACAAAAACAATCGAATACACGAAGCCCATAAAAATTCGAAATGCACGACACTTTTTGTACAAAACTCGCAGGGCCATAATCAAGCGCTTGTAAATGCAATTAATTTTATTAAAGGCATACAATTTCTATATGAAGCCCCCAAATATTTGCAGTATACTTTAATTTTCCATTGAAAAAGCTACTCATTAATATTTACATGACAAAATTAAGGAAATTTCATTTTTTTGAAATCAGGGCCTCGCTTAGTTCAATTAACATTAATGCCGATTATATAGTATTTCTTGTAATTTTCCTTGTTCAATAAACTTCTTATAACTACTCAACTATTATTAAATTTAATACGCATTATTTAAAAATAGGTTTGGTTAGATAAATAGTTTATATATCATAAGGCCACGAATAATTCCACTTGGACAATTAGAGATGTCTGCTCCATGTGACGCCAAGTAATTCTAGGTGTTAATCAAAATGGTCGTCACATATCTACAAAGCTCAATGACATCGTCACAAATTTATTGAGCCGGCTAATAGCTACTCAACCGAAATACTTCAATCTAATTTTGGCGGAACTGGATGCCGAAGAAGAAGTTATCGACATTAGCTTGGCAAAAGGCCAATGAAGAAGAAAGTGTCTAGATTTTTCACCTCATCTTCATCCCTACAACTTAAACAAATTCCATACTTCAATCACTTTAACCTCACCGCATGAGTGCCAATGGAACAGTGCCCAGTTAGTACACCTAATATTGTGGCCATGTTAACTTTACTAGGAGCTAGTGGTCCCATAGACATTTTGTATTCCACTCTAAGCGAAAAGACTTTAGTAATCCACCAATGCTGGTTGCTGACCTACGCTTACTAACCTCGCGCGAGGCCTAAAGTTGATTTAAGTTGAAACTGTAAAGTTGGCAGTTACACAAAATATGTTCAAAAATTATTAATTTCTCATAACTAAAACTAAATTGATATACAATATATAAATTTGATTTATTAATAGAATACAGTTGCTTGACAGCTTTTTCACTTAGTTCGTGGAAAAACTAATTTTTGTAAAATAGAGAAAAGCCTCTTTATGAAAATAATTAACGAAACTACAATGAATTTGATAATTGGCCATTTATTGAACATATTCATTGAGAGTCGGTCTTCGGGGTAATCCCCGCCAGTTGTAATGCACTTATGCCAACAATTTTTCCAGTCCTCGAAAGACTTTGCCTTCAGCAAATTTTGTTTTATCTCTTCGAACGACGGAAAACGTGTTGTACTGAGCGGCAATTTCAGTACGGGGAACAAGAAAAAATCATACGGAGCCGAATCTGGTGAATACGGCGGATGTTAGATGGTATTGATTGCTTTTTTGGCTTTAAATTCGGTCACAATCTCGGCTCAATGATCATGCATTATCATTGTGTTAAATCCGTGGATTGCTTTTCCATAATTCCGGCCATTATCGAAGATTGTTCTTTTTCAAACGCCCCAATACGGGGGGCGTCTGTACCTTTGAAGCAAATGCATGAAGCATGAAACCACGAATATCGACTTTAGCTTTTTTTTTTCTGCTCGTTTTTTTCTCTCCATTCCGATGATTTTTATTTTAATGGATGTCAAACTCTGTTAAAGTGTTCGGTGTGAATGTTGAAAATTTTAGACAAAATGTTTCTTTATTGTCAAAATGGCAAGGCACTACTGAGTTGTATCGACTTAAGCAGCAAGTGTAAACAAACTGGTTGACAGATTGCACTCATACTTCAGTAATTAAGAATGGTCCTACCAACTTACCAAAATACATTTTTATTAATATCATTTACACGTAGAATTTAATTGCAAATTTCTTTCACTTTTTTATCACAATGCATAATGTAACTCAACTTCAGATAATTAGAGCCACCTATTGCAGAAGTAAGATCAATTTTTTTACTTGATTTAATATTACCTGTGGGCATCAAATGAATCGGTTGTAAAAGCCTAGGCTACTTACATATTTAAAAATGTGTTATCATTTTTTTCTAACCTATTTAAAAAAAATCTTATTTACAATAAATCTACAATTTTCGATAATCAATAATGAAATTATTTTCGCGTGGCTTGCTCTTCTTTACAAAATGCTTCAAATGCAAACTGAAGAACCCAAATATATGCAAATATTATATAATTATTATGAATTTCTTCAATTAGTGAACTAAATCAAAACCTATAGTACAACCACATAAACTCAAATTAAAAATTTTATCACAAAAAAATACATATAAATCAGTGCTCATAGTGAAACTTACGGAAAAAACGAACCAACCGAAACGCAAAATATACTCCCGTTAGTGATTAGTGTTAACAAAATGCTCCAGCGGCTATGATTGCCACACTATTCATCTTTTTTGCATTTATACGTGCGTTCCCTTGGCGGAGACGACGACCACGTCCACTGCAACTCCCACCAGCCACACCGAACCAGGCGTTACCGCCTACGTCAACAAACACCACCACAACAGAATCCCACCCAACAACAATTACAATAGTGCCAACAACATCAGGCGAATACCGTGAAAAACCGCCGCCCACAACGCCACTCACGAACGGCAGCGCCGTGCCGAGCATACAACACGCAGATGCCACCACCAGCAGTAACGACACTTATGATGCAGTCAAACCGATAACATCCGGCGATGAGCTGGAGGAGACACCGCGACGCTCATCCGTATTACAGACGCGCCGCAAATCTTCGAAATCACTCAAATACCACGAAGTAACTTTCAGCGGCAGCGTCGGTGGTGGCGAGAGTGATGACAATGAGCACGAAACACCGCAGACACGACGCAGCTCCCACCACAAAGTGCACCAACATCACCACCACCCACTCCAGCAACAGCAACAGCAACAGCGACATCTGTTGCAGCATCAGCAAACACTGAGCGCCAACTCGCGTCCCACCTCACCGGATAGCCATAGCCATAGCTCGGCTTCACACTATCGCTCGCTCAGCAGCGGTCGTACGCGCACGTCCACCGATTATGAAACTGCTAGCAGTGAGTTGTATAACAGTGCCAGATCGCAGTTGGACGCAACAGCTGACACAAACGCTAGTGGCGGCAGCTTTGATGCGACGCATGCGTACGCTGTCAGCGGCACAAATGGTCAATTACCCGCAGCTACCAGTAGCGTACGCAGTTTAGCAGGCAGTCGTCGTTTTCCACCGCGGCGCGCCGCCACACTCGCCACCGATACGCTGGTGGGTACGGACGATGAGGGCGCCGTTACCGACGCACACGATGAGGATGGTGAAGAGGCGTGCGACGATGATGATCACGATCCAGATTCATATGATCGTGAAACGGAAGAGTTCTACAGCAATATACAAGATGCTGTATGCCCGTCGGGTACGCGCAGTAAACGTTCATCGCTCTTCTCGCGCTCCGATTCGTCAGCTACCACAACTTCGTCGAGTGGTGGTGGTACTTTCACGGGCGGTAAGCGACGTTCCACCGCTTCGATTTTATCGTCGTCGATGTGCTCCGATGTCATACCGATCGATAGACGCAGTTCGACCGCCACCGAGTATAGTGTACGATCAGCGTCGGGTCAGCGGCGTTCAAGCGGACGTATACGCCGTTATATATCACGCATGACGATCGCCGGCGCACGACGACGCACCACTGGCAGGTACTACTAATTTTATTATGATTAATTTTTCAATATATTTTATAAAACTTGAGTAACTTGGGATATTTCAGTTTATTATTAAGTGAGTGAAAAGTCTCTTGTTATATACTATATATTATTCGTCCTAGATTTCTTTACTAAAATGAGATTAAAACATACCGCAATCGTTACAATTCAATTAAATGAAGTCACCGCTGGATCTATGATCAGATGGTTGGCTTTTGAGGTAGCCACTTACTCATCTGATCCAGCTCCTAGTGTCTAACCTCTATTACTCTAGAATACAGACCAAAAAACCACTCCTGTGAAGACATCTGAGGAATGTATGATCATTAATTTTTAAGAAGGACATTTAAAATTAGATCCAGAACTAAATTTGGTGCGACCTCAACTAATAAGGATCTTAAAAAAAACCGCTCTTGTTAGATGATAAGGAAACTTCGAAGACCTAATCAAGTCCGTTCCGTCAAGTCCATTTGTCTGTCTGTATATATGCGAACTAGTCTCACAGTTTTAGAGATATCGATTTGAAATTGTACACACTTTCTTTCTTCACAAGAAGCCGCTTATTTGTCCGAACTATCGACATCAGATCACTAAAGCAATCGATGCCCTACAACTTAACCGATCAAGGCTATAACCTCAATCAATTAAACAATATAATAAAAAAATGTTTAGATCAGACTACCACACGTTATAGCTGCCAAACAACTTGATCCATCAATTCCAAGACATTGTATGGAGAACTCTTTTATTTTACAAGATAACTTCACCGACTTTGGTTGATATCATTGCCCAAGAATAAGATTAATAGTGACAATATCCGAAAATATTGCCCAAATCGGACTATTATGAGATAGAATTGCTATATAACCGTTCAAAACTAAATCCAGGTATGAAAAACTTTCTTATTTGCCAAAATATATTCACAACATTTGACACAGATTATTGTCCGGGGCATAGTTACAATATACCAAAATATTGTCCAAATCGAACTATTATAAAATATAGCTGCCATAGAAACTTATAGATCAAAATCAAGTCCTGGTATGGAGAACTTTTTTGTTAGACAAAATAACTTCACAAAAATTGGCATGGGTCGTTATCTGAGGTAATGCTTTAATCAAGGAATATATTGTACAGTTCGAACCACTGTAGCATATAACATCCCTACAAACTGCGCGACTAAAGTCAAGATAAAAGTCTTTATAAAATATTCCTTATTAGCTAATCTTAATTCGACCTGAATGTTGTCTATAACAAACAAGGTAGCTAGAAAGAACTGGCAAAGATTTGTCAAAAAGAGTCTTTACATTGTGTACGCTATATAGAGATTATTATATTTAACCCACTGTCATATAAAACCGGTTCAAAAATACAAAATATTACCAAATGAATGAAATAAGAATAATGGAACAATATAAAAAACGCCTGAACTAAGGCTACATAATAATGAAGTAGAGAACAGCAAGCATTATAGCACATAACACTTTAATTCAAAACCACAAAACTCTCCATTTTTATGACTAACTCTCCATAAAAATTGTTTTGAACCACTTGCAATCAGCACTAAATTAGTGTCATATCCCGCAAAGTCTCCAAAATTGTCCAAATCGCACAATCACTCAAAGCGGCAATCACGATTACCACAAACACCGTTATGCCCTGTAATCAACACGAAAGTAATTGTCTCTGTGAGCATAATTTATTTTCTTTGAAACTTCTCAGCATTCGCATTCAAGCGAATTTACAGTTCGATACTGCGTTGCATGGCGCAGAAATGAAATTTGAAAAGTTCAGTTCAGAAAGACATTACCTTAAGTATACGCAGCATTTACAAAGTCAGTCATGTGCGACACAAATGGCCATCTAACGATGTTTGTGGCACATTGATTGCAATTCGGCAATACACACACACACACACTTTATTAACGCCTTGATGATACAATGGCACACACATGCAGCGTAACTTCTCTAATGTGAGAATATGTACATATATACATATATGATATATAATATGTGTGCGTGATGTGCTCATGTGTATTGAATTGAAAACAATTTAGGCGCAACATTTTCGCAAACTGAAATTTACATACATTTAAAAAAGTTGTACACACTCACACATATGCGTGCAATTTACATAGCTGTGAGTGTATGCAAGTCAGCGTGGTGTGTGTATAATGCACACTATATATGTGTATGTATATACAATTTATGCATAAAAGTTATGAAATATTCCAACTTTCACTCAGGCGAGGCAAAGTAAAATCGCAGCGGCGCACACGACAGATGGTGGAGAAGAGGGAGCGTATAAACAGGGAAAATGAATGGTAGCTCGGCGCAAACTTTAAATTAGCAGCATTTATTGACTTTGCTCTTGCCACCGATTCGTGTAACTTTATATGCATTTACATATAGAAATATGTTTGTATATATATTGTGTTTATAAAAAAAATACGTTTAACCTGCTGGTCCCGGTTTCACGATATTCCGAAGTCCTGAGCTGTTTAAATTTTTCAGTAGCAGATTTACGCTGCAGGAGGTCAGGTAGCGAGAGTGCAGCTTATGCTTATTTGTTTATATAAAGTTGTATAATAGTTAGAAATAATAAAGAATTTTTTTTTTTCTTTCGAAAGTAATGTCAAATAATGATTAGGTTAGGTGAGATGGCTAGTCGCCATAGCAAAGAATAACTCCTACGTTCGAACCTATAAATTAGCAAAACGTTTAGAAGCCAGTACAAATTTGCACAGGCGTTTAATTCCCATTACATGGGATGTGTGGAGCAATGCGCTCTCAAGTAGTTAAGTTGTTTCCACCTTATCTTCATCCATACAGCTTCAGATGGCGTCTTCTAAGATTTCGAATCTTATAGCATGGACGCTAATAGGGCAATGGCCTGTTAAAAGCCCCACATCTAACACGGCTAACCTTTTTGAGGGCGAAAAGATCACTAGATTTCTCGAGATCGACCTAAAGCCAAAAGGCCCAGCGCTGGAAAAGTTTCCACGAAGCCCAGCTATCTAGTAGTAAAAGTAGGATACAGGAGCACCGACCCGCTCCCATTTTCCCGAATGCGGTTCTAGGATGCCTTTTCTTGCTAGCTCATCAGCTTTCCAAGTTCCTGAGATTCCGCTATGGCTTGGTACCCATACCAGTCTTATCACAAAGACGCTCGATGCTATTGATAGCAAGGATCAACACTGAACATACTGTTAATTAATTCAAGGCTCGTATCGCCGCCCTGGTATCTGCGTGGATGGTCACTTCTCCGAAAGCGGCTGCATGCTGGAGCAACTACTACTGCTACCTTAATTGCAGCAACCTCCTCTTGCTGCACTTCAATAGTCAGAACCTGATAATAATCCTCCACCAGAAATCCCCCCAAGCTTTGGCCCATCCGTAAATAAGTAAATAAGCTCACTATCCCTCTGCTCCAATGGCTTTTCCCTCCTACAACTCCATGGCCGGTATATGGACAGGGAAGCACAGCCAGAGTTCGGTTTGACGACTCCATGATCCAAGTGATCCGGTATGAAATCAAAGTGTGTGAGGATTTCCGAGTGTTAAGACATATGTTTTTTTAGGAATCTAGACTCTCTGAGTCTGGTAGCACCCCTCGCAACATTACACCTTCCGACGGTGTCTACGGACACTATATGTAACATGGGATAAGTGCCGTGATTGGAGTGGACAAATTCGGTGAGCGACCCCACTTTTTGCCAATGGCTTTGTTCTCACTTCGCTTTCTGGCATCCATGAAAGCTTTCTATCCATGCAGACGAATGTCTTAATAGATGTTCGCGACTGGGGTTCCATTGGGGTCTTGTATATTCTAGTAAACAAAACCATTACTATTACTCAAAACTATTTCCAGTATATCCCGATATTGCACATTTACCTTTAAGAGTCAATTTTAGAGGTCTTTATACATTTTCTTACTTGTATCCCTGGATCTGATGCAACACATATGTATAGAAATAATGTTAATTTATAAACCAGAAGTATATAAAATTACAAGTTTTTATTGCAATAATTATCCAAAATAAATATTTTAGACAAATGTAGGAAAGTCTTACAACACTCTTGCACCAGCTTTTGCTTACGAGCCATGTCCCTCTTGCCACTGCAGATGACGTTTCATCAACTTCAGGCTCAACGGCTTGATTTGCTCGAAAGCTTGCTGTAGTGACACCGCCTCCTGTGTCTTCTCATCTGCTCTAGAAACACGCGTTGCACGTCTAATCATTTGCATTGCGATCTCTTTGCAGGCCAAACGTATTTCGTCGCCCGTAAAATGCTCTGAGATGCGCACCAACAATTCCATTTGCTCTTTCGTCACTGCCAGCATTATGGGCAGCTGCTTGCCGATGAGTAAGGCGCGTTCTATAGCGTTCGGTAGTTGTACCAAAAGTTTCTTTTCGAAACGGCGCAGAAAAGCATCGTCAATATCCCATGGCAGATTGCTGCTTGCCAGCACAAATACGCTACTCATTTGCTGCTCCATGCCGTCTAACAGTTGCAGCAGCTCATTCTTGAAACGTTTCGATGACTCATGATCGCTCGGACGATCACGGCGTGATGTTAGACCCTCAATTTCGTCGAAGAAAATAATCGAAGGCGCATGTTTTTGTGCCATATGAAAGAGTATACGCATTATTTTCTCGGACTCGCCACGCCACTTGGACACCACCACGCTGCTGGTCACATTAAAGAAAGTCACTTGATGGCGTGTCTCGGCGTAGAGGATTTTCGCAAGCAATGTCTTGCCACTGCCGGGTGGGCCATGCAACAGCACCGATTTCCACGGACGCAAACCGTTCGCAAAGAGCTGCGGATACTTGAGTGGTATGAGCACAGCCTCCTTAACAATTTCCACGGCGCTCGCATTCCCACACATATCCGTCCAGCTGAGCTTAAGTTCATCACGCATTATTGTCGTCTTCACGAGCTCCGCCAAATTCTGCCAATCCTGCTGATTCAAAAGTCCATCAGCTGCGGCACCAGCACCAGCCGGGTGTTCGATCTCTTGCAGACGTATAAGCGCTGGTGTGCGATTCTCTTCGCCGCCAATATTGCTACTGCTGCTACTGGCCACTATAGTGCTAGCGCTTCCAATCGAACTCAGACTCTCCACTTTCCTAACGGTCAGCTCTAATTCACCTGGATTCGATAATGGCTCAGCTGGCGATAGCTCAGCCTGCGTTGCACTGGTCGTGTGCGTTGGCGTATTCTTCGTCTTCGATTTAGTTTTCGCATTCACCTCCAATTTCACGGTGGGCTTTAACTTGCGCACAATCTTCGGATACTTTCCGAATTTCAGGTGATAATAGCTGGCGTATTCCAAGTAAATGCTATCCAAATCGATATTGTCGCATAGCTCATATTCCTCGGCTGGCAGTCGGGCCTCTTTCTTTAACGCCTCAGCCGCTTGGTAGAAGCCATTGTCGGCAAGAAATCGTTGTGTGAGAAACAGCAAGTTTCGACGTCGCGCTGCCGCATTGCGCATATCATCCTCCCGTAACATACTTATAAAAACAAAATATACTACAATTTTGATATTGTTTACGAACAAATTTTAACACTTTTTTTTATAAAATTCAATATTTGACGTTTCTAAGTTTTTGTTTCAAATTTAGTTTCGTTTCTGTATATTTCGACTGTGTTGTTTGTTTGTTGTCAGTGCACTGTTAAGTGGACTTGTTATAAAACCGTTAGTTGTGCATGGCAACATAATAATAACCAGTTATGTTGGAGACGATGCCGGCATTACGCAGGTAACGAAAGTAAACAAAGTGCTCCAACCGAGTGTTGTGGGGCTATATTCATTAGAGAGTTATAAGAGCTCTAGAGCGCAAGAGTTTGAGCTTGAATGTTCTTCGAATGCCAGGATAATGTTATTCGGTTATTCGCTGTCGTTTTTGTGTATTTTTGTGGCCTAATTTCTGATAACTATTTCATATATTTTGTTCTGCTTTAGTTCAAGAGTATATTAGGTTAAGATGTTTTTTCGAGACGAGCACGTAATTTTGTAATTATATAACTTTAGCTATGATTAATGAGAAGGCAGTGAAATGTGTAGGTTCAACCAATTTTCTTTTTCGTTTATACATTGCAACTAGTTCAAATAAAATAATGGACTTAGAAGCAACTTGAATATGACTTAAACATACAAAGTGCGTTCCAAAGTAAACAGGACTATAAAAAAAAAACAGCACAAATGGTTTTTTCGGCAAAATCAATTTATTTTATTCAAAATAGTCTCCTTCTGCTTCAATACAGCTCTTTACACGGTCCAAAAGCATGACGAACGACTGTTTTAGCTCGTTGGTCGAAATGGCCGTCGGTATGCCAGTGCAAGATTTTTGAATGGCCTCTGCGCCTGCACAACGCTTTCCTTTCATTTTTCCGAAAAGGACGAAGTCGCACGGTGCAAAATCAGGTGAGCACGGGGAGTGGTCAATGGTTAAAATGTGATTTTTGGTCAAATATTCGTCCTTGGAATGTTGGATTCTTAGCAATTTTTGGTCGTCAGTCAATTTGTGCGGAACAAACCGTGCACACACCTTTCGTAAGCCCAAATGTTCGGTCAAAATTCGATAAAGCGATGTTTTGGAGATGTCCAGAATCGGAAATTTCTCTTTGTGGCTGGAATGAACTAGTTCGAAGTGGACTAGTTTTGTGTCATTCATTAACTATTCACAAAAATATTAATTTATTTATTGGTTGCCTTATCAACATTTTCAACAAACTAAATTCCATTTCCAGCGAAGTGAGCAATGAAACAGAAAAGTAAACTGAGGATATTCTTCGGGCTAGAATTTTCGAAGTGCGAAATGAGTACTGAAGTAGGCAATGAAACAGAAATGTTAATAATTCTCAACTAAAAATTTTCGAAATGAAAATAAAATAAAAATATTTTTTTATTAATTGGAGCATCTGATAAAGATTTTCATCAAATTATATTCAAATTTTTTTCATTCGAGTGAAACAGCTAAGTAAACTGCAGAAATAACAATTACGAATTTTCGAAAATTTATGCTTCAGCCTAGAATTTTCGAACTGATAGTCAAGTAAACAGAAAAATTTATAGTTTTCAACTAGAAATTTTCGAAATGATAATAAACTAGTTTAAAATGAACTAGTTGTGTATTATTTTAACATTTTATACAAATATATATATATATATTTTTTTTTTTTTTTTTTTAAAGTGCGCAGTTCCCACATCATAACAATTCATCAACTTAAATTTAACTGAAGGCAAACTGGTCCGAAAAATACAAGAGTTGTGTCAGTTATGAACAAAATAAAAAAATTTAGTAATTATCTTCACTGTAGGTCTGAAAATTTGAAAATTCGGGATTGCCTTACACTTAAAAAGACTACATATGTATTCATTATTTCTTAATATTATATTTCCAATGATAAAATTGTCTTCATAAAAAAGCTGCACAAGTCAAAAATATTATTTTTCAGTCCGAAATCTGACATATTGTGAACCCTTACCATATAAAAGATCCCAAGCGCTTGTAATGTAAAAAGTTAGCCACCTGACGAGTTTCCCATTGCTTTCATACCACTTCGAAAACTGTTAGCAATTAGTCCATTTCACTGCATGTTGGGCTTAGGCGTATCACTTTCTGGTAGCATATACTATATATAGTAACGTGCATAACGGTTAGTACTACTACTACTGCGTATAAATCAGTTTGTGGCATGAAACCGCATTATTGACTCGCTATTGATGTTTTATGGCACGTGAAGGATGCGTTTAATACTTTCCACTCTGTTTGCCAGTTGCCAATAAATAACTACAACGACAACAAAAACAGCAACAACAACTCATAAAAGCATTTTGAAATTATGAGAAATTGCCTATAAAAAGGAGTATTAGTTGGCTAACACATGCGCTTTTTGTGGCTGTTATTAGTTTCGCTGCATTTTAATTAAATAAAAGCATTAGGTTGTAAGGCTGAAAATTGAAAATTGCAAAAAATATTGTATCCATGAGAATATTATTAATAATGAATGTGAAAAAAATGCTTGTACATGAAAACTAATTACATAAATAGCTCAATCAACAGCCTCAATAACATTTGACGTACGCGCTTTGCCCAGCTGCTGCTCATCAATTTTAATTCTATGCAAATTTCATTCGCATTTATTTTGTTCAAAGTTTTCATTATTTTTTCTCATAGTTTCTTTGCATTGCTGTGCTTGTTTTGCATGTTTTTTTATTTTATTTTGTGTTTTTTTGTTTAATATTTTTTTTTTTGTTGCTGTTGGGAGTAACAAATTTGCATTCATTTATTTTAATTGCCCATAAATAGGAAGGTCACAAAGAGTGTTTATTAAAAAACAGAAGAAAAAATGGAATTGTATATATACAGATGTATTTACATGTGTAGTAAATGTTATGCGCTCACATAAAATCGTATTAAAAAAATAGTATGCAATTTTCCATTTAATTGAGATGCAAAGTTATTAAAATTGAAAAGCCTTTAACGTTATTGAATTTTTTGTTTGTTGTTTAGTGTTTTATAAAGAAATTATTAGAATTTTTTGTGAAAATTCGTAAAGCAATAAATTCGATAAAAAAAAAACTATAAAAAACACTGAGAAACATTAACTTCATTTGCACCGAAGTTATAACAACTTTCATAAATACCAAGGCTTCCTTAAACGAACTGGAGTTTGATCGTTCAGTTTGTATGGCCGCTATATGCTATAAAGGCTGGATCTGAACAACTTCCTCGAAGATTGCACCGTTGTTTTGGAGGAAAACCCAAGTCAAATTTAAAGAAGATATCTTCTCAAATGAAAAAGTTTTCCATACAAGTACATTATTCCGATCGTTCAGTTTGCATGGCAGCTGATCATATACACATGTATGTTCCCTCGAAGCCAGCCAATTTTTTAGCCAGGTGGCTTAATGAATTTTCCTATGCTGAAATCTAGTTTTACAGATAATCATATTTCGGGACCCGGCAAAGTCGATCAGCCTCAACCCATTTGGTGATGTTTCATCACGCAGGGTGTTGTGCCAAAGATACTATTATTTGCCCAAAGATACAAAAATCGCCAAGAAAGAGTTGGTCATGTTTGCTGACATCGCCCTAGTCTTTCTTCGAGGCGTGGGCTCAACTTAACGATGTGTTAAAGAACTTCGCTTTGATGAGGATTGTTGCTAGAGACTTATCTACTGGGGAGAATGCCAATACTCCACGCAGGGGTCTTTCACCCAACCACGACTCTCACATCGAATTTGCGCTCTTTTGTATGGCACCACAAAGGCCTACTCGCCTCAGACCATGTCTCGTCCATCGCACTTCTGGACGGCGGCGGCGCCAGCCTTTCCCTTACGAGGACAACAAACAGCTTGGCAGCGGCACCTTCAGGTGCATGCACTTAAATCGTAATCCTTAAGGCGTTTGCCGTCGTCAAAAAGGGGGTCTCTCATACGACGCTGTGATGTCCAATTTTGATACCGGCTCTTATAGGGCTCTTTAGTATCATCCCAGGGGTAAAATTTAAATCTGGTTTCTTATGTAATTGATTCAATTCATTCATTTCCAATTATTTCTTTCTATATAGTATTTTCTCTTTCTAACTCTCTATAGCTCTTTCAATCTCTCTATCGCTCGTCTTACCGTACCACTCACTCTTTTAATATTTTTCTTTTTGTTTTTTTTTTTTTGTTTTTATTGCTCTGCAACCGAAATTCCTCTCCCATTGTTTCTAGCTATTTTTTAATTAGGCCAACGGATAGTTTAATTTATAGCGGTAAATTTGAAAGGTTTATTTTTTTATTTACGATATTATTATTGAATTTTGACTTAAACAAAGTAGATTCCTTAAATAAGGCTTTATACTTCCTTATTACTTCCTTTTATATAATCTAAAAATATCTCTGAAAGATTTATTAAATCTACCTTAAGGGATAAGGCCAGCTCAGAAGCCTCAAACGAATCCTTCTCTTTTGAAGAAGTTCTCGCAGGACAGACATTTTGTGAACTCTGTGATCAGAAATGCGAAATTCCGATTGTAATCTTTCATTTCTCTTGACTTGTTTGTTATTTCACTGCAGGGAGCTGAGGCAAATAGCTGTAACGCATACACAAAATCTAAAATCACATTATAGCGTTGTAAATAAAATAGCAAACACAATTTGTAGAAATGACACGAACAGTCACGCTAGCCACCAGCAATAAAAACAACTACGTTGTAGCTGCTAAAGTTAGCGGAGATTGGTAGCCAACACCAATCATCAATCATGCATTTTTCATAATCCCCCTCAACCAACTGTCGACCATTAGTTTTGCATTTATTTTCTAACAAGAATACTAACTAAACCCGCAATAATAATTAACAACAATAATTATTTGCAATCGCTTTCCTGTGACCATGCGTTGGCCGCTTCTCCGCATAGTAGTGGTAAGCACTGTGGCTTTTGCAGATAGATAGTTCTGCCAGCGGTTGCTATGTGGCGCTTGCCATCTCGTGGCTGAATGTTGAATATTCATACGAGCTCGTATATTTATTTGGTGCTTTTTTAAAACTAAGTATTTGATAGGCCAAAAGTTGCACAAATTTGGATAGTTCTGGACGAGTTCTATCAATTATCATGCTGAGATTTTGTTTTTTGCCACTTTTTAAATTATTAAAGGCTTGAATTGACACTTGCAAAGATAAACTTTTTAAGAAACTTAAGATGACTCGATATCGCACTTTTGTATATTTTTTTCTATAATGGTAAATAAACTAAGATATAAACTTGATGTATTTTTTCAACATTTATAGCTAAGGGTGTTGAATACAGTGTTTAGAAAATTATATTGAACGTATAATATGAATATTATATGAAACCTAATATGTGTGTTGAAACTTGTATCATCTAGTGAGGGGTATGAATTTTATTGCATGAACTACTCCGCACTATTCCCTTTGTTAACACACACACACATGTTGCAGCGAAATATTTTACATTTGACTAATCAATAATTCCTAATAAATGAAGTGTTTCATTGGCCCACGCCCAGCTATGCCTCCGCTACGAGGACTCTAGCTGAGCGTGATACCCCAAAATCAGGCAAAACGCCAACAAATTGAACCCTTTAACGGTATTTAGCATTGAGCCGAAATGCGCAAATTGCCGGCTAATTAGACACAACTTGGCACTCTGGGGATTGTGCAGCTAATGAATTGGGCGTTGGCTAAGGCCGCACGATAATAAACCGGCGGTTATTACATTTATTAACCACTCGGCATGGGCAATGCATTATAGAAATTAAATTGAAACACAGACGGAAATATGGCACATTCATAAGGCGGCACGAATACAATAATTTTTCAATGCATAACAAAAAAAAAAAAAAACTTTTCCGAAATTCAAATTTAATGTTACAAATTTACAATATACTTTTTATTTCTAGTTCAACATTTAACAAATAAAAAGTAACAGTACATTTTAAAATTTAAAATTATAT
>NW_017537267.1:1535129-1576906 GCF_001853355.1 Bactrocera latifrons | reverse complement strand
TTTTAATTTTTTTAATAAATTTCAACACAAATTTTTGAGTCTTTAAACTTGTGCTACCTTCACATATATGTAAATGTACATATGTGTATAAAATTCGGGGATAAAACACAATTCTTGCAAGCCAAAACAAGCCCACATCCACAACAGCACTGTGCACAATATTATATGTAAGCGCTACATGTAACTATGAAATGTTGGAACAATAAAAAAATAAAATAAGAAAAATGCTTACAAAAAAGCAAGGAAGGGCCAAGTTCGGGTACAACCGAACATTTTATAATCATAGAACTTGCAAGAGTCAAAGCAAGGGTAATTTTGTGGGCGTGGCAGTGGTCCGATTACGCCCACCTACAAACTCCGCCTTACTTTTTGCCAAGAAGCATGTGTACCACGTTTCATCAAAATAAAAAAAATTTTACTCAACCTTCAGCTTGTACGGAGGGACAGACCGGATTACAACTCCCCCCGTTACCCAGATGATTTATATATACATAACCCTCCATCTATCTCGATTAGTTTTAGGTGATACATACAACCGGTAGGTGAACAAAACTATCATACTCTATAGCAACATGTAGCAAGAGAATAAATTCCTGTAGCACAAATCCAGTGATGATTTAAAAACAACAACAAACATACTGGCATATTTTTGGCTCAAGCAAAATCAAATTCCAACACTGTTGATGAGTTCAGCCGACTGGTTGGCGACCAGCGTCAGTGCAAAACAATACGTTTGCAAAACAACAAATGAAAAAAAAAACTAATTACAACAACCACAAACGAAGAATTGGCTGGCAACGGCCCATCAGCGAGCACTCGCCGTGTCCTTGTGACAGTTAGAGTGCAATAACAATGTGCAAAAAAACACCAAAACGGACAACCGACCGCACAGGCCAACAACCCAGGCGCAACAACAAAAACAAAAATATAAATAAAACAGAAAAACAACTGACTAAACAAACCAACGCGCCAATAAAAAAGCGTCCAATGAAAGTCCGATCGCGCAATGCATATGCGTGTGTGTGTGTGTGTGCATATGAGGCAAAGCAAAAAATATGTTGTTGAAAAAAGTGTACGTGTGAGCATGTGTGTAGTAAAGAAGCAGCGAACTGCAAAAATGCAAAAAATATTTGTAAACAKTACTCATACGCCCGGGCTGCACTCAACTGGCCCAAACAGCATGCATTTTTGCGCGTGTAAATACAAATATATAAGCTTATGATATGTATGCATGAATGCAATATTAACATTTATGAAATGCCAAAAGTGTCTGAAAAGTGCTGTGTCAAAACGGTTGCGTTATTTTTATTTGAACTTTTATTGTTTCGTTGTTTTTATTTCACTCCTCACCTCATTTCAATGGTTTATGGCTTTGATCTACTTTTTTCTTGTTTGCGTAGAGCGTGAAAAAATTTACGAGATTGCCTTTTGGCACGCGTTAGCCGTTTTTCTAGCCATTGCAAGTTCATCTCACTTGAGTGAAGTACCTTTACATACAAATATATGTTTTTGTTTGTGTTTGTATTTGCACTTTAAGCAAGTGTGAAAATATGTTGAAAAGAAGAATGAATTCGTGTTTTGGTGAACCTTTACCTGCACTGTGCCTTTGCCGAATTGCCAAAAATGTATTTTATCGAGTTTGTTGAACCGAATTTCGGCAAAAATGTTGCACGCACATCAAAGTGTAAAATTTTCGAATTCATTTGTTTAATGCTACTTAAATAGTAACATAATTATTGAGTTTTTAATTTATGGTTGTTATTTTTTGTTTGTTAAGTATTTAGTATATGAAATACCTAACTATCGAAACTCTGGCTGCCGCCATAGACTCGACTAAAACACTCGCTTCAAATTGAAATTGCCAAAAACAATAAAACCAGACGTTTTAATGCCCGGGTCCTTGACAAATTATATCCCGATTTCACCCATTTTTTTACATAAATTAAAATACCTTAAGGGCATCATCGGTGTTTGATTTTTACATTGAACGTAGAATTTTAAGGTTCTATTATATGGGAAGTAGGCGTGTTGGTGGAAAAATGGGCGGAGTCCTTAACTCTATTTCGATGTTCAAATTCAATTTTGGGGAGGGCAGACAGACAGTCACCCGGAATTTGACTAGTCTCGTCATCCAGAACATTTATATCTTTATAACTCGTTACTTTATATATTTACTCATATTTATTTATTTTTTCAAATAAATGCAATATTTCGTACTAAATGTATATTTTTTAATTTATTTCTTTACAGGTAAGTCACATAACGCGAGATTATACTGCCACCTGGACTTTCTCGAAAATTTGTTAGTTGGTATTTGAATCAGCGAGTATACTTTATTCCTTTTAACTTATGTAAAAAATAATCTAGAATATTACACTGTTCAAAAAAGCTGCAACTCAAATACATCTAAGCGAACAACCAGGTATTTTTCAGCTAAGAGAGCCTTAGAGAAAAACGTATGCGTATGATTGTCCCAAAATTAACACCAGCCTTAAATTTGCCTCAATTAAAGTAAAAAAATCGACATCAATCAGTTTAGAATCGTTACACAATAAAAAAAACATGTCTTCATTATTGAACAATATTTTGACTTCGTCAACGAAGATTAATTGAAATAGTAGGAAATTCATATATTACGATAATTTTGGGACACCCTGTACATCAAAATTTATTTTTTACTCTTCAAAGTAATCTCCACCAGATGGCAACTTATGCCAACAATTTTTCTAGTCCTCGAAACACTTTTCATAAGCATTTTTTGGCATGGCCTCAGCTCCTTCAACGAATTGTGTGTTATCTCTTAAATCGACTGCAAATGGGTTACATTCCATTCTCATCTGCAGTTATAGTGCTCTACATTAATGTGAGATCGAAATTCACACGATCACTTATGTCCAAAGATCCCTGTTTACGGCACCCTTTGAAAAAATAATTCAGCTTTATTGGGACGGGTCGAGCAAGAATTTCATACAATCGAATAGGCTCACGTAAGTTGTCAAGCTCTCTGCAATGTGACGAGTTTCAAGCACCATATCCTTTTTTAATATTTTCTTCGGTTGAAGAGGTTGAAGGTCGTTCAGACATGTATTCAATGATCTCGCGACCATCTTTGAAGGATTTGTACCACTCGTAAGATTGTATTTTTGATAAAACTGAATCACCGTAAGCCTACTTGAAACAAATTCTTTGTTCGAAATCCGAATCCATTGGAAAAACCGCAACGCTCTACTGTGGTGTACCGACTTAAAGCATCGTTTTCGTGTGAAATTTTCGAGAAATCGATTTGTTTTGTTGCATTATCGGATAGTACGCATTATAACAAACATTCTCTCATTCTTGAAAACGAAATTCAAATTATCACGGTATCTACAGCGTCTCTTGTAGAAAGGAAACAGAGTAGTGAACGGAGCTCTTCCAATATATAAAAGCGTGGTTCTCAGAACGGTGTTTTTCCAAACAGTTCCAACTCTCAAAGGAAGACTTTTGAAGATATCTAGTTCCAATTTGGAGAAAACATTTTTAACGTCATTCGCTTTTATTTATTCTTTTGAAGTCTTCTTATTTTTTCTATGAAAAAATGTGGAAAAAAGGGCAAAAGTTGATACTCTTTGGTCAAACCGCCGCCATTTTGTCAAATTTCAAAAAAAAAAAAATAAAATAAAATAAATAGAAAGAAAAAATCAGATTCCATAGCGCAATAGTAACTATCCTGCAGATTAATAATATTTTTGAAATTTTTGTTTTAGGCGAAAATTGCGGTCGCAATCGAGGACACGACCTTTTTTTTACGTGTTTCTTTATTTAATTATTATACACCCAATAAAAAAAAACCTAAAACAAAATAATTTTGTATTGTAAAATAAAAAAAAGTCGCGAAAATCAGTGATTTTTCTGAGGGTCACACTGAGCCTATCCCTTAAGTAACTGCTCTAAACAAACTGATTGACAGATAGTGCTCATATTTGGGATAGTAATAAGAAAATAACATATTTTTGAAATATCATTTTCCCGGGGAATTTAAAGAGAATTTCCATATGCTTTATTGTCACAATGTATAGCCCAATAGAGGAACGAAAATCGTTATACGTGAAAAATGAAGACTGGTCTCATCCACGAAATACTGTACTCATTTTCGTCACCAAGGTATAGTACACTCAAGATTATATGTTCGCCAACATATCTTACATATTAATCGGTACATGTGGTATAAATCCTTATATTAAGTATATGGGGAACCAAAAGGAGAATTTTTTCGATTTATCATTCCATTTTTGGTATCATGGTACACCATCACCAGAAGAATATGCTGAATTTCAAGTATACTATACGATGCTTGCGTTAAGAAGTCAACCTTGAGGATGCCCATATACAGTAAATGGTAGTTAAAAAGATATATTAAGTTATTGTATTTTCAAGGTTTGTTTCCGCTACCATCATTAGTTAGTTTATATTATGGACTAAAACAATCTGCTCGATTTCAATATTATGTTATATGGTCTAGAGGCGATAAAAATTCCAGGACAAGTAGCTTAGATATGCAACTTTACAATTTGGCCATGTTCGTCAGTCTGTCCGAGTTAGCTTTTGAGTTATCACTATAGGATATCGCTGTCATATAAATTGATCTATCAAAATCAAGACATTGTACGCAAACCTTTTTTTAGATACTTTTATTTGATACTTTATTTACAATTATATATGCATTTCTATTTAAATTTACTACGCTGTTTAGAGTAAAAGGGTATAGTGTACTCCTAAGTTCGCTTGCTGATTGGAATATTTTCCTACAGGCCTTTATTTTTACACTCGCCTGTTAACGAATAATTGTGATTGAAATTATAAGCCAGGCCACGCATAAGGATATTTATGTCATATATGTGTATTTACGTGTCTATTTTATAGAGATTGGAGCCCATTTCGATATTATTGTTAACTGGCGACATTTGCAGCGCCATTGAACGCGCACTTTCGTTGCACGCAAGTGTACTCTATATGCTTTATATGTAATTCGTAAACATTTCAAATCAATTTACACTGCTACACACAATTCTGTATATGTATGCATATATTTATATGTAAGTGTGAATGTGCAAATGTTATTAAGTAAGTGGGCGCCGGCAGACCGTTTTTCTACTCAGACATCTGTTCGCCACAACAGGAGTTGAGAGTTCAATGTTCGTAATAAATTAATAATAGTCAAACGGTACCCAACATGTGTTTAGTTAAAGAGTGGCACTTAGCCAATATTGCCATATAATTAAATTTTGCTAAACACTTGTACATACTTACATGTGATACTCAAGTACAAGACTGTTAATTACTCATTTATTGAGTTTGTTATACTTGCGGCAGACAAGTGTTTGTGGCATGTGCATTGGAATTGAGCAGAGAATAACTTTCAGGCATACTTTTCCTGTCTGTGATACTTCTAAAGAAGTCAGTGATTGTAAAAATTCAGTGATATTTTGTAAATATTTGTATGCTTACTCTGTCAGAACTGTTGGATCTTTAATGAATTTACTTTTATCCAAAACATTGAAGCTGTTCTCACAAATGGTCTCCTTCGTACATTACCTGAAAAATATACCTGAGAAATCTGTGTATAAACTACTTTATATTCGATCATTGACTATAGGCTTTGAAATAAAATATGAATAGCGCATGTAAAGGGTGTGTCAAATGTTCATGCAATACTGTATGTGTGCTAGCACTTTTAATGCACATAGTTGTTTCAATCTCACGATACATAGGTCATATGACGATCTTCCAATAACAGTTGGCGCACCGCATGAATAATTTCAAAACAACAGCTAATTTTGTTCAACCTTCCTAAAATTCGCCTTGGAGTGATCTACGACCTCGCTTGAATTCACAATACCATCAATAAACAGTGGTCATTGGTGGAACTTCATTATCAAAAATTTAATTAAGTTCATCTAGGTACTCCTAATGCGTTAATTTACGTCGAAAGTTGTCAAAAATAGACGCGCGAAAATGTTCGCGACTTAGTACTATTTTTTGTTCGACAAGAATATTTTAAGTTACTGTAAATAACATATAGAGGACTTGTATGTCAAAACGTTCTGAGTATGCATACCAACAAAAATGTCAAACTTTACGATAAAATTGTAATTTTCGATTTTTACTATACATACTGCATTGGTTATTCGTGGTCATTTAGACACATTTTCAACTAATATCGTGCCGCAATCACCGCATATAGACCGCGAATAGAGGAGAATACTTTGAAGGAGATGAAATGGACAAAATTCACTTTTCAATTCAGTAGTACGTATAATGCCTACAAACTACATATACTCGTCAAACAATTTCAGTGCTTATAATCTTTTAATAAACTTTCTTGATCTACCTGACTTGCAAATGTTATCAATAAGAACTTCTTCTTCATCCCAACGATGTGGATTAATTTTTGTGATGATTTTTCTCTTATATGGATTCTGGCTCTCGATGATCGTATAAATTTTAGTTTTGTCCTGGGGAACAGAAAAGATTCTTAGGAAGCTCCATCAGAAATATGCTAGATGGTTTAATATTATCTGACGAGATATGATAATCGAGTATTTATACCTTCAACAGGTTTAAGTTTACCACGTGCCATAGTTCATAATGTCTATTTGTCTTCCCGTCTGTATTCACGGGCACTAGCTTCGCAATTTTATATACGCTGTCTGCACACGTCAGTTTTTCACCAAGAAGCAGATAATTTTTCGAAACCGCATACGAGTATACCGGACTTCCATACAAAGTGAACAGTCAAAATAAATTCCTTATATGGAAAACTTTTTTATTTTAAATATTAATAAAAGTTACACATATTTCCGAACATATTTCTCGGATCGGAGCATAATAACATTCAGCAGCGATTTAAACTGCCCGAATAAAAAATAAAGCAGGTTTTCCGTTGGAATCAAGTCATTGGCCGTCTATGTTTTACGATTTAGTTGTAGTACGAGTATAACTGTTAAAATAAATTAGGAGAGTGTTACAGTTTCATTACAGTTGAAGTTGGAGTTTTATTTTGGTTTTACTTTGTTCATATATGCAGGTGGAGTGAATCATCCAATAGTACTGAAATCAAAACTGAAAAGCTGTAACAACTCCAGTTCTCATCAAAATGTCCACCTTATAGAATTTGGAACACAAAGCTCACACAAATTTATTCTGACTTAAGAAAGCATTTTCCTCCCAGGATTTGCTCTATTTATAGTAATTTAAGCAACGCATGCAATTTTTATAAAAGCTCATTAGGTACATAGAAGCTTAGAAAAAATAGAGTATCGTCAGCTGCAATAGGATTCTCATTTCCTTGCCAATCGCACACGGAGAATGAGAGTGAAAAGCAATGGAAAACGTTAAACACATGTACGGAAACGTTGCATAGATGTATGTATATGTATGTAAATATATACATTATGCATTACAGTTGCTGGCTTATGTGCTTAGATATATGTTTCAGCCAAATGTCCGTTCCTGCACCTGTATCAATAGCAGAGAAGCCAATATTAAACCAGTAGGAAAGAGCAAAGTTCGGGCATAACCAAAAATCTCATATGCTTGCAACTTGTGAGAATTAAGCGCAGGGTATGTTATTCGGATTATCATCTGATTTCATCAATTTTCACACTGTTGGTAGGAGAGCTTATAATATTATCGCTGCCTGAATTTGGTTGACGTAGCTTGAATGGCTTGGGAGATATGTACATTCAACTTAGTACAAGGCAGGGCCACACCCACTTTTTCAAAAGTTTTTGCCCATAGATATAGCTTACTACTGCCATCATCTGTACTAAATTACACTTTTATATTATATCTTAATTTAGTGCTTAGTTGTGGCTCTTTATAAGTTTTTGGTTAATGAAATGGTAGACGTGGCAGTGGTTCGAATATTATTTTTACCGAAGGAACGATAATACCAAGTTTCAAGATATCTTGATTTTTACTCAAGTTACAGCTTGCACGGACGGRCGGACAGTCACTTGGATTTCAACTTGCCCCGTCTTCCTGATTATTTATACATATATGTATGACCCCTCATCTATCCTTTAGTTGAGCAAAACTATTATGCTCTGTAGCGACATGATGCAAGAGTATAAAAATCGGCCAGCATTATCCCTGAACTTTGGCTCAAACATTCCACTTTTGCTATTTTCTGCCATTAACAGCTGCTCACAGACACAGACACTAACACACACATACATGTGCATGTGCACGTTTTCTCAATTTCCTTATTTACACTCTTCTGCCACGTTCCAATTACCAGTTGAATGGGCGCATAACTTCTGCTCAGCAATGAAAATGAAGCAATTATCAAGAATGAATGCATGAAATGCACAATTTTGCTGCACCAACAACAACAACAGTAACAATCATAACAACACTGGCAATAATAGCGCAAGTGGCAAGTGGCAGCAACAGCGATGCGAATGCTTTCAACTACAATTGTTGTTGCGCTACTTCAACAGCTGCTATCGAATGATCGTTGAGCAGATATTGAAAGCAGAAAATTTTGCTAATAAATATGCCGGCGAAATGTACAACTGCAGGCAAATTCTTGTGTTCATTTCAGGGTCTTTAATTTGTTGATCTGATTAAGGATATTATGCTTGCAATTTTACATGCACAAAAGGGTTCATATTACGAAGCGTGATTGCAGCGGCAATGATCAAAGTTAGCCAGCTACTTGCTGCGTCTACTTTTAGCCCAGATTTGTACCATGTTAGTGTCGAACCCTGCTAAAATCAAGTATGATTGCCGAATTCTAAAATTTCCCCTTACTGACATTATTAGATAGACTGAGTGGCATGAGCGAGTTCCTTATGGTAGCGTTTTAAAGAACTAAGGATTGAAGCCTGGAAGATACAACGCTCTCCTTTAAGGAGGCTATTACTTTACTATTTCTCACGACTTCTAAAACACCGTTCTTCTGAAAGTCTTCGTAGACTTTGTCGCTTTACTTATTGAAAACTAGTTCAACAGTGACCATTTTTTCCCTTATAAAAATAATACTTTCATGGGCATTGTATTGAACGCGGGCATGTATTGAACTTAATTTGCCTCAGGCGTGTCTTTAGAAGATAATCAAATGACTAGCGATAAGTTTTCATCTGAAGATCATCGCGATCTCATCTCATCCATTTCCCTTGACATACGCTTCCTTTCTCGTAACATATTTATTCGGATGTGCTCGTGAACAGTTTTAATAGCTAAATTTCTTTGCTTTAATTGCTGATATATTTCTACAGTTTTATTTACTTCCAAAGTTTTGAGGTAATTTCTACTAAATTTTCCAGATTTTTCAAGGCTGATGTTGATCTCATCTTAGCAGTCACTTCTTCGGGAACCTGACAAATTTGCCAGAACGATTTTTTAGGGTTTCCTTTAAATTTATAACTATTCTCCAATAAATTAAATACGCTTTTCATGCCTTTAAACCAATTGTCGAAGTGCTATTGTCACATTGATTGTGGTTACAACAAGCGTACTTCCCGTACGGGAATAAAAAGAAAGCATTCGGTGGCAAGTCAGGACTATAGGGTGGACGACTTATCAAATCGATGTTTGGAGTGCTCAAAATGCCATTGTTTCAGAGCTCGCATTGTCGTGGTGAAGAGTGTACGCCATTCAGCGCCTGAGTTTTTGGATTTCGACTAATTTGGAAACACCCTTACAGTCGATTGATGTTTACGTTCTGACCCATGCATTTATTCATCACCTATTATGATATCATAGGCGTGTTTGAAACACAGCTTTTGTATTTTTGTATCTCTCGCCCAAACAGCAGAAGAATTTTTCGAGTGATTGAAACATTTTATGGGATCCTACGTGAAAAATTTTTTTACTATCAAATGTTCATGCAATATTAAATACGTGCTAATGCCACTAATACGTATAAATGTCTCAATTTGACTATGATCGTGCAATAACAGTTTGCTCACAGCATCAATATTTTCGAAACAACAACTGCAACAACATTCGCGAAACTGCTCTTGAGCTGATCTACGAACTCTATTGAATTCGCCAGACCATCGATAAACACTGATCGTAAGTTCATTGATGAACTGTTGCTGAGTTAATCCACGTCCAAAAGTTTTAAAAATTAAGCAGGCAAAAATGGTCGTGATTTCATTCCATTTTTTACCGAGATGTTTATTTTAAGTGACTGTAAACAACACAATCGTATGTTAAAGATTTTTGAGTATTTATATCATCAAAAATGTCAAACTACGTACTATTTAAATGTACAGCATCTCATCTGTTCGAGTAATATCCTGTTTTAAAATGAACTTTTTAGCCCATCCGTTGTGTGTGTGTGTCCGTTTCGTCGATGAAATAAGGTATCGTGTTCAATATCTAGAAGTATTTTGTCAATATCTAGCCGTGCGAGGAATCTTTCTATACAATGTGCAATGGCGATTCGATTAGTGAATCGCAAGATTTACTAAAACAGAGCAGATCTTTAATTATATCAATTTCAACTTGTTATACAACATGTTGCGACAGAGTATAAAAGTTTAGTTCACCTAAATGATGAGGATTATAAAACGAGTCAAAATGTAAGTGCGTGTCGTGTCTGTCTGTATATGTAACTTGAGGAAAACTTGCGATACTTTAATGAATCGGGTCAATATTTCTCCTAGTCTCCACATACATGTAAAGATTTAATTTAGTGCTGCATTTCAATAAATTTGAACATAAGTAACTAATAATTAATATTTAGAAAAATTAGCTGCTTAAACAAAAAAATTATCATTAACTGCAAATCAAATTAATATTTCATTGTTAGTCTCTGTCATTGACAAACCTAATAATAACACATTTGTTGTTTTTAAATAGAGCTCAGGAGATTGATTAGTGAGCTGGCAATGAGCAGATATCAAACAACCTGCTACTAGCGATATTTCCATTATTTTGGCATTTATTTGTATTTCACCTTCCGCTGGAAATTCGATATAGACTCATATCAAATTCACTGCACAACGCATAAATAGGTAGCAACCCACACATACACGTGGCTGGGACCAAAACACTCGAAGCGAGCTAATTAATGCTAAAAAATAATAATAGTTTATTGCCAGCGGCATTTGTGAGAAATTTGGGCCAGGCTTTGCGAACGATTTCGAGAACGTAACCGAATACGCATGTCACTTTCGAGGAGCTTCTCATTTTAATAAGAATTAACTGACATTGCTAGCTGAGTTCTTCACTCAGAGCTTAATTATCGAAAAGCTTTAGCTGAGTCGATGACACTCCAATTTGTTCACAGCCCACATACCATGTGTGCAAGTACTCTAAAGGAAGCCGTCGAGCTATTTGATAGCTGCAAAAGTCCGTGAAATTGCCAAATTAACAATAATAAATAGCCCACGTGTGCATTTAGGCGTAAATGATAAMTAAATAAATAAATAGCGAGCAGTGGGAAAAATTCTAATATAAAACAAAACGCTAATTTTAGCATATTTCATGCAAATTTTATGCTAAAAATATACTTGAAATAAATTAATTAAAGTTGATGTTTTGTGTTTGAGCGCCTAAAAGGCCAGCAGCTGACTTGCTGCGCCTAATTATATGTGCAAATATTTTTCTTTTAGCTTGCGCATGAAACCAAAGCAACAAGCATTGCTGGGTGATAGTTAGTGTGTGGGCGGGGCGTGGAAGTGGTGGAATGCAGCAAATCCGGTGCAAAGCAAAGCTGCGGTACCAAACGATGACCAAGCAACTTGAGTGCAGCGTTTAAATAGCAAACTTTAGGGCATCACAGTCGGCAATGGCGACCCAGTTGGCTCATCAGGGCTTCACTGTCAAAAGTTAAATTAATTAATTTTTTGCGTATGCTCTGTGTGCACACACAATCAAGACAGCTTGTGAAGAAAGTAGGGCTGGTCGGTTGCTATTTTTTTCGTTTTAATTTTGGTTTAAGGTGCTTATCACATACCCATTTAAAATGCTTACCTTTGACGCTTATCAAAAAAATCAAAATTTCTGTCTAAGAAAATGAATTTTATAAAACCTATATGTTTTACACCTATAATTCATCTATAAAAGCTCTATGAAAATCCGTAAACTATAATTTATTATTGTCTTAATAAAAAAAGTGAGGTAAAGCATTATTTTTGGCTGAAACTTTCAACATCTTAGCCGCTGAGTTTAATCAATGCCCAGTCTAAGTAGTCACGCAATCAAAATTATTGTCCTATTTCACACGTTACTCAAAAATCATCCTCATCGACTACACTAATGCATAAGTTGCAAGATTTTCGACAGATGACAGGGACATCAGCTGAGGCCTAAAAACATACGTGTTACTTGCCTAAATAAATAATGAAGGTTACGAAAAAAACAATAAAAGTATATGAAAAAGTAGGAAACCACTACAATGAATATGGACAAATGGAAGTGTAGTTGTCTCTTTATCAGAATTGAACACAGTCCACAAAAAAGCTGGGTTTTTCGTATTTAATCGAGCTAAACTGGAAAATATTATAATACATCTGCTAAGAAATTTAAAATAGACGACATTATAGAAAGAAAAYGTGATAATAATTCTCTGACCGAACTGTCCAAGGAATCAAATATCTTATAAACTGCTATGAGCAAAATATGTAGTAAGACTTTTCCTCGTGACTTTATACAAATCATCTTTCAGAATGGTTTTCACTAATCCTTCCGATATTCCAAAGTTGCCAGTAAGACCTCTTTCTGTTAATAGTCGATTCTCCAGCACCAATTTCTCTTTATTAACATGTTGATCATCTGTTGATTTCGTCAAAGCGTTCTCGACCCTCTTTGGGTAATTTGTACCAATCGAAAACACTTGCTCGCGACAGACAATTATTACTAAATGCCCTTTCCAACAAAATTATTCGTCAAAGGCTGCAATAAGATAAGAAATGTGTGTGATGTTTCATGGTTTTTACAAAACATAATTTCTTCCAATTGACCAAAACTGACTCGTTCTAAGCGATTGCTTCCTTCAGACATTTCAACAGTTTTGGATGATTGTCCCTCAATCGCACCAAACACATAGAATATCTTTTCGACTGACAATTCTGGCTCGGTCGACATTTGCGCCATCGTAATTCGACCACGACCCTTGTTGTAAGAGGCCAGTAATCTTACATTTCAGAAATGATTCGCTTTTTGCTCTATAAGATATGGTCATGGTCAAACTCAATAACTTCCATTTTTTATAAATATTTTCAATAAGAAGATTACTGCATCTTTGATAGAAAGTCATCACAACGCACAAGACACAAATTGTCTCTTATTAGCTGTTGCAGTATTAGTATTTATCGATAAAATGATAGAAAAGTTTTTTTTTTTGTAGAAAATCTTCGCGCGATACAGATCGCTAAGACCGTCTTTTGCAAAAATGATGTATTTGTTATTAAGGTACCTTATATACAGGCTTGATAAAACATCTGCTGTGTTACCAGATTTCAAATAACAGATCAATTTGTGGACAGTCTCAGCTTCTCTCTTTTGAAAACTCAAAGTCATCAAGCAAACATTAGTTCCATGTTTTTTATCTATATTTCAAAACAATCTCCGGCAACCCACTCAAGCTAATAAATAAAACTCCATTTTTGACATTATTTATGTAATTAACTTAAAATATATCTAAACGATTTTTTCCAATCATTTACATATTATATATCGCTAGCTAGTCGTTTCAGTGATTTCTTGGAATTGCGCCTACTTAATACCCAACGATATATAGTACATATATACTCAGCTTATACGAGTAGAATATATCATAAAAATAAATTTCTGCACAAAAAACGCTTTCTCAGTTATTAACAGTTGACAAATACAAGAAAGCTTGCTCACACATACACTTGTATGTAATTATGTATTCAAAGAAGATGCCACAGCAACCAGCGGAAAAATCTAATAATTAAAAATTTAACTTTAAAACTGTTGAAAAAAACCTTAAGCAAACTGACAAAATGCTTCCAGCTAAAAGCAAAGTTTGTTTGTAAACAAAAACCCGAAACGCCAACAGTGCTGCGTTCGGTCGGTTGCTGGCAATTTATAATGAGCCGCTAAGGCATATGCCGAGGCGTATGAGCGACATACTCGTATGCACATAGCGCCACATTTAAACTGCTGCGGAGTTAAAAAAGTACAATTTACTCCCGTTTACATGGCAAATACAACAAAAACACACATGTAATGTGGAGATATTAATAATAAAATGTGAAACAAAAATTGCAGCGCTCAGCTTTATTGCGGATTTGAGCGTTTATTAAAATAAGTCTGCAAGCGATTATGTGTTTTTTTTTTATTTATTTATTTTTTTATTAATTTATGACAGCCTCTTTTACATATAACAAATTTAGATACTCTTGCAACATGTTGCAAGTAATTTTTTATACTTGTTATTATAATTTTCAAACTAAATATTCTTGTTGTTTCGGATTAAAAATCATATATTAAATTTTTTGCGTCTAAAAACTAATTAAATTGCAATACTTATTTTTTTGATGTTTTGTTTATATATTGAAATTAAAAATTTTCAAAATTTTTTTTAATTTAAATTAAATCCGGCACATATCTAATTTTTTGATTCTTAGTTTTATTGTTTTTTTTTTTTTTTTTTTAATTTTTTTTTTTTTTTTTTTTTTTTATTTTTAATTTGATGAGTCGACGTTGCGAGTTTTCGAGAGAAAAGTTCTGCGAAAGATTTATGGTCCTTTGCACGTTGGCCACGGCGAATATCGCATTCGATGGANGCGAAAGATTTATGGTCCTTTGCACGTTGGCCACGGCGAATATCGCATTCGATGGAACGATGAGCTGTACGAGATATACGACGACATTGACATAGTTCAATAGTTCAGCGAATTAAAAGGCAGCGGCTACGCTGGCTAGGTCATGTTGTCCGGATGGACGAAAACGATCCAGCCCTGAAAGTATTCGACGCAGTACCTGCCGGGGGAAGCAGAGGAAGAGGAAGACCTTCACTCCGTTGAAAGGAACAAGTGGAGAAGGACCTGGCTTCACTTGGAATATCTAATTGGCGCCACGTAGCGAAAAGAAAAAACGACTGGCGCGCTGTTGTTAACTCGGCTATAATCGCGTAAGCGGTGTCTACGCCAATCAAGAAGAAGAAGACATATTTAATTTTTTGATTTTTATGCTCTCGCAACAAAGTTGCTAAGGAGAGTATTATAGTTTTATTCACACAACGGTTGTTTGTAAGTCCTAAAACTAAAAGAGTCAGATATAGGGTTATATATACCAAAGTGATCAGGGTGACGAGTAGAATTGAAATCCGGATGTCTGTCTGTCCGTCCGTCCGTCCGTCCGTCCGTGCAAGCTGTAACTTGAGTAAAAGTTGAGATATCATGATGATACTTGGTACACGTATTTTTTGGCTCCATAGGAAGGTTAGGTTCGAAGATCGGCAAAATCGGGCCACTGCCACGCCCACAAAATGGCGGGAACCGAAAACCTATAAAATGTCATAACTACGCCGTAAATAAAGATATTAAAATGAAATTTAGAAAAGGATCGCATTAGGGAGTGGCATATTTGGACGTAATTTTTTTGGAAAAGTGGGCGTGGCCCCGCTCCCTACTAAGTTTTTTGTGCATATCTCGGAAACTACTATAGCTATGTCAACCAAACTCTATAGAGTCGTTTCCTTCAGACATTTCCATATACAGTTCAAAAATGGAAGAAATCGGATAATAACCACGCCCACCTCCTATACAAAGGTTATGCTGAAAATCACTAAAAGTGCGTTAACAGACTAAACAAAAACCGTCAGAAACACTAAATTTTACGGAAGAAATGTCAGAAGGAAGCTGCACCCAGGCTTTTTTAAAAACTGAAAATGGGCGTGGCATCGCCCACTTATGGACCAAAAACCATATCTCAGGAACTACTCCACCGATTTTAATGAAATTCGGTATATAATATTTTCTTCACACCCTGTTGACATGTACGAAATATGGGTGAAATCGGTTCACAACCACGCCTTCTTCCAGTATAACGCTATTTTGAATTCCATCTGATGCCTTCTCTGTATAATATTTATATAAATTAGGAACCAATGATGATAGCGGAATAAAACTTTACACAAATAAAGTATTTGAGCTGAGGTATCTCTTGTGAAAAACTTGTCGTGATCAGACTATAACCTTTCACAATTTTTACAATTAAAATAAATGAAAACCCAATTCAATACTCAAAGTACACAAATTGATCTAATCTAATTAATTTTACAGCRAAATAAAAAAATATGTAAATGACGGATAATGAAATCTCGATTATCACTTTATCATGCGATAGTATAAAATCTTCGGTGACACCCGAACTTAGGCCTTCCTTACTTGTTGGTTCTGGTTTTGAGCTTAAAGATCTGTTTTTAAATGTTTTAGCGCTCAAAATTAATTTTATACGATTACATATTTTTCTATTTTCTAATTCCCTATATTCAAAAAATTAAATTTTCTAATTCTATATATAATTTTTAATTTAACGCTGCTCCAATAATAACAATAAAAAAATTATAATAGCAAAAACACTTTTTTTCTATACTTTTTATCTCTCTAATGATTTACTTTTGTCATCACCTCCACAGCTTCGATGTAGAAAATGGCCAAGGCGCTAGATCACCGCTTGAAGGCGGCTCACCAAGCGCCGGCTTGGTGCTGCAAAATCTTCCACAACGTCGCGAATCGTTCTTGTACCGCTCGGATTCCGACTTTGAGATGTCGCCAAAGTCGATGTCACGCAACTCAAGCATTGCAAGTGAAAGGTATGTCCAAATTTAATACTTACTCATATACATATACCATAAATTAAAATAGTACACTAAGTGGTCAGAACTAATTGGCTTTACAATGGAGTGCAAAAAGCAACCAAAACAAATGTTTTATTTTCAACATGTTCACATTTTTAAGCCCACACAAGCTTTTTTTGCGATGTAAATGAAAACCACAAAAGCACTGTATGCCCATCATTTTCATTTAAATTTAGTTTCATAATTACTTGCATTAATTGCAATGCTCACATAATTACTTTTGAATTACATGCATGCTTACATGTTTATAATTCCATATTTATTAAATAGCCACTTAGTTTGAATTGAAATATTTACCGTATTATTATTATTATTACTATGAATATTGCTATGTTTTCTATTCACTATCGGCAGTCTAGCCACAATCAACATTGCAAACAATCCATTTACTTATATGCATTTGAAATACATACTACAAATATATATTTTATTTTATATTGAAATTCTCCATCACCGAGTTCCGTTTTAATTTCCATTATCCTTAAGCCGCTTATGAAATACAATTACGCATACCTTTGGTGGCAACAGTCATCTCATTTTCTCCCTTTTTATTTTATTTCTCTTTTTTATTTGTGCTGCCATTGGAGTTGCATATTTTATGTAAATGTCGCAAAATTCTTTCCTCTCTGCATCTCACTTACCATTTTCTTCAACTATTCGCTGTGATTTTTGAACTTTCTTCTTCTTCTTCTTCTTTGCACTTTTCGCCTTCGCCTGCAACAGCTTTTTTACTATTCAACTTCCATACTTTTCTCTTCGGTCATCTAATTTGCTTGGCATTTTTCTATTGTAATCATTACTAATTCACTTGAGAATTCTTCATCTTTGAAATACCATCTTCTGTTGTCGAACATGACATTGTTGCATTATTTAATGTTATCTGTTACTTGATTTGATTATATTTTCTTTAATGTATTTTCTATAACTTATTATATAAAACCCAAACTCATTACTTTTAGTTTAATTAAGGTTAGTTATTGATTCAACATCAGAGACCGTAATCATATTAAGTTTTATTTTAAGAAATCACGAAATAATTATTATATACCAGGGTTGCCTTTTATTTCTCGTGATAAGGGAACAAAAACAAATATTAAACATTGAAAATCGCTTTTACGCTTTTTTTTTCAAAATATTCTCAATTAAGTTATTCTAGGACACAATAGACCTATAGAAGGTCGTGGTGCAATCCTCACCTATTTATCTTAAGATCATTTTTCAATGTCTTAGTACCAATTGTCGCAGCACTCTTGCCACTCTGACAGAGGGTTCTCCAAAAATGCGTTCTAAACGCATCAACTGCCCCTTCAGGTGTCACAAAACGTTGACCGCTTAGTTCGTACAGCATTGAAACGAAGGCAATGATTGCGATGTCAGGACTACTCGGTGGATGAATCTTCAAATTGATGTTTGGAGTACTCAAAACTGCAACTATTGCAGTCGATATGTGAGAGCTGGCATAGACGTCTCTGATTTCTCGACAGACAATTGACAAACAAATGATTGTCTGCCGCTCAGAATTAAATGTTCTACGTTGTTTTATTTGTATGGTTCACCATGTCCGTGAAACTAGAAAACAGGCAATAAATTGGTTGAAACTGCTTCATGTGCGAACAGTTTTTGTTGAATTCGAATCATCTGGATACACCAGTCGACTGCCCTTTACTTTTGAGCGCATACGCACAAGACAGTTTCATCTTCTATAATGAATTCATAGACGTGTTGCAAAGCACCGCTAACGTATTTTTTTTTTAATTTCTCGACCACTTGATGCGAGCCTTCTTTTGAGCGATTGAAAATAGTGTGGGATGCAACGTGAAACAAATTTTCAAACATTCATGCAATATGGAGTGTGTGTTGGTGCAGCTAATGTCCGCAGTTGTCTCTATCTCGCAATAACTCACATGACGCCTTCGCAATATCAACTTGCACACAACAATAAATCCGGAATAACAACAACTGATTTTAGACAATCTTCACGCAATTCTTCCTGGAGTGGTATACGACCTCAGTTGAATTAGTAAATAAATTAGCAATTAAGGGGCACACCTAATGTGAAATTTTTTTCATATTTCGATAGATTATATCTTTAAAAATAACATACTAAAATTTCAAATTGATATCTGAAACAATTTTTGCGTTACAGCCATTTAAAAGAGTAGCCGCTCGGCAGTTAGATAGTTGCATTGGATATGGGACATTTTCTAACGCGTTTTCTCGAAATAGCATTTTCCGAATTTGCTGGAGTGATTACTCGGAGACAAATGATCCGATCGCTATCAAATTTTTTTTTTTTTTTTTATCTTCTCTATATAGTTCTCCATACGATGACTCTCCAGTTTTTTGATCTAATCAAAAATCGAATTTTGGCAGACCAAAAACGACCATAATTTTGGGTGAAATTTAACTTTTTTTTTCAACATGCCGCCAACATTAGCCCGAGGGCCATCGTACAGACAATATGTTTTAGTTTATCGAGAATTTTTTTTTTTTATTAACAGAGAAGGCTGCGCCGCCGGAGATCGCTTGTCATTTCAAAAATATTTAATATTTTCAAAAATTTTGTGTACTCTTAAAACATGTATAAATATACCCTCAAAATTTTAAAACGATTGATTGACAATATATATATATATTTTTTTTTTTTTTTGACCCCAAAAAATGCCTTTTTTTACGCTTTCACACTAGGTGTGCCCCTTAACAAAAATTTGAAGGATTGTCTGGACTTGGAGCCACAATCTGCGAGCACAAAGTTTATTTTTTTATCGTTTTTTTCGACACTGAAACAGAGCTCACGAAAACAAGGCGCTGCATTTGCCTTCGCTCTTTAAACAATCCCTTAGTTGCCACAAATTTTCGTAGAATTTTCGAGCATTACCTGTGTCGGCAGGCATGTTAAGCCCTTCGTACTCACGCACATCGTCTAACATGTTTTAAATATCAGTCTCAAATTTAAGATATGATCATTTCGTCTCAAGAAGCTGCTCATTTGCTGGAACCGCTGATAACGAACCACTATTATATATTGCTGTCATACAAAGCGACGATCGGAACCAGGTTCTTGTATGGAAAACTTTTTCATTTGAAGAGATATCATAACGAAATGTGACACGTATTATTTGTCGAGGTGCAATCTTCGGAGGAAGTCTTCATACCGGATCTCGAAACCCTATAGCTGTTATACTATACTAACCGATCAGAATCAAGCCTGTGAAGGGTATTATAGCTTCAGTGCAACGTTTTTTTTTCTTCTTTTTTTACGATTAAATTCAAAATCAGATAAATCCTCTAAAAATTCTATTTGGTGAAAAAATTTGTAAGCCAAATAGTCAGTTCAACTCTCCTCATGTGCAAAACGCTCTGTTAGTAACAACCAATATTTAAACACGTTAAACACATACACGTGCATAAATTGCCGTCTTTAGATTTGTCAATGCGGTTTGTGCAACTCCCTTGCTTTTAGTTACTTTGTGTGTGTGTGTGTCAGCACTTGTACTAATTGGGTAATATTTGCAAGCTTATATTTAATGCAAATGTGTTGTTGCAAGCTAAAGTTTGGGAGATATACAAGCGTTCTGGGAAACCACATTGTAATCCACTTGCAAATTGAACTGTATTAAAGTGAACACGGCAACACTGAACAGCACTAACACATATGTTTAGCAGTTGTCGGTCATATTTATACATGCTCAAGCTTTGCGGTATACTGAGATAAGCATTAAGCAGAGTTATACACACACCTGCATTTCGTAGAAGTATATTTGTATTTATCTCTTTAGCTTCAATATCCGACGGAAATAAATGTGCAATCGGTTTGCTAGTAAACAGTCCAGCTTGACCTCAATTTACAACAACACTAATATGTAGTTATTGTGAGTTGTTTCAAGTTGTATTAAGTTGTAGTTGTTACTAGGTAGAAGTTGTAGTTTTAAGTATGCTCTTAAACCTTCATTAATTGAGTCAATTGGTCGAAAGATTTATATTTCCTATTTAATCCATATAGTTTTTTAAAAGCCCAAAATAAGAAGGTGCTTAAAACAACATTAACCTTGTGTTTTACATAGTCTGTCCGAGTTTAAAAAGGAGAGTCTCTTTCCTTTGCATTGGCGACATTTTTTACGTAGCGGGTCCTAAACGCAGCGGGTCCTAAACGCAGCGCTCTACCCTGGGGAAGGGATGTTTTGCCTTCTCACTTTAGCTCGCCTTCAAACGGATGTTCTCTGGCTACCCAGAGGATACTTGATCTAAGACCGGAAGTTGTTAGCTGCTTGAGTCATTTGTAAAAGAATCATTTCTAGCCACAATCGATACAAATAAGTCCTCAGTATAACATCTGAATGATGAATGGCATCCACGACTTTTTCTTAACCACTCCATAAGTAGTCCAATTATTAAATCTGAACTTTTCGAAGGTCATTCAACGTCAAAATTTATGGAAATAATCGAAGTTCCAACAATCTCTCTCAATAATTTGGTTATTGTACGTGCTGTTTGAAACGTAGCCTCATATGCTTAGAACCAGATGTTGCCAACTTGTCCCAATTGCGGCCATACAAAGTTGGTTATCATCGATCTAATTGTGCCGCTCTTTTTTGACAGTAACCGTGTCACTTGTTTCATTTCGAAAGAAGTATGGGCTGATGATTCCAAAAGAACAAAAATCTCACCAAACTATCAAGTTAGGTGAATGTAATAGTTGTTCATAAACAATTTGTAGATTTTTTTTTTTGCACATACGTGTTTTTTATTTACCGCATTCACCGTAATGCAATGGCTTCAGTTCTTGAATGAGATCAATTTTATATGAATGTGAGTCCAAATGTTTTCTCTAAATCCGCCGGTTTGTGGTTTGAGACAGTCCCAATTCTTCAAAATATAATTTAATCTTTATTGAGAAACCCATCGAGCATTTCAGACTTTGCTCAAAATAATACAATTATTTTTCATAACCGATAATGAGCGACCAATTCTGAACCATGTGTCTATACCATACACAGTAAACTGAACAAATTTCTTGCTTACGTCTGAGCTATTTCAATTGTTTACACTTGATTCCACTAGAGACATTATTTGAGTTTGTTTATTTACAGTAGGAGCCAATCTTATAATTGATTTTATGGCCAAAAAGCAAAAGTGTTTTCGAAACCTACCCGAACATCTGGCAAATTGCAAACGCCAATGCAGACGGTTGACGATCACAAGCAATAAATGAGAGAAACAAAATAAAACTACCAGATGCAAGTTCATTAGAAAGAAATTGTACTTAAAATCGAAAACGCATTTAAAAGCGCTCACACAGAGAAAAATGTGTTTTTTTTTCATACTAATACATTTTTATATGCTTTTTATTTTTTAAGTATCTCACACCCGCACAGCTGCCACAATGCGGAATGTCGATGCTCTGCGCTGTTGACGCTCAACTGTCTGCTCTATAAATTGTCATGCATTTATAATGACTCTTAAAAGTTTAAAAAGTCCGTTTACTCGAATGACCTGACACATATTTTGCTGTATGTGTATATGCAAACATAAATGCATTAGCTTATGTATGCTGCTTTCTTCAACATTTTAATGTTTCT
Organism: Bactrocera latifrons; assembly: GCF_001853355.1. NCBI lineage: Eukaryota > Metazoa > Arthropoda > Insecta > Diptera > Tephritidae > Bactrocera > Bactrocera latifrons. Next base: position 1,554,496 of record NW_017537267.1, on the reverse strand, counting down.
CTTGGCGCTGTGAAATTTGTCCGCACATAATTTATGGCTTGCAGTTTGCTTGTCAGTAAACTTTGAAAGCCAACGTTTATGGGAGTATTTTTCTAAAATGCAATATAATAACTTTGTAAGCACAGATTAGTGAAAAACATGTGATATGGCAAATAACTGAGAATACCACGAAATAAATATGGAGTTTTAAATATTCCTCCTGAGAGAGTTTCGATATTTCTTTTTATACTGGGCACTAATTTTTCTGGGATGATGAGTGACTTGTACAATATGGTCTTTGTTCGTAGAGAGAGGGGTTGACTTCTCAATTCCCTTCTCTGTCTGAAGTAGCACCTGTTGGCAATAGTTATTCTGTGCTCAATTTCAAGGCTGACATTTTAATTGTTGTTAATATTGGTTCCAAGATAGACGAAATTATCGACGACTTCGAAGTTATGACTATCAGGAGTGAAGTGGGAGAGAGATATTTCGTCTTGCCGTTCATTTGCTTCGCTTCGTTACTTATTCTGGATAAAGCAGAAGCGCGGGAGTTGAGGCCGATGATATCGATGTCAGTGGCGTCCACTAGCAGCTATACTCGTACGCTCTTATATAAGATTGTGTCTTCTCGCTTCAGCTCTGCAGCTCGAATTATTTTTTTCAGCAGTAGATTGAAAAAGTCGCATGATAGATAGGTGCCTTGGCTGAAACCTCGTTTGATATCGAACAGCACATAGAGATCCTTACCGATCCTGAAAGAGCTCCTTGTGTTGATCAATTTCGTTTAAACAGCCACATTATTTTTACAGAAATACCAAATTCAGAAATAGCGGGATAAAGAACACACCTAAATTCCAATCGTTGGGCATACTTTCGTCTGACCAGATTCTACAAAGCCGCTGATGAATGCTCCTTATCAGTTCTTTGCCGACGTACTTCAACAGCGTGACCGGCAATCCATCGCTGTACATCTGTACAGAATGGGCCTATCAGCTTGCGCCAACTGCCGGTTCTGTGACAGGGAGCCTGAAACTCCGGAGCATCTGCTGATCGACTGCACAGCAGTCTGTATTCGCAGAGCCAAGGCCCTTGGAGTTCCATTTCCGGATAGGGATCGCAATGCCTCGCTAGCACCTAGCAGCCTACTGGACTTCATTAATGGGCTGGGGCTAAGTGAGGCTCCTTACATTGCACAATAGACCAAAGGTCGCAGTGCATTCCTCATTATCATTCATTCATTCATTCAACTGCTATTCATAGTCCGGCAATGGAACGTCTGCTCTACCTACTTCGATTGAGAAATCGAGTTCACCATCTCTAAGTGTTATCTTTTCACTGCTATTCAGCACGCTCTTGCTTCTTCTAGATCAAAATTTTTTAAGACTTTAGCATTTAATATAAAAATGTCAAGATAATTAAAAATAAACCCACCTATTATTAGAAAAGCAAATATGTTAAAAATCATGGAAAATATACAACTCTGCACTGACTTCTTAATGGAAATAGACTTCTAGGTAACCACTTCAGATGTCGTATTCTTGGTAAATACTTCAGATATACTCGAAACCAAAAATTGCTCAAAAGAAGTTGCCTTGGAGATGCGGGGCATCGATCCCCGTACCTCTCACATGCTAAGCGAGCGCTCTACCATCTGAGCTACATCCCCAACATAAAAGTAGTCGCAGATTTAAAGTTGAAAAATTTCACAAAGGGAAACAAAACTCAAAGCGAAACAATAAAAGACCTATTCAAAAACTCACCGAACGGCACTGAAAACTAAGAAATGCAACATCCAAACCAAATGAGGGAAAACGTCAGCGCTAAAACCATTAAGCTACAATTACTGGTTACGGTTTAAAACTATGTCAGCGAGTTTGAAGCATGCCGTGTCGAACTGGTTTCGAATCAAGCTCATTGGGTATGCAAGCTACTGGCGCGCTGCTTAATAACGCTGTTAAGCATTTCTTGTGGCCCAAAGCGTTGCTTTGGACATTGGTTTCAGGTGTGAACGTTAACTTTTTCGCTGTGAAGTGTCGCCAACAGTAATATAACTGTATGCGGCTCAATGGTCTAGGGGTATGATTCTCGCTTTGGGTGCGAGAGGTCCCGGGTTCAAATCCCGGTTGAGCCCACACAGTTCTTTTATGGTTATGTAGAAGGAAATTTTTATTTTTGCTTTCTTCGTTGTGTTTTGTTTTGAGTCAAAATTTATTTTAGATAGTTTATGAAAAGTGGTATAAGTTGATGATCAACTATACTTTAAGCATTCCTGATTAGCCTTAGCTGAAGAAATTGCGTCTTAACTGTGTGCTACAAAACTCGATCCATACAAATTATATTTCGATTTATTTTGTTTTAATACCACATACTCTTTCCTTCAGAGCCACTGTATATGTTTGCCTTTTGCGCAACGAAAATCGCTTACTCATGTATACTCGCCAAATCAGCGAAAAAATTCTTTTCCACTGCTTTGCCCCTAATTGCATAACACGCTTTTCGGAACCGAACAAAATACCTACGCGTTTTCAATTGTGAGTTCGCTGCTAAATGATGATATTCATACATATATAAATATATATAAGTAGAAGTCTTCAGTTAAAGAATTCATTTCTGTTATTATGTGAAAGTGTGTACATATAGTATATACCTAAATTATAAGGCAATTTGCACAAACTCGGCAGCAGTTGCAAGGGTCCCATAGCATAATGTGTATAATCCCATTGTCGGATTTTGGCGCGCAATCTCTTTGCATTAAATAAAATAAGAACTACTCTATTATGAGGATGTGTATATTTGAATATACCAGCGTCAGTATGCGTTTACGTAAATACCCTGCAGAACACGAATGCTTTTAATGCGATGCAGAGGTCTGCTTGAAGTAGCGAGTTGCTAAGGAACATTCGAAAAAAACTTGGCGAAGAAAACTTAGCGAAGATATTTAACATAACCTTAGTTATAGTATGGTTAGAACTGGATTCGGCAGAGGGCGTTCGTGGCTAATGAACGAGAACGGCTGGTCAGTTGTCTCCGAGTACCTGTAGAGTCAAGACAAATATTTTCGCGCGACGTGTTTCTGTGATGCAAGCCGAAAATGCCGCAACAGAGACGTTTGATATGTTCAAGCAATGTGTTTTGGTGACACTAAGCCTTTTTGGAGGGCCGGAAAAAGGTCGCTGATGAAGACCGGAAGAATGAGCAAATCTAAAGTGAAAACAATGCACATTTTTTTGCCATCAAAGGCATCGTCCACCATGAATTTTTTCCTTCTGGACAAACCGTCAACGCCAAGTTTTACGTGGAAGTCCTAAGAGACTCAAACAAAGCCGACTTGAGGTTGCACCACGACAGCACCCCGGCTCACACGTCCTTTCTTGTGAACAGATACCTAACCAAGGCAGGCATCCCAGCGATTCAGCAGCCGCCTTACAGCACAGATGTGCCTCCCAGCGCTTTTTTGTTTCCTTGCCTGAAAAGACCGATGCAAGGCAAGCATTTTGAGACGACAGAGAGGATCTCAGCAGCATGCTCCTCGGCTATCAAGACTATTCCAGAGAATGCCTTCCGTGACGCCTTTAATGCTTTGAAATCACACTGGCAGCGTTGCATCGACGCATGAGGAGCCTAGTTTGAAAGTTTTTAAAGAATTGTGACGATTAGTTTAATACATTTTTTGAGTTCGACTTAGTCTTATTACTTCCCGTACAAACCCTGTACACAGCGCCAGTTTCCCATACACTTGTTATAACATAAACCTCAATAAGGATACCAGAGTCCAGTTTGTGCTAAAGTAGCTTTTATCAAAAGCCATATGGTTTTATTATAAATTTTCTCCCAGTGTTCTTTTCACGAACAGCTAATCTTACAAATGTAGCAGAGCCATAGTGGGAATATACTCACTACTCAAGTCCAAAACTTTACCTAATTTGGATATGATATCCTAGCTCTTCCTACCGAAAGAATCTCTAGACTTGTGTTTAGTAAAATTTAGATCGACTTTACACTCTTCTAATAGGAAAACGCATTTAGGCCACTGCAAAAGTAATACCCACCACTGTACCTGAAGGGTAGATGGAAACATACTTATAACTACATTTCGCATTACCTTTAAGCATGTGTGCACAATAAACGCACACACACACACACACCTTTAAGCGCATTATTTTCGCACTTTTTTCTTCTTCTTCCGCTCGCTTACTGAGACTCCTTAATAAAGGCGCACAATGCGATTATTTTATGTTGCTTTTTACGTGACTGCCACACTTTCTTGTTGCTAGTGTTGTTGCCAACACAATCTGCTGTGTCATATTGTTTAGATATTTATCTAGCTGTGTGTGTTTGAAATTTTTGGCATGAGTCGACGGCAACTGCAAATGTTAACGACAAAGCCACAAGCCAAATGACCTCAGTGTGAACGTCAACGTCAACGTCAGCGCCCACAGGTTCGAGACTGGCACTGCCACAAACAGAATCAGAATGCCAACTGAAACGAGCGTCATCGCATAGACGCTTCAGTGTCTGTGGCTTCGCTGGTGTCCTCGTCAACGATGCCAACAATGTGAGCGTGGCGCTGCAACGCCGTGATATCCACAGCAATCCATCTCTCCGGGGGCCAACACCTGCTATATAGCTTCTAGTACAACAAAAGATTTTAGGCGCGCTGTGTTGCCATAGCTACCTACCTATGTATGTGTCTACATAATTCTCTTTCATATGTAGCATGCTTGCAGGCTCCTTCAAACACTCTCGACTTGACAATTGATGCAGCGACATTTGACATCGTTTTTAACCTCATTTCGGTGTTGTTGATGGTATTTGCCACAGCAGTGTGTGCCAAGTGACATAAACAAGCACACTTACAAACGTAATCGTTACAATCTGCATATGCATATTTGTATATATGTATGTATGTATTTGGTTCTATATGCCACCGTCATGGCTTTAAAGTAGTATGCGTCAGCTCGAGCTTTTAAGCAGATTTGCCTCAAGTATTCTGCTGGTGTCAGTAAATATATTTACCCTTTTCAATGAGCTTTCACATAGGCACAGCCCTTTATACGCACACACACGCGAAAGGTCTTCATTTCTCGGAAATATTTTGTACAGCCTAAGGGTAATGGGTTATCTACATATATGGTGCCATTCTGTCATATACTTTGCCACTCCCACTCACTCGTTCCACTGCGTACTCGACCGCCTTTCTTTCTTTGGTTTGTTTGAATTATCTTTTATAAATATGTAAATTTACTTCCTTGAAAAATTCCTTTAATATAGCTTTTAAGGGCGGTTTTGAAAGTAAGTAGTACTGTCTATTACCAGCCTAAAATGACCATATTCAGTTTTGGTGTTTAATATAAATATACTGTGAACTTATGAAAATAGTTATTTTTTTTGGCATCTTGTTACTTTGAAATCAGTTATTTCTCCCATTTTCCTTGTTCTGTCAGGGAAGAAGTCTTAGCTCCCTGGCTTTCGAAAACCAAAACAACCATATTGTAAAATTAGTCGAATAGTCCTAGTTTCAGATGCAAAATAATGGGATTGGTTTTGTTACAATTAACTTAAAGCTTCTAGAGCTGTAATCGTTATTTCAAGAATCATTAACTAAAATAAAGTTCAGCGCCTTCAAGGCCCTAAAATTGCTATGTATATAATAAAAATAAAATTCTCTGATTACTTGCAAACTGTAGAATCGTGTTATCTGATAATCTATTCTGATTAGATGACGCTTTGTAGAACTTCAAATTTGGAGATATGTGTCATAGCTAAAAATACCCGCAAATTGACATTAAATATAAGTTAGATTAATCTTTCATTTAGAAAGTACTTATTATTTAAAAACAACTTTTTTACTTTTTATTTAAAATGAACACTCAATGTTAAGTAATGAATATTATCAATAACAAACCATGCCCACACCTTTCGTAAGCCCAAATGTTCGGTCAAAATGCGATAAATCAATCACCGCCATAAACTTGTTCGAAGCTCATTTTAGCACCGATACATAAAAATACTGACACTTAAAACGCAATAACTTCACTTCCAATTAATGAAATGTCATGAAATTCTCACTAGACAATCGATAAATATAGCAGATTCCAACGCACCAGTCGACATATAAATGAATCCACCAGGCGGCGCCAAATTCAAAAAGTCCTGTTTACTTTGGAACGCCATCAAGCAATATGGTTGCTATTTTCTCAGTTGTAAAATATTCATGAGGGTCATCTTCACACGACTGTTTTGCAATTTTATTTTTCGCGAAAGAGCCTTTCTTCCCTGATATGTTTTCAGATTCGTTTTCTGTTGTATCTTTAGAAGTAGTAGAAAAATCTTCCTTTTGTGTTCTTACCTGTAGATCTTCTGGCATACTTTCATTGGTGTTCTGTTGTCCAGCTTAATCTTCTTCTATATCGGTTGTTTGCTCCAACTCAGTCGAGTTTTCCAATTGCAGAAGATAGAGGGAATAATCGAACCATTATTGGTATCTTTTTAACCAAATATGATATGATTTTGGTATCGTTATTAATTTTACTTTTTTTCTAATTCTTCTAATTTATTTGCATACTTATGGAGCGCCTGAAAATATACTTCATTTATTTCTTCGAATCAGTCATCCATTTTTCCAACATAATCGAACTTGTAACAAACACTACGTATGCCAAAGAATATCGCTTCCATATGTTTTCTACAGGCATCATGTTTAGCTCATACAGTTTTCTCCTGAGGCTTTGAATTCTCCTCTTACTAATGATAACTCCATCATCTATGTATATCAAGCATATCCGATTTCATTCGTTCATATGTAGTTTGATTCCTTAATGGCTTCGCTGAAAAAGTGCTGGACGTGTAAGACTCCTTTTCGGATAAAACTGCCTAGGCATCAAGAATTTTCTTTCTAGTTATACCGATGATTTTTGCGCCTCGATTCACAGCCGCGGAATTTCTTTGGATACCAGTCTAATCACCGCGTTTAGCTTATTACTAATACGGCTTATGTAATCAATTTTATATACGGGAAAATATACCCGTCGTACAATTTTGTTAAAATTTGTCTGTATAAATAACTAACCTATATATATATATAATAGGTATTTGTATTGCCTATATATATAATAATTACATTTGTGAGAGTTGCAAATCCGGCTAAAAGGACAAAATTTTAATAAATCAGTGAGGTTTCTTCAAAATCTTACAGCGATTAATTCCTAAAATTATGCTTACAGCATTTTTGTAGACAATTTCATGAGAGTAGATCCCAAGGTACCTAAAACTAGCAATATAAATTATAAAAATTTTATTTTTTTATTCAAGAATTTTCCAAACATATTAAATTCCGAGATTTACCCAAAACTAAATTTAATTTAACCAAACTGAGGCATATTATTTGTCTTCTCCTTCTTTTAATCAACATTAAGTGACTATCAGACCACTTTATTTTATTATGCTTATTAAACTCTGTTCAGCTCAATACTGTGCGAAAGCAAAGCAAAGTCAAGCAAAAGAAACAGACTTAATTAAAAACTATTGTGTGTGCGTTTCTTTTTTTTGCTCACTATAATTTTGCCATACGGTGCGGGTGCAAATTCCAGCTGACCTACCCCAATGAAAGAGTGCAAAAACTACAGCAACGAGCAGATGAAACCACAGTTTTCTGCGCGAAACGGAAAATTATTTTCCTCTACGAAGCCACACATACACACACACACCAGTAAGTCCATCTATACCTACATACACACGCGTTCACAGTACTAAGACAACACAATCATCCGCGCACAATTTTGCAAGCAAACTGAAAATCAGTATACAAACGCATACCCTGTAGGAAATATTCCTCCACTTTCCCCGGCAGGTACCGTTTCTCCGCGTTAACAATGCTCAAAGGACCAGAACCTCTCTCGAGAAAACTCGCAACGTCGACTCATCGTAAATACCTCGTCACGAGAGGTCAGTACTTCTCAAATGCCTACTCAGTCTGATGTAGCACCTGTTGGCAAGAGTTATTCTGTCTTGTATTTTGAGGCTGGCATCGTTGTTAGTGTTAATACTGGTTCCCAGATAGACGAAATAATCTACGACGTCGACGTTATGACTGTCAACAGTGACGTGAGAGCCAAGTCGCGAGTACGGCGATTGTTTGTTTGATGACAGGAGATATTTCGTCTTAACCTCGTTCACCACCAGACCCATTTGCTTCGCTTCCGTATCCAGTCTGGAGAAAGCAGACGTTATGATAGAAGACAGATCTGAATTTTTTCCAGCTGCAGATTGAAAAAGTCCACTATAGAGAGTCGCCTTATCTGAAACCTCATTTGGTGTCGAACGGTTTGGAGAGGTCTTTCTCGATCCTTACGGAGGTTTTGGTATTGCTCAACCTGAGACATAGTGGCATAAGCCAGTTCTTTTGTCGGTCATGTGTTCACGCGTCTTTTCCAGGATTTGACGAATGATGAATATCTGGTCAGTTGTTGGTTTTGCAGGCCTAAAGTCACACTGATAAGATCCAATCAGTTTGTTGACGATGAGCTTTAATCTTTCAAGCCTTAGACCCGCTGCCTGACAGCTATTGTGAATATCTTATTGAAATTAATAAACTGAATAAATTTGTGAATGAAGTCCCTTTTTATGTACAACTTAACTGCACGTTCTATTACTGCTTCACTATAAGTAAAGAGTACACTATCTCGCGACTCGCTAGAGTAGCATCGCCCACGAAGCAGTAAGGCACCCTTCATGGCTGATTTGCCGCACGACCCCATACCTACACATATACTTTCTCTAACGGCACTATTCATTTGTACATACATACGTCAGTACATATGTTTGTTTATATTCATACAAACGTATAGAGACCCGCTCAACTCGGTCTGCAAATAGAAATGGCAGTGAGCTGTTGAATGAGCGAAAAATTTAATATTGCGATTTATAATTGCATTCGTGGAAATGCAAACATTTTCCAGATTCAGTCAATCGTGAAGCTATCAAGGTGGCTTGCTAAAACAAATTCCCCACTTTCTTTTTGGTTTTGTTAATTCTCCAAATTATATGTACTTTTGTAGGTTGCTAAAGCAACTATATTGGTGCACGCTCATTTTATTGTGGCGATTTTCCACTGAAAGCTCTGTTTTGTAGATATTACAGTAAAATCTGAATGTCGTTTGTTGGTGTTTATTATATGGGCTGTGCGGAGGGTATAAAGGAAACAGCTAGGGATTTGAATTTTCCTAAATAAAACACCAACTGTTTATATATAAAAAAAATAGTTTCATCAATTAAAAGATTAGTTTATTTTAGTATTTTTTTATTTTCACGAATAATCATATAAAATGACAGCTTCAAAACAAACCGATTACTTGACTAGTACCCAAGAGCCTTGTATAAATGGTGATACATCCTAAAGGCATTCAGCAAAATATTCAAAAAGTCGGTAAAGCAAATATTCAAAATAAATTTCTAAAATTACTAGAATGGTCGAGGGCTTAATCAACAGTTCTAAGGACACTAAGAGTTTTCACTGTAAAACCCACTTTAAATAGCTATAGGAGAGTCTGCATTTTTAGATGCATATGTATCAGAGAATTCTGGAATTTTCGCAAACTATGACTTCATATTACATCTTTGGAATCACATAGTAGATAGAAGGCTAACGTGGAGAAAACATATCTCTAGCAAAATAACATGTACGAAGATTAGAGCTGCACATTTAAATTGGCTTTTAAATAAAAAACTCAAAACATAGCCTAGATAATAAAGTGCTTTTATAAAATGCGGTCATAAAACCGATTTGGATGTGTGCAACTAATATTGATATAATACAAAGGTTCCAATAGAAAATGCTTAAAACAATCACAGGTGCAGCCTGGTACATGCGTAACGAAAATATCCATAGAGACCTTGATATTCTTATGGTAAAGAAAGAAGTAAAATATAGCAGAATTAAATATATATCTAAACTCTGAGATCACCCAAACCCTTTGGCTAATGCTTTGGTACATTTCTGCGATCAAACACGCCTTAAGAGAAGAGATATGCCTGCGTACTAAAACAACTCAATCACTTACTTGAGCCATTCTAGTTTTCAAATAGATAACGATTTTATAACTTATTGTTATACTTTGAAAAAAAGAAGCTCAAATAAATAAAATAATATTGGAAAAAAATGTAGTCATAAAATCAAACTCTGGCCGTATTTTCTTTACCAACATGTGGGGAGGAACATCACCCTCGATCTGATAGCAGAGAAAATAAGGCCAGATTTTGCGGGCGGATTAAAAAAGCAAAGGAGACGAACACTGAGCTTGGGGAGATTTATAAAGGCGAGGCTACTGCTATTACGGCAATCCAGGCGCTTTTGCAAAGCTGACGTGCTAACAAGAAAATACACTATCTGTAGAGAAATACTACTGGTTAGCGGGGAGCTTAATCAGCCCTGCGCTGCCATCGCAAGACCCTTTTGGCTCAAAGTCTATCGAAAGAGGTTGCTCTCACTAAGACTAACCTCTCTCTAGTTGTGGGATTCTAATTTTTTTTTTTTGCTATCGACTTTTTGACCTGACAGAACCTTACCGACTGCCACCTATAGAAACTGTTTAGAAGCAGGCGAGACGAAGCAGCTCACATTTTCAAATATCCCTCAGAGCTAAGGGACTTAGAAAGTAAACGCCTTAGGGATTTGTATTAATCTCACAGTGCTTTGTTGACTTGGCAGGCAATAATTATTTTATGGCTTCAGAAGGGACTACAATTAGCACTCTAAAAGCGATGCACATCTTGAGCATCAGCCATAACATAACTTAAGCTAGATTATTGGTTTAAATTTGTTGAGAAATATTTATACCCCGATTAGTTTACACATAATTAGAGGGTGCGGCTGAGTATATATATACAAAGGGTAAACCGTTTCGAAGTATCCTAATTTTTTCAAGAAAAAACACAGAACATTTTGAAGTATTAATTTTTTGAAAATTATCTCTTTCAAATGTTGGCCGCAGGTTCGATGACTCATTCGAGCATTTTAACTGGTAACTGGTGAATGATACGTTCTATGTTTTGTTCCAAGGTCTGAATCAAAGCTAGATCGTACGCATATATTTTAGACATTTCCATATTCCCAGAGGAAACTCTAACGGTGTGCCATCACACGATTTTGGTGGCCAAACAGCGGCTCAAAACGTTGAATTATTTGCTCAACAAAGTGTTCTCTCAATAAATCCGTTAATTGATGCGATGTGTGGGAAGTGTGGGAAGTGGCGCCAGAAATGGGCCTCATCGCTGAAAAAATGGCTTCAGTTCTGGTCGTGATAATTACCAAAATTAATTTAAATAAAAACTAGAAATATACATATATACTATTTCCATGTAGTATACCTTGTTAAAATGGGTGTGTACTTAAAGAAATTTAGGTTTTTGCAAAAACATGGCTCCTTTGCCTTTTCCATTTCTCTTTCATCTCTTTGCTTGACAAAGGTTAATTGTTTTCATGACCTAGTCTTGCTTTCGGATTTTTATTAAAAGAAGCCTTTTGGTCTTACAGAAAATATTACGAAAAGACGAAATGAGCCAAATTCAACATTTTCGCAGTTTTTATGCTATTTCATTTTCAGTGCTAAACAAGTGTAGTATTCTTTCCTCTATGCCATTTAGTTCAAACGAACTTTTCTTTAGGTTCATAGCTGCTTGAAGGTATAAATTACATATAGCAGCTGCAACGTAAAGGTGTAAGAATTGATCTCTCAAGTAAAGAAAGACAAATACTAATTCATCATTATAATTTGCTAAAATGAGTTGATGATTGTGATTTTGATTAGTGGGAAAAGTAGTTTCGATCATAATAACCTGATAATGTGTCTTGTTTTCAGACTTTAGTGCTCACAAATCAACTTTTAACTTAAAAGGATTATCTAAGCAAAACTAAAGATAATCTAGACAGCAATTGTCTACTAGAATATACTGCTCGTTGAGAAGTTTCCCTTGCAGTAGTGGCATTATAAAATGCTGAGGCTTAGTCATTGCATCCTAACAGCCTTGCATATAGTTGCTGCCACTATTGATATTTTATGCTCAACTTGGCCTAAAGAATGAGAAAGAGACTTTCCATCATAAACTTGTAATTCCTATAATTATACAAGCCAACATAGGCAGTTGGCGTAAAGCTTTAAGGTTTACAGAAGCCAACTCACCTCACAGTTACTTTCAAACGATTTTTTTTTATCGAATTTGCATTAAGTCAGCGTGCGATTCAATAAATATTGTCACAATGACCAGCTACAAAACTGTAAATAATCTGCAGATGATGACTGTAACAAATATGAAAAATGCAATACCACTCAACCCAACCACTTTTCACTTTGGTAAATACACATAGCTATCCATAGAGGTATGTATACGCCACATGCATTTATCTTCGTAATAACGGAATACAGCGGTAAAATACTCAATACCATTGTAAAACAATGGATTAATTAATATTTAATGAATACAGCTGTAACAACCACAGTGCAACAATAAAGCAATGCGGCGAACGTAGCCGCATACAAACACTTAGCAGCGCTCACAGATGCACATGCACATACACTTATGTTTACATGCATATATCAGACGTAAATAAACATTGTGCACCATAAACCATAATAAAAACGGAATAAAATTGTGTGACAAAATGCAACCGAATCGAATGGATTCGGATGGAGCGCAATGGTATGTGTGACCGAGCGAAACGCAGCGAATCGAACAATGGCGAAAATATGAAATGAATTATACGAGATCAGCAGCATTTGCGGCTGGCCATCAGGTGTGTAAGGACAGGACAAATGCGCGCTGACAACATGAATAACAAATGCGAGGTCAATTAAAAAAATTATATTAATGCATTCCGCCAGCGCGCCAGCTATGCTAATGGAGCGGTGTGAAAGTCGGCGACGAAGTAGGCTTAAAAATAGCTGGCGACAACTGTCGATCGCACACACATACACATACATACATACGTAGATACTAGTATACGTACATACTTTTTGTATGTGTGCACAGATGTGCCCGAAATTTGTAAATTTAATTTTTATTATGATAAAGTGAGTGAGTGATTTTTCGCCTGGAATCATTTGTACTTAACAACCTACAAATGAGTAATTAATTGTAATGGAAACGCTTCATTAACAAAAGAAAATATTATCCTTACAAATTGATGTGGCAATACTTGATTTTCAAGATTAATAAGCAGCAAGGATGCGCTCGCTGTCATGAGCACGATTTGGCCACGAACTAAAAGGTTGAGGAGTCCACACATATTTCTTTGTAAAAACGTATAAAAATTCAAAAAAGCAAGCTTTATTTGAAACGAAGCGAAATTGTCAAGGCTTGTATAAAAATGCTTTAACTTCCTTTAGTAAACTGTCTAATTGAGAAAGTTAAATCCGTTTAAGAGAGTAGACACTCATAGGGCCCTGAAAAAGGCCAAGTTTTGATTATATATATTAGGCGTAAGAGAAAGAATGCTCTCCTTCAGACTTTCTTAAACGCATATTGTGGGTATGAAGAAATTTAGAATGACAATTTTACACAAAATGGCCGCTGCTAGGCCAACCTTAGATACCACCATTTTCAAGACAATCCTTTAAGTCGGTAGCAAAAATCGGATTCATAATGGCACACTTTACTCTTGAAATACATGCTTGCATGCTTAGCTTTACATACATTCTTCGCAAAGTGGTGGACTTGTGAAAAAAATGTCCAACTTTTGACCGAAAAAATTAATTTGAAATATGGTCACAATCGTGGCTGGGTCGTCGTTCGGCCTTTTCATTTTTTGTCACCACCTGGTCTTTCCAACGGAATAGAGGTATTCCTCTTCCTCTGCTTACCGCGAAGTAGCACCTGTTGGCAAGAGTTATTCTGCGTTAGATTTCGAAGCTGCCATTGTTATTAGAGTTAATGATGATCCAAGATAGATGAAATTATCTACGACTTCGAAGTTATGACTGTCAACAGTGACGAGGGCGCAAAGTCACAAATGATCAGACCCTCTGCTTTGCTGTAGGTACCATCTCGATTCACCTCTGCAGCTTGAATTATTTTCTCCAGTCAGTTATAGCGGGATAAAGGCAGCTCCTTTTTGTGCTGTCTTGAGCAGCCGTAAAATCGACTTAGAGGGGGTGTATATCGATCCTCTTTTCAGCTGTGAATTTCCCAGGCCTAAAGCCGCACTTATAAGGTCCACAAAGAAGCTGATGCCATATCCTTATCAGTTCTTCACCACCGTATATGAATAGCTCGACCAGAAATCCATCGGCCCCGCCACTTTGTTGTTCTCCTGGCATTATATTTTCACTGCCATTCAGCAGGCTGGAGAAGTGTTCCCTCCATAATTTTAGTATGCTCTGGGCATCAGTCACTAGATCACATCTGTGAGTTGTACAAGAATATGCAGCGGCCTTGAAACCTTTTAGTCGCTGCATCTTTTTGTAGAGTTTTCGAGCATTACCCCTGTCGGCCAGCGTGTCAAGCTCTTCATAATCAAGCATTTCGGCCTTTCACTCTTTCAGCGCACAACTGTGGGGAGATACGGTTCGCTTTCTAACTCTAACTCGCCTTCAAACATATGTTTTTAGCTGCCAAGAGCATACCAGAAGTCGTGAACTGCTTGATTACTCCCAAAAGAATCGCCGCCAATTTATACTTTAAGAACTATTTTAAAATGTTAAGCAATAATTGTATACATTCAATTAAATTCTTTATTATTGTTCTGTGAATTTCAATTATGTTTTAAACGCATAAAATTTATAAAAATACACCGAAAAAATTATAAAAGAAAATATAATTTTATTTTTTCGTTATTAATATTCCTTTGGAAAATCACAATTCCCGCCCTTATCGCGTATATCAATAAAAAAAAAAATACTATTCAAAATTGCATACTTTTGTTGAATTTATAATCATCATCTGCAATAGTTTTTGCTTAGCACTGCACAAGTTTTTTTCATTTCCACTTTGTATTATTGTTCATAAAGAATATTCAGCATTAATTACCATATTTCTCATAACATTCGAAAAAAAATTCAAATTTCATACTGATTTCGAACATTAGCCATGAAATGGAATTTACGCACGAAAGCACAAAATCCACAACGCAATTATAATTATTAATTGTATTATTATTATTTGTTGGAAAGTAAATATTTYTCAAAAGCACAACAACAATTAGCGCGCAAAACGCACTGCAATCGCCATCACAACCACTACATACATATTACTGTGTAATATATGCTTACATACATATAGACACATACAAACATAACTGTATGTAGATACGCTATATTCACCAGCAAAGCCACAGCCATCGCTTTCATCAAGAACAACCAAAAAGCAATAAAGCAACAGCAACACCATTTATCCACCAAATAAATGCGCAAATCAAATATATATTCTCAATATGCTTTGTTTAATTTTCAAAAACAGTAGACAAAAATCAAAAACAAAAATCTTAAAAAAAAAAACAAATATCATCAACGTGCAAATATATTTTTAAACAAAATGTTTATTGTTGTTGTTTGTAACCTTTTACAGGTTTAAAGAGCAGGAGGCCTCTATCCTGATTGACCGATCGTACGTATACAAAATGAAAGCATACAATTACTTGAAATAAATATTAAATAATGAAAATAAATAACAAAAACAAAAATAACAATATTGTAGTTGATTAGCAAATACGCTTTGTATGGCCACTACTATTTATTTAAACGCCAGTGTGCATACCACACATATTTTCTAAAAGCAAATATGAATGCAATTGCTTGAAACATATTTTTGAAGAACTTTTATTTTTTTAATATTTGGCAACTCTAGCGCTGTAATAAAAATCCATAGATGCTTTCCTTGTATTGCTTAGCAAATTTTTTTTTTATTAGTATTATTATTTTTTTTTTTTTTGGTTTTGAGCACATTGAGCTTTACAGCTGTACAAAGTAAATAAACGTGTAATACGAATATTTAGCTACATTATTTGTGTCGAAAAAATTGTAAATTGAAGCTTGAACCGCATTTGAGCAAACTATTTTTTCCGTATTTTTTCGCTCTGTATGTTGCTGCTTTTAGATTTAAATGTACATATGCGTATGAATTTGTTGGTTTTTGGTGTATACATTAGGTGTACATTCGAAGAAACCCACATGCAAACAAACTTGAACACAAATTTACATATAATACACCYTTTACAACAACAACACACATTTTATAGTTTCACCAGTTTAATTTTTTTTTTTTCTTTTTTGAAGTTATACTTCTTATTTAATTAAAACGCGCTCTTAAAAATTCATCCCTAACTTCAACTGTAAACCTATATAAGCACTGAGTTAAGACTCTATGAATTGCTTGGTGGGTTGAAAAGAGAAGACACAGGAGCATGATAGCACAGGTGGCCGCTCTTAGGCTATCAGTAGGCACATTGTGCTCCCAAGTGACAAGTAATTAAGCTTTATTTAGCAAACTCAATGAATTTCAACCCTAGTGGGTTATTTGAGAGCCGCAGAAGATATCCCGTTTCAACTTACTGAAGGCGGAATATTCGCAAATATAAAAACTGTTGTAGCGTCTCTTCACCCTCCGCGCATAATCTACATTCTGCCGATTCTACTCTACTAACTTTCTGAAGTTGAGACCTTAGAGCTAGATGTCTTCTAATGATTCCTACAATGTTACTTATCACCCTCTTGTCTAAAAGTAGAAGATTTTGATCTGTTCATCTTCAGCATTAGCCGAAAGTACTTTTTTGGTATACTCGTTATGGCTAATGTTTCAAGATCTGTGGCGTTCGTCTAGAATTCATTGCTTCGAGCAACCCATGAGGGGGTTTAATTGTCAAAAATAGCTTAGAGAAATTACATTTCTGACAGCCAACTCGTCAGTCGTTTTTCTTTATTACCTGATAATGTTGAGAGCTATAAAAAATGTCCCGTTTCAATCTGCTGAAGACTGAGTATGCTCTGCAATCTGCCGATACTACTTTACCAAATTTCTAAAGGCTTGATCTTAAAGGTAGAACCCTGTAATAACCGCTACAATTTTACTTAGCTCACTCTTTTGCCTAAAAGTAGAAGCCTTTTGATCTGTCTCACTTCTGCATTACCCAAAAGTACTTTTGTGGTATAATCGTTGTTGATAGTGTTCCAAAACTTGAACCGTTCGTCTAGAGTTAAGTGCTTCAAGCAACACTTGAAGAAACCAAATGGTCTAAAGCAGTTCAAAAAAATTTCAATTCTGACAGCCAACTCGTCTGTCGTTACTCTCTATTCCTATAAGATGATTTTTTAATTTTTTCACACTAAAAATACAGCCTGAATTTCCACCAAGAGCAGAAACCCACTTGGCACCTTCGGTTATGCCCACAATTTTGTTCTAAAAGACTAAATTGAATTTCACGATTTCCAAAGAAAAGCAGCTTAAACCTAATACTCATTAAAGTGGTATGGTGTTTTTCTAATCTGGTAGTTAGCAATACTAATGAATATAATATATGAATGAGGTAATATATCTGGTAATATTTCCGCTAGTTTACTAGTCCCTTCCTAGTGTTTTTGGACTGCCCCAACTTTCAAACTGCAAAAGCAAAGATCGTGCTCAGTGTCTCTTCTTTAATGTCCCTGTAATTTTTCACATTTTTATTAATAAAAATTTAATTTTAAATGTCGCATTTCCTTGCCAAGAAAAAAACATTGTTTATATATTTCGACTAATTCATGCCATTCCTATTTTAACCTTAATTCACTTAATAGGTATTTTCGTTTGCCTTTGTTTTTCTATTTCGTTGTTTACCTTGCAAGCACATCAACAACATTAACATTGCTTTAGTATTTTGAAAATGCGTCTAAATTTCATACTTTGCCTTCAAAATATTTTTAAATTTTATATTTCTGCAAAGACGAAAATACATATTTTATTTAAAACTCTTGTTGTTATTTATTTTGCGCGGCTTGCCTGGGACACACCTCTAAAGACTTTTAAATTTATATATGTCCACACACAGGTGTTATTTTATTACATAATATTTAAATTTGATATACAATTTTTTAATGATATATTTTTATTTGTTGCTTTGCTTAAGTATAAGAATTTGCCATTCTCGTCACATATAGCTACATGTGTTCACATATGTATGTATGTACATACATATCCTCTTTCTTTGCTTCCCCCGGCGGGTACTGCGTCGAATACTTTCAGAGCTGGAGTGTTTTCGTCCATCCGGACAACATGACCTAGCCAGCGTAGCCGCTGTCTTTTAATTCGCTGAACTATGTCAATGTCGTCGTATATCTCGAACAGCTCATCGTTTCATCGAATGCGATATTCGCCGTGGCCAACGCGCAAAGGACCATAAATCTTTCGAGTTTGGTCGAGAGAGGACATCGCTTCTCATTTGAGTACTCAGTCCGAGAGCCAAGGCGTGAGTGCGACGACCGTTTGTTTGATGACAGGAGATATTTCGTCTTGCCCTCGTTCACTGCCAGACTCATTTGTTTTGCTTTCTGGTACAGTCTGGATAAAGCAGAACTAACAGCGCGGGTTTTGAGGCCGATGATATCAATATCATCCTTATATGCGATGTTGAGGAGGCTTATTCCAACATAGTTGGCGCAGATTATGGGGTCTCCTTTTTTATGGATTGAGCATAGCACACTTAAATTCCAATCGTTGGGCATGCTTTCGTACCACCATATTTTACAAAAAAGCTGATGCATGCTCCTTATCAGTTCTTCGCCGCCGTGTTTGAATAGCTCACACGCAAATCTATGGGCCCCCGCCGCTTTGTTGTTCTTCAGGCGGGTAATTGTTATTCGAACTTCTTCATAGTCGGACAATAGTACGTCTGCTTGATCGTCATCGGTTGGGGAATCGGGATCGCCTTCTCCTGGCGTTGTACGTTCACTGAAATTCAGCAGCCTGGAGAAGTGTTCCCTCCATAATTTAAGTATGCTCTGGACATCGATACCTAGACCACCTTTTCATCTGACGAGTGCTCCCAGAGAGCAGGAGTGCAAACCGAGTACAAAATCGTTCGGCTGTCTGTTGTGATTGCAGCTTCTCGACGTCAAACCTTCCTTGTGTTTGTTGACGTGCGTTTTTTGCTGYACAGAGGCGGGTGCGAATCTTGGCTGCAACAAGATAGTGGTCCGAGTCGATGTTAGGACCTAGGAGCGTACGCACATCTAGAACACTTGAGACGTGTCTTCTGTCTACCACACTATGATCGATCTGGTAGGTGGGGTTGATCAGCCTTAACCCATTTGGCTATGTTACGTCGTGGATTCTGAATTTACCGACCGTAGTGCCAAAGATACCTTCTTTGCCCACCCTGGCGTTAAAGTCGCCAAGCACGATTTTGACATCGTGGCGGGGGCAGCTCT
>NW_017537267.1:1519934-1534524 GCF_001853355.1 Bactrocera latifrons | reverse complement strand
AAAAAAAAAAAAACATTAGTATTTTAGATTTAATTTATTTTGTATTTTTAATTTTCTCATACTGCTTATGCTTTTTTATGACGAACTCTAATTTGTTCGGAATTGAAAAAATCTCACGAATATTTACGCCCCGCGCAATTTATTTGACACGCCCCCTAACATGCCAATGCTTTAATGACGTGCTATATTTACTTACTGCCAACCAACTAGCTGAATTAATTATCACTTTCTATTTTGGTTATAAACATTTTGCGTTGCAACAACATATGCGCACTAACGGCTGTTTGTGTTATGGCAACCGTTCACTATTTCACTCAGCCACACACACCCACTCACCCAATCGCTGGTCCAACGATGCACTCACTTGTACGCTTTTGGTTTTAAAACACAAATTTAAATACAACTATATTCTTTTCGTTTTCCAAATTCGTGCCAACTTATGCAACACGGTTTTGAAATTGAATTTTCAATATTTTATTTATTTTTTATTTTAATTTTTGGTTTCGCGCCAAATGCAATTTGCAGCGTAATAGTGCTATGTGCTCACCTTCTTAGAAAGACTTCTCAAAAGAAATTGTAGCGTTCGAAATAATTCCATCAAATACTTGCCTGTTTATGCTTATTTCTTGTCTTGGCGATTTACGTTTGATTGTTGTTGTTGTTGCGTTTTTTCCTGCATGGTTCCTTAGCTTGTTTGCTATGCACACTTTGCGTTCTCTGCGTGCATTCACTTTACGTAAGTAGATTTCGTAATGGCTTTGTCATTTTTAGTTTAGTTCTATTCCAATGAATAGCATGCCACAATGAATAGATGAAGCTGTAGCGAATCTTTTTGTAAATTTCTACTTTTACTTAAGTACCATAAATTGTGAAGATGCTTAAGATATTAAAAATAATTTATGAATTTTAAAAATATCTTTATATATGTATATGTACATTAATATGAATAAGTATATGTATCTACTATTTTCTTAAATACTATTAGCACTAACTAAACAAAGCCATATTGTTTTTTGAATAACTACACTTACTTATACGTATGTATATTGCCAAGCAAAACCAAACATGCAAAATAACTTAACATCACTTTTTATAAGTTTACTGACGAAGGAAGAACGATATGATAACAACAACTTATATTAAAACAAAAATCAAGTTTTGGTTATAAAATGGTTATATATGGGTTATATGTTGGTTATATATTGGTTATATATGGTTAAATAGTGGTAATATATTGGTTATATCTGTTGTGTATGCAAAATGATGTAGTGAATCGTAAAAAATAAAAAAATCAATTTCAATTTTTTTGATGTTACGTTGTTCTTCATATTAGATTACGAAATGTACAATTATATTTGTGACTATATTAGTTTTTTTAAGTCTACAGTTGGATTATGTAAACACTCAGAGCAACACGCTATCGTGCTACGTAACTTTTCTCAGTTTTACTTCATAAATTCAACCTCCAGATGTTATAAATTCTACTATATAAGGCCCCAACATTCATACAAGTGTTTGTGTGTTTGCTTGGGTCTCTTAATAGTACCGTTTGACTACTTATCTAAATACTACATGTACTATATTTATGTCAATGGGCAAAGTGCGAGGCCGTTATTATTTTCCTCATTATAGCTAGACATTTCGAGTTTGCATACCTACACACCTACATATATTAACCCTATAGTGTATAGAACTACTACTATATACAATTAATATGAACCGCAAATGCAATTAGTCTGCTAAGTGTTTTTTCCATAAAATCATTGATGCATTAAACAAATTTCAGTCAGAATTCAATTACTTTATAACCAGTATATAACTAGTATGCAAGTTCGATACCGTTACACTACTATTTAATTAATCTTTTGATATATTCTCTGAGACAATTCTAGTAAAGAACTTATTTGTGTCATACACATGTTTATTGGGAAACAGGATAGCTAAGCTCACTTACTTCAACAACTTTACAAAAAAATGTGTATAAACCCACTGCTTTCCTGACTAATTCGACTTATAGTCAAGAAATTCAATTCAATAATGGAAACCAGTCTTCTTTCAGATTCGTTTACTGTCTGCCTGCAGGGTATGTAGCCACGAGCAAAAAATAGGCAGCGTAATGCCTAGGCAAGCGTTTGTTATTGCCGTCTGCGAAAGTGATAATGTTGTTGATGACAAATACATATTTTTGTATGTGAGCAGCACATTGTTAGATCGCAATTTTTTAACAACATATTTACATACATTGATTAAGTTAAGATAAACAAAAATTTAAAAGCGTTTGGGGTCGAGCATGTTATGAAAACTAAAAAATTTTTTGTTGGTATAGAATATATGGTATGAAGTTATACTTAGATAATTCCTTTGTGCAAGGATTTAATGCTTTATTGGAGATCCGAAACTTTCGAAAACCAAAGTAAAAGATTCTAAATTTAAGATAGTTAGATAAAATTAATGAAATATTTGCTAAAAAATCTCAAAATATATGAATATCACTGAATTTCTCTTGAAACTATTTCAAAGTACATCTTTTAGTTTAATATATAGACATCTTTAAAAACAAAAAACGTAATTTTTAAAATTATATCCAAAAATTTTAAAAAATAACTATGGAAAAAATTATGTTGTTTTAGAAAAGATCTAAGTTGTAAAATACCTTACTAAAGAAATGAAATTCTTGAAATTCTTTTATTTAAAAATGCATACGTTTCCATAGAGTGAATTGTGTCTCCAAGCCAGAGAACTCAAAATACAAACCCAAATTCACGCTGAGACAAAATTTTTAAAATATGAGCCAGTAGTAGTCAAATTAGACAAGCGTAGATTATTTTCAAATGCAAAAAAAAATAATAATTTTAGGAAGAAACTCATTGGGAATGAAATATATAATAAGAAGAATTAAAGTAAAAATAATTTACGGGCGATCTGAGTTCGGGAAGAGGAATGGAAGGATCGTGGTTGAATTCTTAAGGGTTAGAGACGGTTAAATGGATTTCCTGCAAAACTACGAGTCTAAATGAAAAAGTTGTATGTAGTGAGAAAATCTACAACTTTTGTATTAGCACATTTTTTACATAATATTTTCAGATTATGAAAAATTCAAATATTTTTTTCATTAACTTGCCTCCCTTTGCGCCAAATATTCTTTATTTTTTATATACATAAGTATACTAACATGAGTTTGCCTCAAAGAACTATACGTTTTAATTGGTAAAATTCAACATACAAACGTTTAAAAAATCTAGCTGGTTGTTTTTTAAATTTATATTTTTTAACACTTTGAATATCGGACTGATTTTTATAGCATCTGTCCCTAATTGACAGAAAAGTGGTTTACTCCATAGAAATAATAGGAAGTCATCTTCATTTATTTTTTACCATTTTAAGAACTTGTATGCTATAATTATTAATATTGCTGTCAAACTTTCGAACTTCCAAGGCACATTTTTGAAGCCAACTTCGGCAAATTTCTCTTTTTTTATTGTTCAATCTCTCGAGAAAAATGTGATTGATCCAATACCAAAAGAATATACGTTTTTGCCACAATTGTTAAAAATTAATTCTTAATCCTTAACTCAAAACTACTAAAACAAGTACTTAATCGCTTATGCAATTCTCAACTAAAAGCGCATAAGTTCTATTAAAAAAGTTAAAAACAAACAAAAATTCAGGGATTGTCGTAAAAATGCTTCACCAGTAATTTTAAATAATTTCTGATAAGACAAAAAGAACATAAAATAAAATGTTATTAACTAACTTGCAAACAAAAAATTTTAAACGAGTCATTAAGCCCTAAGAAGACTTTATTATTGTAAACTAAAATTGATGAGGTTTCAATTTACAAAAACTAAATCAGTACTTTAAACATCCAAACCCATTTTTAAATAAAAATGTAATGCGCAAGTTATAAATAAACATTTATGAATTTTGATTCAAAACTAAGTATTTTTTTGACTCAATCAAATAATAATATAAAATGTAAAGAAAACAAAAGTGAAAAATATTGAAAAAAAATTCCAAAATTAAAAAAAAATAATAATAATGCATGAAACAAAATTCAATTTTAGGTTTTTTTTTTTTTTTGGAAAATTAGTTTAAAAAATTTAAAATGGATATAAAAAATTCATAAAATATAAACGCATAAATGCTCTAAAGATCATGCTGCATAACTATATCTAAGAGGATATGGGTATAATTTTTTAATGTGAAATTTAAATAATCTGAATAATCAGTTATATACGAGATATACAAATGTTACAGTACGATATGACCAAATCCAAAAATCTAGAAAATTCAAAATAACTTTATTATAAAAATATTTCAAAGTAAAGAGAAATCTAAACAACATTAACATACACATAACATTTCTTATTTCCCGTCGTAATTTTGATGAAAGCCAATCCTGACACGAAAAAAATTAGCAATGCAAATGCGCGTGTATATCTGCGGAAATGTAATAGATCAGACAAAAATAAGTTTTAATAATACAACAGGCACAACAAAGCCTCGGAAAAACATGAATGCCCTCAACAAGAGTTGAGTAGTGCGCAAAAAAGTGCAAATAAATTGAGATTTCGGGCAAAAAATTCATGCATTCGTAAAATATTTGGATGTAACATACATATATATGTGTATAAAATAAATATGTTTATATGTTTTTGAGTGTATTTATATGTTTTTGAGTGCATATGTATGTGAGTTTACATTATACCGCCATAACAACCTTTCATGTCGACATTGACACTAATCGATAGCGAATATAATACTCTGCTGCTGACATTTGCTAAGCAAACTACTTCGCTCCGTTTAAAGCGCTATAAATTTGATACCGTAATTGTTGTTGGCGGCGTGCTAATAACCCTGCTATCTGGCAGCAGTATCTATTAGCAATTTACGCGCAACACAACAACAACAATGTGTCATATAACATTTTGTTTGATAGATTTAAAAATATATGCATTGGGGTGAGCCAAAATCGAATCAAACACTTTTGAACTTTAAATTTAATCAAAATACAGAGAAAAACAACTTGGACATTTTACTTAGGAAAGAAAATTTCATATCGTAATTTTTTGTGGAGTATAATTTTTTTTTTTTTAATTCTACCCAAGTGAGATTTTTTTTATTTCAAAAACAAAAAATTTTTCCATGCAAGCAATTTATTTTGTATGGCGGTTATTTGCCATAGTGATCCGATTTCGATGCTTCCGACAAAAGAGCAGGTTCTTGGGATAAAAAGAATGTGTACAATATTTCGGATCGATATCTCAAAAACTGCAAGACTAATTCGCATATATATAGACAGACCGAGAATATGACTAATATTTTTCCCTTACAGGGTTAAACTCTGTATAAAGCTTTATTATAACCCCTCAATTCGATAAACTAGTTTTCGGCCCACCCTTATAAGCATACACACGGGCACACACAAAAGCGCAGACGTGAGTGTGTGTGGCTAAAAATATAATTCAAATTACTCATACCACATGTCACACCGCCATGTGATATACATATGTTGTGTGTGTTTTTCGGTTTGTCACCAGGAATTTCTAAATTTTATTATAATCTCAAAAGCAATCTGTAACAAGTACACATAGCTAAATATTACAACAACAACAAAAAAATTGCTTTGTTACATGTCAACACAAAAATGCTGGTAATTTAAATTAGACACAGAAAAGTCATGCACTTGGCTTAACCAACGTGACAGGCGTCGACAGAGCGGAAGCAGCCGCCAGCAGCGCAGCGCAATGTGTTGACAGCGTGGAATGAGGAAGGTGGTGCATTGATGAATATTTGAAGCGTGCGTTAGCTATTTTTGATATATGGCTGACAGCTGTATGAGCATAAAACCCAGCCAACATAGCTATTAATTTGGCTCTTCAAGCACTCTTGAATGGTTGGTTAGTCATAAAAATGTTCGATAAAGTGACGGAAACCAATTTCGAATACTTTTCAAATGACTAAGTGCCGTTAAGATGGCTTAAAGTGTCAGTTCGGCGAATAGTTCAAATGTCAGCAGTCAGCAAAGAGTTGAAAATGTAGATTTATGTGTGAGACCAAGACTTCTGAGAAATGCCGACTGTAAAAAAGATTTAAAATTTCCGAGTGTACAAACGCAAACACAAATTACGCCCAGCCAATGAGGAGCAAAGCGCATTATATGAAAAGAGAAGAAATTCCCAAAGAATTCCAATAAATCCCAATGAAATCCCTGAAACAAAAGTCGAAATCCGCTAACAATAAATATCGCATTATATACGGTGTCTGACACAAAAATGCTTAAAAACAAAAAAATCAAACAAAAGCATCGCAACAACAAAGTTGAAAGCAATACAATATTGCAGTGTTGTGACGGCATGGCGCCTGGCCCGCAAAGAGGTCATTGCTGCTTAAGCCACAATAATTTCTTGGCATCAATTCGTAGAAGCAACGTTCTCTTTTTTATGTCTCTTTCACTTTTTCTCGCCTCTACTTATATGCACGCACTGCTTATTTGCCCTGCTCTGTGCGCTACTGTGTGTACTTTACACAACATGTGTTCACTCGGACAGCTTTGGTGATTTCTCTCTGTCAAGCATACGCCCTGGCGTACAATTTGTATTTATTTTTCTTTATTGTTTTAGAACTTCTCAGCATTGAATAATTTTCGGAAAATTTTAGTTGTACATATTTTATTGCCATGCCAAAGATTTATAGCTGGCGTTGCCATATATACATATATATGTATGCGTGCAAAGTTCTATATCATATTTGAGGATGTATGCACACAGTCGCGTGAAAAAGTGTAACAAATTTGAAAAAGTTTTATAAATGTCACTTAAATCGTTAAAAAAATATATCATATTGGAACACATACATATGCACACAGTCAGGTGAAAAATTGTAGCACATTAAAAAAAGTTATTATTGTTGCTAGTTTCCCAAAAAAATCACATAAATCGTAAAAAATGTGTCACTTTGGACGACATATGCATACAGTCACGTGAAAANTGTGTCACTTTGGACGACATATGCATACAGTCACGTGAAAAATTGTAACACATTACAAAAAGTTATTATTGTTGCTAGTTTCCCAAAAAAATCACTTAAATCGTAAAAAATGTGTCACATTGGAAGACATATGCATACAGTCGCGTGAAAAATTGTAACACATTAAAAAAAAGTTATTATTGTTGCTCGTTTCCCAAAAAAATCACTTAAATCGTAAAAAATGTGTCACATTGGAAGACATATGCATACAGTCGCGTGAAAAATTTTAACAAATTAAGCAAATAGTTATTGGTGTTGCTTATTTCTCATAAAAATCACTTAAACCGTGTAAGGAAAGCATGTAAAAAAAAATTTATTAATATTTGTTTTCGATTTAAATCTAATTTAAAAAATCCAGAAAATGTTTCACTAATTTTCGTATGATTTCCTAACTGAAAATGAAAGTAAAAAACTCAAACTCAGTAATTTTTTATCAATTTGTTTTTTCATTTTTACAAAATTTTTTTTTTATTATTATCATGCCAAATAGTTAGTTATTTCTATTAATATTTGCAGCCGTTGACAGCTAATTAGAAACGCTCCCTTTTTTTGTAGGTGGCTGATGAGTATAATGATAAAATGTTTAATATACCGTTATATACCCTTAAAGTCTTGCATTGTTCGTGTTAGTCTATTTACTACTAACTTCGCTCTGTTTTGTAGTTCGGAAGTTAAAATTCTTTTATTTTTTCCCAAATAGTAAATGCGTTACGATGTAGAAGTTGACTTAATTGCGACAGCTAATTATAAATAGTTGTTTAAAGAATTAAAATTCCTCAAGGTGTTAATTTTTAATAATAATATTATTGATTTCTGTGGTTTAAAATATATTAAAATGTATTATTCAAGTTTTTTTAATGAGTAAACGCTCGCCGCCCTACGTAGTTACATTTTTGAACTTCGTCAGTCTGAAAAGACGTACAAACAAATTTCGACTCAGGTCAAATGTTCAAAAGAAATTGTTTTCAATGCCCTTAAGCATATAAAGAATTTTAAAACTATTTCGAACGTTACATACACGCGAAGAAAAAACCCGAAAACGTCAACAGAAATATACCGCATAACTACTACCATCTCCCGAAGAGAGATTTTTCAAGACAAATATAATGTACAAATATCAAAGAAAACAATTGCCCGGCATTTACTCGAATTTGGATTTCACCGCAGAACAACACGCAGGAAACCAATTCTAACGAAATTTCAGAGGAAAGGATGTGTGGACTTTCCCAACGCTTATTGATCTTGGACAACAAATAAATGGAAGTATGTTGTTTGCAGCGATGTACCAAAATAAATCGCATAGATCTTGATTAATCTAACAAGATTTTAAACGACAAAATACTAACAGAAAGTAAGCCATATTTTTTTATAGCAGTAATTTTCTCTGATAAAAAATTTTCATTTCTAATTAGTTGTCGCACTCAAATCGTTGATTCCCCACATTTTTGTTAAAATCTAAAAAAAAAAAAAACGGATTTTTTATTAAAGTTTTTACTATTAGAGTTTAAGTTTATTTTAAGTTTCAATAAAATTAGTGACAACCACTAAAAATAAGTGTTTTGTTCGAAAATAATTTCATTTACTTCAAAATAAGTCCTGTTTCTAATTAACTGTCAACGGCTGTAGTATAATATTTGGAATGATTASTAGGAAAATCGGCAAATGTGTTCTTTTTAAACAAATCTACATATGAAAACACGCTCCGATTTCAATGTAATAATACGAGCTTCAAGTATAGTGTACAGATAACATTTTTTAACCGCATGCACATAATTTCTGCTTAGTTAATATGCAATTACATACCCTTTAAACAAATAGTAAGACTATGGTTATAATTTTAAACTTTTTAACTTATTTCTCAAAATTTATGTCGCATTCTCAAAGTAATCTCCTTGGCCCCAAAATACTTGTTTCTCCGATTTCTCCGCAGAAAACATTGTTTCGCAGAAGCGACGCTGCCTTTCGAAAAAAATTATTGATTTTGGAACCAGTCATCTTCACTTTTCTAAGGGTGTCACTGATGACGTATGGATCTTCGCGCGAAATTTAAATCAAAATGTCTTACTATTTTTTACCCACAGTAATATGATGAATTCGTTAGGCTGGTTTTGACTCACCTTAATATAGTAACATATATACATACTTACTGTAACATCAGAGTATATTGGTTTACACGTGACTTTCGCAAAAATTTGCTCTCGCTTTCGATGGCAGCAACGCAAAAACACATAAAATAATGTAAACGCCACGCCGGGAACGAAATAGTCTCGGCTACATTTTTATAGCTGATGATCATCAAATTCATTGTTATTATAAACATTGCCAGCATCATTACCATTCACTTTTGCCACAGTAAGAGGCTAATATATGCACGCAAGTACACATTTACACCGAAGTGGAATGACTGTCACTCAAGCCATTTTCGCAGAAAACGGAAAATTAATTTCTATGAAAAATATGATTAAAAGTAATTCAAACAAAATTTTGGTGACGTTTTCACGCTACTCTGCCGTTATACTTATATGCTCGCACGAAGTGTGGCTGAAATCGAAAGTGGGAAATTTCGCCGAAAATCAAGAATGTTTGTTTACTTTCTTGGTTAATTTCAGAAATTAATATTTGCTAATTATTTTGCTGCACATGAATTTCGCATCACAATTAATAAGAAAGTATTGCCGTGAATTATGTGCACATGACCGTAAATTTCTGCGTACTTGTTGGGGATTTTTCAGTCATACATTCCGGGTCGTGCAGATATATCCACGAAGAGGCACTTTTTTATCTCTAACTTTTATGCACATATTTTATGTAATATTTCTCAGAATTTGGTGCTTAAAAAATATTTATATTAATTTTAAGTATGTTTCTGAAATATGAAAAACAAACATTATAAATGTAGATGAAAGAAATTCCCCTTTTTATAGTCAAAACAGCAACATATTTGCTTCAGATGTTACAACACCGTGTACCAAAATTGTACTCAAAAGATAATAATACATTTTTTTGAAATGCAGGAAGATTTCATTTAAGGAAATATGCAGAAAAATTAAAGAAATTTCATATTTTTATTTTAGTTGTTCAGATATTATTCTGGGTTTAAAATTTTACTATAATTTCGGCTATTTGATGACTGTATTTTTTTTTCTTTTTAATTCATGCTACCTGTTAAGTTTTTACAACTTTTTCCAATAACGCATCGCATTTTGATTTTCTAACTTAGAGTACCTCAATTTTATTTATATCTATCAACATATATAAAGACATCTTTTTTTTTTTGTTTGCGGGTGAGGGGGTAGAAAATACCTTCCGTATCATCTGTGCTGTCATCGCAGCAAAACTATGTGCCACCAGAAGATACCTGAAACCCCCTCTCTAAGAAATCTTTGACCCACCGGAATCACATTGGCATTACTTACGGCTGGCATCATATTTTTCTCATTGACAGATTTTTATCTGCGCACTTGCGTCCAGGTCCCGCTTCTTGCTATGTAGCAAATTGGCCATTACTTTACTAAGTTGTGTTTGTGTTTATACATCAAATTAAACGCAAATTCTTAAAGATGATTTCACATCAAATAAATTTTAATGAAATAAAAATTAAAAAAAAATAAACATTTTTTCAAAAGGTAATTAAGGAGAAATGATTTTTTTTATAGAAAAAAAGAAATTTATAGTACTTGTTTTCTTTAAAGATATTCAATGTTTTCAATCTTACAGATTGGAGAAATATTGTGAGCTGTTAGTCTTCAACAGTTGCCTGATTTAAATGGCAACTAGTTATAATTTATTATAAATTTATTATACATATATTCCTTGCGGTAGGAGCCATACGCAATAAAAGTATTATATATCACCTTTGAAAGATAAATTATTTACTAAAATTATAAACCAAGTTTACTATGCCGAAGAACCTATAAAAAATAGAAATAAATGATAAGCTTGACGAGCTCAGCCGACTCAGCCATGACCGTCTGGACGTCCGTCTTTCTGTCTCTATATACTCAAGCTATTCCCTCAGTTTTCGAGATACTGATCTAAAAATGTGGACATCTCTTTATTCCCAAGAGCGGCTTATAGTAGGAACAGTCAAAAACGCTACTGCCTTCCTCCCTTTTCCTTCCTCATCGGCAAAATGTGTGCCCAGTAAAAAACGTGGCAAAAACGCAGAATTCAGCCATCTTTGTTTGTTTTCATTTGCACAATGTTGCCATTGCTCAATACGCATATATAGTTTTGTACACATCTATGTTTTCAATTACAATTTTTTATAATACAAAATATCAAAACTGAAAACAAATCATTAAAAATCGTTTATATATTTATAAATAATAGCATTCGACTCTCATTTTGAGTTATTTTAAGAAAATTTCAAACATATTGAACAGATTGAATTGAAAAGTTGATAATTACTACAGTATATAGATATTGGAAACCCTGGGTTGTGAGAGAGCAATCAGCTGACACGTTTAGACGGCAAAAACCAAAATGCTGTAGATTCTCACACGTCATCCGACGTCAAAGAGAGAAGGGAGTAGCGTTTTTCACTGGGCACTTACATTGCGCGCCCATAAGATAGGTCGAATCAGCTGACACGACCCACGATTCTACGTTTTTCACTGTTTCTGCTATTATTTGTAGGAACCGCCAGTATCGAACCACTATAGCATATGAATGTCATACAAACTGAACTTTCCAAATCAAGTGCTTGTATGAAAAGCTTTTGCATTGGACAAGATACTTTCAAGCAATATAGCATGGGTTATTTTCTAAGGCAATAATGCAACCTCCGATAATATTGTTCAGACCAGCTCACTTTAGCATAAGGTCGCTGAATAATCGGCATCAAATAGTTGCAAGGAACCTTTTTTATTTGTGCAGATGCACCGAAGTTAATATTTTTTTTTTCTGGCTAGAATCATAGTTCTTTTAACAGTTTAACAATATCTACTTATTAGCTTAATGTTAATATGCTTTTATTTAAAAACATTATGGGTAGAGTAGACTGACTAATTATTTAAATTAAATGACACTGAGGTGGTGAATTTTCAGTGAGAGGATAAAATACAAGTATATAAAATGTGAATATTTAAAAAAGTTGGTCCTCCCTCCATTTCATTCATCCGTAATTAAATAGCCTCGTGATGTGGTAGAAGTTAAAGTAGCTAAATGTAATATAAAGTTTAATGAAAGCCGCTTTCGAACACATCTCGTGTGCATTAAACAGCAGTTGTTGCTGGCAGCAGCATGTATGGTATTACTATGCGTATGAGTAACATTTACGTAAAAGCTCTCTTACGAACTGAACTCTCTGAATGGAAGGGACTTAAAAGAATATTTCTTATAAAAATAGTTTTTATTCATAAAAAACGTACTTAGTAAATTTTTTTTGTAAATATTATTTTCTAAAAGTATTTCCTATTTATATATCCATATATGTAAACTATTTGGTCATAACACCTTTTCTTCCCAATTAAAAGCAGTTTTTCTATCGCTTACTCGAAATTTTTAATTAGTTTCAAATATTCATTCAACTAAGTTCCTCCCTAATAATATATGCAATCGCACAATGATTTAAAATAAATTAAACAGCTGCATGTACATGCAATTAAACAAATCATTTCTCATCAGTGGTATCGTTGCTACTGTTATTGCACGTCAATGACAAACTGATATGCTCTACTTACAAATATAATTACACGTACATAACATACATACACATGTGTGTTCTGTGTTTGTGAATCAATTTTGTGTTTCGGTTAAATTGCCCCATAATAGAGACGCATGCACGCAAATTCATACATAAACATACATACATACATACTTAGATACTTACACACATTCATACACATATCCATTTACATATACATTCATGTGGTAGTCTGCGAACGTGACGATAACAAGTGACAAAATTTAATTAATTATACAGCAACGAGTGCAAGGATACATTAAAGTGGAATAATCGTACATTTGCTTGAATGGCTATAAGCGGTCGTGTAGATGCGACATTGGACCAGCACATGAGTAAAAGTTCGGGGGGACGGAAAGTGACTAGAATTATTATATTGAGAAATTGTTTTAAATATCTACATGTTCCGTATCATTTAAAGATATAAAGCTATGTCAAAGCAAATTAATAAATCCGTGTCTTGACCTAACGTAATTGGTCGTCAAAAAAGTCTTGCGGTATTTTTCTATTGTTCATAAAATTGTTTTTGATGACTCATGCCCAGCTCTTGACCGATGCTACCCCTGCTACTATGCCGGTCTCATTCGACCAATTCAGTGATTTTATCGCAATTTTATCGCATCTTCGACCATCTCTACACCAACTACGCGCTCTCAGCGCCAACTAGCGAAAATACCGCAAGACTTTTTTGATAACCTAATATTTTCGAATATATGTATCATCTGATGAAATTTGTCGAGGACAATTTTAATATTGCCTTCAAAATAGGCTCCTTAGTGTCATACTTATAAACCCAAACCCACATCTCGTAACCAGAAATTTTGCGTTTGATGAATGTAGGGTTCTCAGCTACGTGTTCAAGTATCTCTCTACTCGACGTCGTTTTTTCCAAAAAAAAGAATATATATAAATGATCAGTATGTTGAGCTGAGCCGATTTAGTCAAGTCTATCTGTCTGTTAGTCTGTATATATAAGAACAAGTCTCTCAGTTTTTAAGATATCGTTTTGAAGCTTTGCAACCGTCATTTGCTCTTCAAGAAGCTGCTCATTTGTCGGAACGACCGATATCGGACCAGCTATACTATAGCTTCCATACAAACTAAACGATCGGAATCTAGTGCTGTTATGGAAAACTTTTGCATTTGACGATATATCTTCAGGAAATTTTGCATAGATTATTTTCTAAGACCACAATGTAGTATCCAAAGAAATGGTTCAGATCGGTTAACTGTAGTATATAGCAGCCATAGAAACTGAACAATCGGAATCTAGTGCTGTTATGGAAAACTTTTGCATTTGACGTGCTATACTCACGAAATTTGACATGGATTACTGCTTAAGGTAATAAAATAATCTCCGAAAAAATTTTTCAGATCGGATTACCATACAAACTGAACACATAGGTACTAAAAGAAATGCACCTGTAAAGGGTATATTAGCGTCGGTGCAGCCGAAGTTAACGTCTTTCTTGTTTACAAATAGCTTTGCGCAAACGCATAACAATTCCGAGTACGCCATACCTCGATAATCGAAGAAAATAATAAACATAACGTGATTTTTTCGGTTTCGGCTCACTTTCGCCACGATATTGGAACTAATCGTGTTTTCACTTTGTTTTGGCTCAAATGGTCTTTCAAAATGGTTTTCACTGATCCCTTTGATATTCCAATGATGCCAATAAAATCTGTGACTGTTAATCAGGCACCAATTTGGTACAGATATCTCTGACTGGCAGTCATACCAACCCAGAAAAAAATATTTCGACGAAAGAGTTTTATTATATCGGGTGATTTTTTTGAGGTTAGGATTTTCATGCATTAGTATTTGACAGATCACGTGGGATATCAGACATGGTGTCAAAGAGAAAGATGCTC
>NW_017537267.1:1517660-1519559 GCF_001853355.1 Bactrocera latifrons | reverse complement strand
CTATGAATTAATTAGTCACGAAGAATTTATAAAATTGAAAATTGTTAAAGCTCAAGGTAACACATATGTATATAATATATTTAGTTAAATAAATTACAAATATCGCAAAAATCTGTGACAAATAGAATTAGATTTAACTAGCACAACAAGAACACAAAAATCATTTGCTCGCCGGATTTAATTATTATGGTAGGTAAGTGCAAGAGATTCAACAAAACTAATGTGCGCACGCAACAAAAACATTAAAGATAACTCGCGCCAAAAACAATAAAGCACAACTAGTCGCAACAGCAATAACAATTTACCCACACACTTACATATATATAAACAAAAATGTGTCTGGTCTGTGAGAGATAAATCAATTTCCAGCCGGCAAGTAATAGAAATTGTACTATTTAGAGCAAAATAAAGGCAAAAACAAAAACAAAAACCAAATTGAGTAACTTTAACGACGCTACAAAAAGAATTGAGCAGCGCTGCGGCAAGCATTTCCAAAGCAAAAAAATATTTCAAATGGTTTTTTTCTGTGTGGATTGTTAGTAGTGCCCTTTTTGTTGTTGCTGCTCTTAACTAACAACACCACATAAGCATGAGAATGCTCATTATGATATTGCGAGTGATGACAACCAAGAAGATTATGATTTTCTATGAAAGCGACTAATGAGGAGGATCAAACGGGCTCAAAGCAGACGATTGCGATGAAGATGCTGCTGCTGATGATGAAACTGCTCATAGTGATGCCGAGTCTGATGATCAACTCGCTCGTAATGATGCTGAGGCTGCTGATGAAATTGCTCATAATGATTTTGAAACTGATGATGAAGCCGCCACAGCCGTTGGCGGCGCGAAGCAGCAACTGTTTTTATAGAAGTCCGCCGCCAACGAGCGCCAATAAGCGCAACGCCGCCGCCAACACCACCGCTGACCGCCGGCCAACCACCCATCAAGCTACCGCACGCCACACACGTCCATGTAGTGCTATGTATGTGTGCATATACTCTTATGTATATATGTGTTTTGTGCATACTTACGGCTTCGCTTATTTGTAGATCGCCGTGGAAGAACATTCCGAACGCGCAGGAAACATTTTTTGTTCAGTTTCAGTTTTGTAAGAAATACGCTCCGACGCTGTGCGATTTTGTTAGCGCGCGGACAATACACAATCGATAGAGTGAGGCCGCATGGCCGCGGGAAATTTCAAAACACATAACTAAACAATCACACAATGCAATTGTGCATTGGAAAAAATCTAAAAAATTACAACAAAAAAATTTAGAAAAAACAGTGATATTTTTACAAACGCTGTTGTGCGCAAAAATGGTCATTGGAGCGTGCGTGTAAGCTCCAGCTGTGCGCTATATTAAGAAAATAGTGAAAAAATATATTATGAAAATGCTTGCGCCGCAGGAAATATGCGTTTAGTTCAAAATGAGAAAAATTCAAATTGAATTTATTGCATGGTGTGAAAATCTATAGCATTAGACTACAGTATCGAGCAGTTGAGGCCAGTACTACGCACAAGATAAATCGCTAAAAAGAGGAAGAGTGCGAAAAACAAGAAGTAACTAAATTTCGTGCGAAAAAATTACAAGAATTTGTAAAAAATTACAAAAAAAAACAAAAACGAAAAAACATATTACTTAAATGATCCAATATAAAACAGAACAGTTAAGAAAATTGAAAACTGCTTAACTCAAAAGAAACAAAAAAGCAATATATATATGTATGTGTATTGACAAAACTGTCGTAGAAATCTAAATACGGAAGTTAAAAGAAAAATTATTTATTTATTTATTTATTTATTTATTTATAAAACGTGAAACAATAATACAATTACTTTTCCACGAAAAAAGGAGCACTGGCTGCCAGGACCTTCGGCTCGCTGATGTAAATATAAAA
>NW_017537267.1:1511406-1516999 GCF_001853355.1 Bactrocera latifrons | reverse complement strand
TTAATATAATTTATTATTTTATAACTTCTTAAAAAATAATAATAAACTAAAATGTTGAACAAAAATTCGGCGAGCTCAGGGTCGCTGCCGCGTGTACACTCCTTCTTCAACATGATACCGACAGTGCTGCAAGATGACTTGGCCCTGGCCATAGTCAACGATCCCAACAATATGTTTTCGATAAAATCACGCAGGTAAACAACAACAAGCGCCATGATTAATGCACTATAATTAAAATTATTAGTAAATAAATAAAAAATTCGAAACGAAGGTTGGAAAGTATGTGAGAAAAATTTAATAACAATGATTTGTCGGAAATATTTTGCACTTGTAATACAAAATGCTGCAACGCCAAACTAAAATTGCTGCAAATTCTACAGAATTTTATAAATAAAATTTTAATTAGTATTTAGACATTTGTAAGCGTGTTTATTTTAAGTGCACTTGTTAATGCTTAACTACATACATTACTTCAAATGGAATATATAAATATATAACCATTAGGGTGGTTCGAAACAATCTAATCTTGCTACAAGTATGAGCATCTACTTTTATTGTTTTTTGTGTCAGTTTGGAATGAATTTAATGTTCTACAAAAATATCGCATATGATTTAAGAGATATTAAGGGTTAAGGGATAAGGGTTATACTTTCATTATTTTAAGACAATTTTTTTGTGAAAAATACTACAATACTTCAAATTCCTACAAAATCTACGAAACGAAATATTTTGTCAAATATGTAGTAGGAAGAAAGTTAGGATTTTTTCTATCTGCTAATAAAAAAAAATAGAAAACTGAAAGTCAGAAGACCTCTCTCTTCCAGTGAAAAGCTCCTAGCTGGAGAGGTTTTCGTAGATGTGTCTAGGCAGCTATTTTTCAGAGTATCAAGAAAAATATCGATTTTAACCTTCAAATTTACATGAAAATCGTTGGATGAATTATATCCCATTTTTTGGAGAACCCTAAGCTATTCTGTCGTTTATCACATTGTTCTCTACCTGAAGAGATTAGTTTAATTGTTTCCTAATTGAAGCCTCCCTACTACATAATTACCTCTTACACATATATGTACTGAATATATTTACCAAATTTAGATATTTGTATTACGAAAAATCATTTGAAAACTCATTCCGTTATTTATTTCAGAAGTGCTAAGCTCAACAAATCTTATTAAAGAAAAAAACCTTTGATGAAAACTTAGTTAGACATTAGTTCCAAGGAGCGGCAATTCCACGAATATCGAAAAACTATAAGCATCACCTTGATTTTGAGCGGCTTTGGCGTGATTTTTTTGGTTTCGGCTCGTTTTCTTCCTTCCATTCCGATGATTGTTGACTTGTTTGCATGTCAAACTCATGAACTCATGTGTCATTGGCAGTTATAATGTTCTCCGTGAATGTGGAAATGTAAATCTCATGATCAAGCATGTCCAAGGAGACCTGTTTACGTTACTCTTTTTGAAAAAAAAAAAACAGATTTCCACTAAAATTATTCGAACGCACTTACGAGAAATGTTGAGCTCTTTTGCCCTTTATCTAATACTTGCCTGATGATTGAAAATCCTTAATTTTTTAATACTTTCAACTGGTTAAGAAGTCGAAGGTCGTGCAGAACGACCTCTCTACCGTCTTTGAAGGCTACGAGTGCTACGTAGGCTGTGGTTTTGATAAAACTAAATCACCGTAAGCCTTTTCCAATATTGGCAACGATTCTGCACATGATATTTGGTTTTAAATATACAATTTGAGACAAATTCTTTGTTCGACATTTGTATCCATTGCAAAAATCGCAACTCACAACTGAGATGCACTAACTTCAGCAGCTGCTGTGAATAAACTGGTTGACACATCGCGCTCATATTTGATATATTAATTAAGTACACTGCTATGGACTTAACAAAATACATTTACAAATTAAATTACAATTTCTTGTAACTTTTTTCATAATGTATACTCAATTCCGCACCCCACTGCTTCGTAGGTTATGGTACAGCGGGTGGCCGCTCTCCATGCCACTATTTTCTAATATGTATGCATAAATTTGTAATATCTTTGAAATGAAATGTTCGAATCGAATAATTCGAAAAGTTTTATGGATCAGTCTTGAAGATGAAGCAATTAATTTTGATAAGCATTAATATGGAGGTACAAATAAAGAGCATTATAGAGTCGTCATTTTAGTTATTATTCCTTTTTTTCTTATGAAGTTAGGTTAGAAGTTGGTTGGCTTACATTATTTCCGTTTCAGTAAGGATCCCTAAACTTTTTGAACATTTTTCTAATAGTTTTGGAAGCCATTCAAATCAAATATTTCCTCTTTATAACATTTGTATGGATTACTTTCATATTTCGTTGATCATATTTCTGTTCTTGTTTTGAGGATTTTCGTAAATAAGTATCATTAAAACTATTGACAGAATAAAAAATCCGTTTTTGTTTACATTAACAATTATATAAATCTGTATTAATTAGTAAATACGTGATCCACCTTTGTTCAAGTGCCAGGCTTCCAGTGGCCTTATAAACGCTTTCGTCCTTGTGTCCTTTAAACAAAGATTTTACTGACATGTTTTAACCAATTTTTTTTATTCACTGATGGTAATTGGAAAAAGTATGTATATAATAAGTTACTCTCAACTAGCGAAATTTTTTAGATGCTCACAGGATCAACAATGACGAATTTGAATTTTGATAATTCTCAACCCTCAAATATGCAAACTTATATCGACGAAAATATTTATACTTTTACACACTTATTGAACTTAATTTTCATTTATGAAACTATAATTGGGCAAAAGTAATTTCATCAGCGCCCATCTCACACCCGTCATGCAAATGACTTGTCCAACAACAAATAATTGAAATATGCAATCAATAATCCTCGCTGATTTGCCGAACACACAACTCGTGATTATGACGTCAAACAAAAAACAAATAATAGAAGTTTTACTACCAACTTGACAATAAAATATATATATGTATGTGTGTACAAAGATTCTTATATATATTTGTGCATATATATTGAAAAGCTTCACTTTGGTCACACCTCCAAACAAACCCATGTGACGGCATGGAAAAAGTTACAGGAAGTAAAAAATACGAGAAAAATAGCAGGAAAATGCAAACGTCTCTTGACAAAAACATTCTTAATAAGACATTAAAAATTCTGCGTGTTCAAAACGCTGCTGAATATTTTATACGCCTGCAATTGTATGTGTTTGTGTTAGTGTATTGTGGTTATTGTCAGCTGCTTAATTTTGCGCTGCTGCTGGCTGGCTACCTCATCTTGAGGACATTTTTGCTAAAAATAATCTCAACATAAATTCAACGGCCAAAAATTATTAGGAAAAAGCTTAGAAAATATTGAAATTTGTAAAGAAATGTGACTGGTCGCAAGTATGTGAATGCGTGTGTGTATGAGTCGCAGATTTGGTTTTGATTTGATGAGCGAGCATGTGCCAACTGAAGTGGCAGTGGCTGGCAACGCTGCCTTGTGCGCGTATTGCGCTTGGCATTTGCCAATGACATCATACGAAAAACGAAATTTGTATTTGAATGATGTGCGTTTTTTATTTAATAAATTGGGGAAAATTTGATTAAGGCGCCTACGCACATAAATACACACTAGAAGTGGCATGAGAAGGCTCATATTTTCTTTTTATGAAAGCAAAAGTCTAGAAGCATTTTCTTGCTTGTATTGGTGTGCCAATTTTTTATGTCAAGAACACAGTAATATTTATTAATAATATTTTTCAAATTGCTGTGTTATTTTCATATATGTATGTACTTTATTTTTATATATACATATGTATGTATACGAAAAAATATATTTGTATGTATTTGCTTAGATATCTATTTTTATATAGTGTTTTGTATATGTCACTAAACTTTTCGTTAACCATCATACTATTTGTCATACTCAACTCTTCAACACTGCAACAATGAGTGCCGCCAATGCGCCTGCAAAGTCAGTGCCCCCCTTATTGTTGGACCATGAGCGTCTAGAGCGTCTAGGTAATTGACCGAAGCAATGAGCACAGTGTCAGCTGCTGTAATTAAAATGAGTTTATGGCATAGCCATAGATATCTCCACACATTTATATACATCTTAACTACATGCAACAATTTGTCGACATATTCAGCGCAATCAATTTAACTGTAAATTTATGAGCTCATAAGTGGACTTTTTTATGAGGGTTACATGAAACAAAATCCAGCGTTAAATTATAGCACTTCTCACAAAAAAAAGCTAGCATTAAAATCGCGCAAAAATCGTAATATTACCGTCTGTCAAGGTGGCTATTGGAATTTTTCCGCATTCCCACGCACGTGTCTTTCACACAAAGCCCGTCTAGAAAAGCGAGCAGTGAGAAAAAGAAGCAGTCGGTAAAATAAGTAGCGGCATTGAGAATGGACGCGTCATTCAAACAGCAATACAAATCACTCAACGTTAAGACCCGTTACTCAAGCGTGTTGTCAGGAAAGCAATTAAATTTGCGATTTTTTATAACATTTTTTGCTTGCTTAAGCACTTATCCAGCGTTACCCGTCTATAAAAAAAATCAATCAACAATGGTAATTATTTCCTTGCACGACCTCTTTTCATAAACAGAAACAAAAAATAGTAAATAAAAAATAATATAAAAAACAAAAATCAAAATAGAATCAAAAAAGGCCGCAAATCGCACCTGCTGCGCTGTTAATGACCCTGTATAATTAAAAAGCCATAGCATTCGGCATCTCAAATTAATGCGTAAAATAGCGCAAAGCGATTTTATTTATACCTCAGCGTCTCATGTACACTTCCAAGCTTTGATATTGCATTTACGAACTCATCGCAAAAATAGCCTGCGATCAACAAGCAAACAATACGCGAACAACAACACTAAAACAATAACTCAAAAATGTGTAGAACAACAAGCGTATCGGCAAGCAACACTGTGCCATTATTTAAGCAATTGGGAAAGCTGTGGAAATTCTTAACAGGCTCTGGTGGCAATTGGAAAAATAAGCACACACACACCCCCACATGTATGCAAATAAAACAGCATATTGCCAAAAGCCCACAAAACGTTTGTGTATTTTTATTTGTGGTGTCGGTGTTGCCATGATTGTGGGCACGTAGTAAAAATGCWAAAATAATATACATACATACATCAAATAAATGGCAAGAACCAAATGCCGAAAATAGAAATACTATCAAAATTTCAGTGATGTATGCCAAGATTAGGGCGGATCGGTTAATGGTGACACACTTTCCTGTAACAATTAAAAGTGTAAAAGTAAATATCATAAGGCTTTATAGTATATTTGTAATTTTTAAAACTTTTGTGTACAAAAAAAAAATCTTAAAAAATTATTAAATATCTTCTTTTGTTACACTTTATTATGACTTATTTCATCCAATTTTCAATAACTAATTTTCTGATTTTTTAATACAATAGTAAAGGTTATTAGCCAATACTAAAAATTTCATGTCTCTCTTAAGGGACACGCCTAGTAATAAACTGTGAAAACATCTCCTTTTTTCAATAGGTTATTCCTTTCAAAAAAAAACAGAAAAATTGTTATAAATCCAAAAAAAATATTTCAA
>NW_017537267.1:1486516-1510966 GCF_001853355.1 Bactrocera latifrons | reverse complement strand
AAAATTTTATTTTTCTAATTAAAAATATTTATTTTTAATCAAAAATTTATTTAGTTTTTTGAACTCCACTGTATATTATTGAAACACGTACAAAATATACATACTTCGAAAATTTAATAGGAATGGGTACAATATTTTTATATTCCCAAAAATCGACGTTTTTTTAAACTGTCACTCGAGGTGTGCCGCTTAATAACAATAAAGAAATTTTTATACATAAGGAATATCTAAGTGAAAATAATACGACACAGTGTTGAATAATTTGAAAGAAATATTTTGTTCCGAAAGCTTCATCTTCTTACCGTTTTATATATTTTCCTGGTTCAAAATCGAGAAGTAGGGTTTTTTTTCAACAGTAAGCCCACCGGATTTTCTTGAAATTGTCAGTTCTTGGAACCATAATCTAAATCAATTAATATATAATTTTTCAAAATTTATTTTTGATTATTGCCATTACTATAATTGGCGGAAAACTTAATGCCAAATATCTATCTATTAAATTACTTCCAAAGGCCAATAAATATTAGACCAAAAATTGCTGTCATATAAATGTATAAATAAGTTAGTATACAAAGAATTCAGTATCTTATGAGCTAAGTGGAGTTAGTTTCTTCGGCAAATGAGGCACGCATAGACCAGTTTTGGTCCTTTCCCACTTTAGTTACTAGGTCCTTAAGAAGTAGTCAAACGCTTGACGCAAATTTCAAAAGACTCACTATCGATACCTCTTAGAAAAGATCATACCGTGGGGCCCCAGGTGCTTACAGCGTAGTTTTTCCAATGCGGGACAAATGCACAAGAGATGTTTTATAATATAAAATACTCTAATGCAAAATTTTATGATCTCCAAAAACTTTCTTATTCGTTTTTTTCCCTAACAGTACACCTTTAAATGCTATGCTCTACGTTAGACATCAATAGATCAAGCATTCATGTAAGTGCCTTATAAGGGCACAACTGACCTAAGTACGCGGTACATTCCTCATCTATCAATCTTATCTAATCTAAGTGCCTCATAAATGTTGTGTTGCTCATACGACATGGTGTACCGTGTTACATTGAAAATAAAGTGCTTGTTTACATGTTATAATTTCTTTTAAGGCAAATACTTAAACTTCAAGTGATGTTAACAAACACCAAAAAATAATCTCGTGAAATAACGAACACCCTAATATATACCTATGTTATACATAAATCATTAATAT
This sequence comes from Bactrocera latifrons, assembly GCF_001853355.1. Classification (NCBI taxonomy): domain Eukaryota; kingdom Metazoa; phylum Arthropoda; class Insecta; order Diptera; family Tephritidae; genus Bactrocera; species Bactrocera latifrons. The sequence continues at coordinate 1,509,761 of NW_017537267.1, read as the reverse complement.
ATGAGGTGAAGAAAATGAAATAATTAAAAAGCTATATTTAGTATGAATGTTAACTTTAAAGTACCAAAAAACAATATATGTATGTGTTAATATATTATATATGCATGGGTTTTAGAATATTAATTATGGAAAAACATATACGTCCATATATATATGCTCACATTATTTACAACTCGAATATATGATTGTTAAATTAGCGCTTAATATAAAATATTTTTTGCTTATAGCTATTTTTCCTACTATCCAAATATAAATTTATATATATGCATATACTGTATTTTATACTTATATATGAGCGTATAAAAATAGTGGCGTAAACATTTTAAGAGTTTTGAATGATTTTTAAGAGCTTTGCTTTATATGTTTTCAGAGAACATTTTATTTTTTATGTTTCTGCTTATAAATATGAAAAAATTTGTATATGTATGTAATAATGTATATGTGGTAAATAAGTTCAATATACTTTGAAAACGATTGAAAATCTACATTGGTTTCGTAGATCGTAAAAAAATGTAACGTAGAAATATTTATAAAAATTAATAGTTTCTTTAAATATATATTCCGCTTCAAACCTTTATTTAGTTTAGAAACCTACATTAGCAATTTGAACATTTATGTTAACTTAATGCCATTGCTAGCGCAGCTTGAGCAAACATTTCTGCTTTGTAAAAATATGTAAATTAAATATGTTTGTATGTAGTTAATTTTGTATATATCAAATGGTAAGCATCGATATTGCCATTAGCTATTATAATATTATTTTTTATATTCCAGTCTCCTGCCTTTCCTTCAATTTTAACACACTTTGTTTTTCTCCTTATTTACAGTCATGGTGAGGATCTTATTGTGACACCATTTGCCCAAATTTTGGCCAGCTTACGTTCGGTGCGCAACAATCTCTTAAGTCTGACAAATGTACAAGCATCCAACAAGTAAGTATGCGTGCGCCTAAAAGCATACAAAAAGCACACACACACACACAAAATTTTACCCATTTGTTATTATTCTACTATTTGAGTGCATCAATGTTTTTTAAAGAGAATTTTTCTAAAATTTATTAAAGTTTTTTCTACTAACCCCTCGTGTTTGTTCATCCAAATAATAATGCTAATAACTGATTTGAATATTTTCACAATGCATATATTAAAATATTTTTTAACTTAACAGAGAATGTTGTATGTAGCAACGTAGCCCCAGTTAAACTATGTTGAAATGTGTCATAAATCTCGGACAGTTGCTCTAAATGAATTTATTTGAAATGTATGCAGAAAACAGTTAAATCGAAACAGTTATTTGGTAAATAGTGAATTTAGGGAGAAATTTAAGTGTTTGTGGCAGTGGAGCAATAAATTGGGTAGAAGTGTTCTAAATGTTTAATTTTATGTATTATTTTGGAAAATAGTATATTGTTTTAGAAATAAAATAGGTTTCTAAATGATCAACGTAACGAGCTGAGTCGACTTAGTAATGACCGTTTGAGCGTCAGTCTGTATATACGAGACGCTTCTTAGATATCGCTCTGAAATTTTGCATGCGTTCTTCCCTTGCCAGGAATTCGTTCATTTGTCGGAATTGACGATATCAGACTACTATAGCATGTAGATGCCATACAAACTGACCGATCGACTAGAAACACTTGTATGCAAAACTTTTTCATTTGATGGGATATCTTTACGAAATTTAGCTTGGATTATTATCTGAGGCAATTATGTAATATCCGAAGAAATTGTTTAGATCGAGCCGCTGTAACATGTAGCTGCCATATAAACTGAAGGGTCACCTAGAAACACTTGTATGGTAAATTTTTATTTGGCGAGATATCTTTATAAAATTTGGCATGGATTAATATCTAAATGAATAAAAAAAAATTCTGAGAAATTTTTTAGATCGGATAACTATAGCATACAGCTATGGCATCTTTTGTATTTTTGAAGAGTATCATAGCTTCGGTGCAACCAAAATTAACGGGTTTTCTTAATCTTCTGAAAACTTAAAGACTCAAAATTCCAAAATCTTTTTTTTTTTTTTTTTGCTTCAACCTAACGCATTTCGCTCCACTGTCACAAAAACATCGCATAGCTTTTGCAGCTTAAATTCAACACTTGTCCCAAGATAAATATTATGTGTAAATCCCACTTTAAATTTTTTCAAAAATTTTTCATATCCGCAATAAATTTCTTTTAAATGTTACCCACTTTGTATGGATGGCCGTAACTTCAAACACAAACCTCTAAAAAAAAACCGTTATCTTAATTGTATATTCCAATTATGAAAACACATTAAATAATTGTCACTAATATAAACACCCCTTTTTATAAAAACTATTTTAATAAATATATATTTATAAATTAAATTTTAAACCAATATTATTGTTGTTCACCAAAGTAAAAAAACAACAAGTGTTTACTTTGTTTTTTTGATATACGTATTTTTTCTCTCTGTCTTTTTCTCTTTCTCTTCCTGTTTGGTCCTTCCCGCATTTTGATGTCAACCAAAAATATGTATTTTCGCTCTACACATACAAACATAAACATGTACACGTTTTCGAAAATCATATATTTCAATATGAGTATTATTATTTTTATTGAATTATTTGTAACGGTCGAACAAAATTAAAATTGTGAAAAAATCATATTTCCAAAAAATTATGGATTAACGACAAATAACAAATAACCAACTGCAACAACAACAATAAACCTTAAATTAAAAAAAATCAATTTTCTAAAAAAAAAATATAAACAATTAACGAACTTTACTCCAACTAACTAATTGTAAATACCGCCATTGTCACTTTGGCAAAAACAAAAACAACAAATTTTTTTCACACCTTTTGCATTTTCGTCCTGCGTACCGTTTGACTCGCTGTCCATTTGCTGCTCCTTTCAACTCATTTGTGTTTATTGTTATATTGTCGTTATTGTTGTTGTTGTCGCTGCTGCGCTTGCAATGTTATTGTTGTGTTTATTATAATTTTTTACTATTTTGCTTGCTTTGTCCGTTCGTTTATTTTATCGCCTTGTTTTCGTTCTTTTATTCTGCTCTTTTTGTCATAACTTTTTCATGCGAAAAATTTTGTATGCGCTCTCGTGTGCTTTCTACGCTTGTGTCTCGGCTTGTGTGTTTGTATGTGTATTTGTGTGTGTGTCTCTTGTCTTTTGGAACAAATAATTAATGCGAAAAGATCCAGGCGCCCAACACAATCGTCCAGCGTGGGACGTACATCCACAGCCGGCGTTCAATTGGTCCAAGGCGATGAATCCTACACACGTTTGGCCACAGACACCATCGAGGAGTTGGACTGGTGTTTGGACCAACTGGAGACCATACAGACACATCGCAGTGTGTCGGACATGGCATCGCTCAAGGTGAGTTCGCAGCATTTTAAGTGGAAAAATATATATTCAGTTACTTTATTTCATTTGTGTTAATGTAGGCGAGTTTGAAAATACCTTAAGTTACTTTAATGCGCACAACATCAGATGTAATCTCAAGATAATTTATTCTTTGATTTGTACAATGTTTATTTTCATGAAATAAGAACTGTGGGTAGGAAAATTATTACGAAAAAATAAAGTCCTCCAGTTAAATTCGCTGGATTCTCGAGGATCTCAAAAAACGTGTTTGGCAATGAAAAAGTGTTTTCTGTGCAAAAACAATTTAAATTTCAAAAACAATAAGAACTTAAAATTACTACAGATGAATAAGATCTTCTATCATTACTAGTCAAAATTTGACAAAATTATGGCTGCCCATAAAAATATTTTTATCTTGAAATAAGTACACTTTATTAGAAATCATATTCGTTCCATCATAACCTCAATGTATCTGAAAATGTCATGTGAAAATGTCTCAGTCTAATCCCTGTAAGGAAAATTTTTTATACAAGCTATTATCAGGAAATTTCGCATAGCATCTCTACAATCTTCAGAAGGCTGCTATATAAACTGACCGATCAAACTCAAGTCCTTGTATGAAAATATGAATCGATTTCATTTAATTAAAAATTATTTAGCAATATAGTATGCAGAGCAAAAAATCATTTTTTTGACACTCACTAGTTCACATAATGCTCGTATTTTCTCAATTTTTTTTTGAAATTTTCAGTTTCTTTGGGCAAATAACTCATTGAACCCCTTCTTTTGTACTTCTCCGCCATTCCTTCAGTTCCAGGAATCAAATAAATCCTTTTTTAATTTTCATTGCAATGCACGAAATAAATATTTAATATTATCAGATCTAAGTGATCATACTCAATGAAAATTCTCTAGAAATTAGCTATAAATCATTAGGCGAGATAAACAGTATGGCCCCTAATAGAATGGAAAGCGAAATTCTAATTCACGTGCTCTCTAAATAAACTAATTTATATAAACCTTTTTGATACTATAATCCTATAGAAACATATTAAATATCTTTTTTCCACACTCGTTTGCTTTACATGTACATAGATTAAGGTGATTCAATAAAATGCAGAGTAATAAAAAAATTTATTAATTAAATGCTAAACCAAAATAAAATCAGCGACCGCTTTGAATTAAGTTATGTGCGAATTTTTTTCATATTTCTACTTGAGAGAAGCCAATTATAAAACAGATGTGGATCACCCGAATATATGTATATATATTTTTGAAGTAGTTTAATTTTGATACCAGAAAGCATCAAATATATTGAAAAAATTTCAAAAAAAAATGCATTTTTAATAGCAGCAGTTAGTCGAACTGACCCAATAAGTTATTATTTCATTAAATTGTTACTAATGATGCTTATAAAATAAGAAATATATATATCATCATCTTAAGTTAGTATTATATAAAATATATCCTGCACCATCTCCTGCTAAATATACCAACTCCTCTAATCAATAATTGTCTGACTTACTCTCTCATTCTCTCTCTCTGTATTTTCTACGTGCAGTTCAAGCGTATGCTCAATAAAGAATTATCACACTTCAGCGAGTCGAGCAGATCTGGCAATCAAATATCGGAGTATATTTGTTCCACATTTTTGGGTGAGTAATAAAAAGGCCTTAATAACTCTACAAATATTCCTAAAAATATTTTCCTGACGTATATACATACATACATACATACACACTTRCATTATTAAAGTTTGCTGAGCAAAAATATTTGTTTAGAAAATTGTAAAATAACCTAAACTCACGCACATAAAAACGAAATGAAAACCTTTGAGGCAATAAAACCGTAGCTTGTTCCTCAAATAAAATTCTGTGCGCTGCCAACACGAAATAACCGTAAAAACTTAGAGTTTGATTACTGTATGTCGAAATTAGTGCCAAAAGGCTTAAGCTGTTTGGTTCACGGATGTGCCGATACGTGTATACAGATGTACCTGAATGAAGTTGTGCCCCCAGCTTTTTAGCACTTTCAAATATACTGAGTTTTCTACAAAGATAAATTGGAGCGTTGCATAGGATTTAGATAAGCATAAATAGATATAAAGTATATAAATATATATATACTATGTGTATATACTATGTGTATATACAAATATGTGTGTAAGTACTCAAAGTTGTGTATATTTTTGGAATCACTAAGCAATACGCTCTTTGATATTTTGAAGTGAGAAGATGGTTTATTTGAACTAGGCTTTAATTATTTCAAACAAATATAATAATATAGAGACAATAAATAACCCATGATCCTTATATCTAAGATCAAATTAACTTATAGCATATTTGCTAAAGTTAAATCAGTATGTAGGTACCATACAAACATCAATAGTCAACACCAATAAAAAGTCGCTTTACTGTTGCCTTAAACATTGCTATGATAGGGAGCCATTGAATATTAAGTAGAATGAATGGAGCTGCTTCCAAAATTCACGTACTAGCTATCGGATATATAGAGCATTTTGAGTGACGAAAGGGCATTTGAGTTTTGGACAGAGCTCATAGTGGGCACATTAAACTTATTGCAAGTAAGTGAAGATATTAGAAAAGTTACATCAACTGGACCTCGGATTGCTTCTGCATATATGTGGTAACTCAAAATCTGGTTCCCATGACTTATTCCTGTCCTCCGATCGTAAAAAAATGTTCGTGAAAAAGACATCCGCCGGAACTGAGGCCTATTTCGAAGCAACTAACCAATATCTAAATTTCTGTGTAATAATATTACATATCGTCACCTGAAATGCAAAATAACATAACATCACTTTTCATAAGTTTACAGGCGAACGAAAAACAAAATTTCAATTTTGGTAATAAAGTCGTTTTAAATTGGTTATCAATCATTCATATTGAACCAAATTTTAGTTTTGATTATAAAATGGTTATATATGGGTTATTATAGGGCCATGGATTTTCGATTTTCATTTGATGATACGTTGTTTTGAATTTTATTTGAAGATATATGTATAAATATATTTTTTTAATTCGTGAAAAATCACCCTTCTAGTTAGTCGCGAAATGCTCTCACGAGCTGTGACTTCTAACTATTATCGTATGACAATATACAGACCGTTTGGATTAAATGGTGTTACTTACCAGAATTTTGTGAAAATGAAAATAATATATATATAATTTTTAAAATTCCTGAACTTTCCGAAACATTTTCAAATAGAAATAATGAAATAATACACAAGCGGATAAGTAATGGAGGATACAGAATTTCTTTCTAGGAGAAAAAAATGCCAAAATATTTTTATTATTGATATTCCTTTGAGAATGCTTCTGGATTTTTAATAAACTCTTCATTTTTTTAGGGTAGGGTGGGCTTCAACAGTCAAAACCCCCCTTAGATCCGCCATTGTTGAAAAGTATTTCGTCTTAAAGCGATTTTGTTGGATACCGTGGCTTTGACATTCAAAACCCCCGTGAATCCGGGAAAAAGTCTGTACTGAAAATTCTTTCACCTAAAGTTGAATTAACGTTTCTTTTTTATTGAAATATGGCTCTATTCTTCAAAATAATCTTATCCAAAGTAAGGCATATATTGTAACGATGCTCCAGCTTTTATATATCGGCTCAATGTATTCGACTTCGTGATTTTCAAAAAAACTTTTATTTCAATTTCACTCATTTGAGCAAAACAACTTTTGAGTCTGAAAAAGTGGCACTAACTGTCTATAAAATGCGCCTAAGCTCAAGTAAATCGGTTAAATAATTCGCAATTTTGACGGCCGAATGAAAAACCGTGAAAACGAGCTTCGAAGTTCTTCGATTTTATAGACCGCAGCATGAAGTGCATTGATTCTAGGGCATATTTCTTTGAAAATATTCGGAGTAAACCAATGAAACTTCGGGACTATATTTTTTGAATAGTTTTTCTATTGATTAGAGCGAAAAAGAATTTTTTCATTTTTTCAAAATTTTAAAGCTATATACCCCCTTAGAGATTATTTTAAATTTTTTTTTTAAATTAAGAGGTTTTTGACGATAATAAATCCATTTAAATCACCAAAGAATTATTTTTACCCCTTTTAATGTCTCTATAATACAAATTATATTGATTTCCAATAGTCCTCAAATTTTCACAATAAATTTATTGAACCATCAATGATGGTCGCAGGAATTTCGATAAATTTATTACTCCTACTTTACAAATATTAAAACAACGCGAATATATAGAACTTGCTGCCACCCCACCTTGCCGCTTACTTGGCAACACTTTCAAATCCTATATTATATAAGTTGCATTCGTGTAAAATTGACTAAATATACGAAATTGTAAATTGCGCGCACAAATCAGCTGTCATGCCCACAATTGCTCAAAAGCAGGATCACTGCCATGGTGTTTGTCGTTTTGCGACGCAATTCATAATTTCTTGCATTCTCAAAGTAAGAATTTTAATCACAACTATACGGGCATTCAAAACGAAAGCCATAGCCAGCGAACGGCCTGCCACTCACGAATTGACGTCGCCAGCTTAGTTACTCAATCAACGCCGGCACACCGTGAGCCAAAGTAGAAATGGCAATAAAAGTGTAATAAAATCTCACTTGATGCTTTTGCGAGAGATCCAATTTTATGCATTTTCCTTGTTTCTATTTTTCGTATTTCATAACGAGTTAGATTTTCTGCGCACCATGAGTTATTTTTAATTTAAAATTTAAATTAAGTACCAGTCGGCAGACGTACAACTCACACACACAAATACACACACTCAAAGGGAACGCGAAAAATCGCCACTTGGCGTGTAAAGCAATCTGCACACGAAGTCGGCGAGCGTTCAAGCGCACATTTGACGATTTGACTAACTAAACTAAATACACAGCTTAGGTTAGCCACTAGGTACGCGGGCACTTGAGTGAATTGCTAGACATACTCATATATGGTATATGTGTATAAGGGTGCGTCAAAAAAAGTTGCATGTTAGAAGTAAATTTTTCTAATTGATATTAAGAAAAAATTAGAAAAGCGTTAGGCGGTGAACCCACCCGTTACAACTAAAATCTAATACTTGATGAGCCTTTCTTAGGGGTATAAATCAATTTTTCAGTTTGCAAAGCAAAAAAAAAATTTTTTTCAGCCACCCTAATGTATATACACAAAAAAGGAGTGTATACGACTATCACAGTCGCTAACTGTGGCATTTGGCCGAATTTGTACGCCCGCCCGCCATTGTCGGTATTTGCTACGTGCAACAACAATGTATGTGAAACGTTTTAAGTTTAACTCTTACTCTGCCGTTGCATACACTCAGGCGCGCAAACCAATTTCGCGCAGAATTTCAAATTTTCCATTTTGTGAATGCGTAGAAAAGTAGGAAAAATAAAGTGGTTACATAATATTTCGCTACAGCAGCGGTCTTTTAGCAAACAAAGTCTGCGGAATTGGTGCATCAACGAGAATTTAATAAGCCCAGAAATATGCAGGGAGTGAACACAAATTGATGTGGAGGAAGAAAGTTGAAAGCTATTGCATTGAAAGCACAAATGCTTTAAATTAGATTATGAAGCAGATGCGTGGCGCGGAAGTAAGAATATGAATTTTTTTTTTTAATCAGGTTTTTTTATTATCTATGAACAATGTCATAAGCTTGGCTTTGTTTACGTTGTATTGAGTGAAAAGCATTAGCGAGAGTTGTTTGAAAATCACTTAGTTTTGTTGGCAATAATCGAGTAAATTTATAATTACATAATATATTTTATCAGCAGCTAAGCAACCTTGAAAAACAGCTTCGATCACTTATATAATATCTCGAAATGTCGCAACTCTGAAAAATTGAGAAAACTCATTTCATATATTTCAATCAATCAACTCATCCCGAATATATTGCTCTTATCAATATCTCTTATTACCAACTTCATGGTGGACATCTCATGAAATAATTCACATAAGATACGGCTATACCAAATTATATACCAAAACAGGCAATAAATCACTTTATAATAATAATTTACTTCCGAAGTTAATTTTTTCAATAGATTTTTCCAAAAAACTATAAATCGTGAGAGTTTTTGACTCTCCTTTCCCTTGAATTTAGATATCTCTATTTTTCCTGCTTGGAATTATATTAGATATACAATGTTCTGTATTTCATTACTATCATATTTCATATTTGTAAACATGTATCCATGAGCCTTTATCCTGCTCCTACATACTGCAGTCCATTCGAAGGTTTTCTAGAGTTTCAAGCTCCATGTCGCAGCACTAGCAGAACTGGCAATTCGAAATGCGCATAAGAAGCTAGAACTTGCAATACAAGTGCTTCTTGAGCTTACAATTTTCATTTATTTAAACCTTTTAGTTTTGCAACCATCCATTAGCAACATGGCATGGTGTATACCTTGAAGTTGTTGTCATGTTGCGGAGCGGACGAGATCAGCCCCTTCATTCCTCGCTACTTGGTATATATTTTACGTGGCGAAAATATTCGACAATTCTAAATGCAAAAATAGGTTTTTATCGCCTAGAAGCTAAATATTTGCTTTTTTTCTTTAAATATGATAAGAAAACAATTTAAATTTTTAAAATAATTTCTTTGGTTTTCAATATACGTAAGAAGGCGGTGATGCATTTCCAAAAAATTTTTAGTTTTTCCACCAAAATCTATGCTAAACTCAAAAGCCTCTTTGAACACTATACACTAGTAAATAAAGTTTACTTCAGTCTCGAGTTCTTGAAGTGAACTTGATCATATCAATGTTACCGCTATTGGTGTGCGACTTCGCTGCAATCTGGTAATCTGGAATGATACATTTTTTTAATGTGACGGATGTAATTGTTTTCAAGGGCTTAATAAAAATGTTTAGTTATGAGGGTTTTCAATAGGTTAGTGATACAATTGTTTGGAAGTTGAAACAAAAACTAAGCGATGTTAGAGGCTTATCTTTTTCTCTCAACTAAATTTAAATCACACTGGAAACATTTTATTTAGTCTAGATATTAATTGATATGATATTTCATATATTTCCTCTATGATAGTATAAATATTACAAACAGTTTTTCATAACCTCTAGTTTTACAAAATTCTTTCCATAGCACCGCTTCTCACATTATAACGAGTGAAGTTGTGAGTTTCTCGCCTCATCGTTTCACATTTAATATAAAACAAAATTTATACTAAAATATTGCCTACCTTTCGACGCAAATATAAAAAAATCAACATGGGGAAAAATCATTTAGTAAAATATCGCTTACAAAGATTTATAATATTATAAATAATACAGTATGTGTATAATCTAGCTGAGCCTTACTTTCCTTTACAAGGTCAAACACTAACGTACTAGAAACTTAACTTAAAACTTGTACGGAGCTATTAAAGCAATACAAGTAAAGTAGTAAATTTAGATAGAGGTGTCTGACTAAATATCTTGGAAATTGACGGTGTACTAAGTTAGTTCACTTATACCGCTACAGATTTACACATAACATGTCTAAAAGCATGCAACCAAAAACGTATGTGAAGAGGCAACTTAGAAGAAAACACAATTTTCATTAAGCAAATAGTGTTGTCTACATAAAATAAGATTAGTGTAACAATGAGTTTCCGAAATGGTGTCAGCATAACAGCAGTAGTGAGAAAAAATATATAACTTGCAACTGTCTCACAACAAAGCACAAAGTAGAGAGAATAATATTAAGCCGTAAAAGGTTAAAATTCGGTTATTAAAAAGTTTTGAAGTCACACGCCAACTGTAATTAGCCTGAAACTCGCGCCGACCAGAACCACAACAATGCTCGAACATCAAGTTGCTCGATGAATAAGAGACGTGAATAAATAAATAATAAAAGAAGGTGGCAAATTATTGTAGCAGGTGTTTAAAATGCGCTGAAGCTAATGACAGCGAAAAACTGTTGCTGCATGGAAAATTCTATTATGCAAAATGGAAAGCGCGATCAAGTGGAACAGCGAGTGCACACGCCAATATATTTGAACTAAGTGAACCAATTTCGTAGTGCTAAGGAATGAGATCACTACAAAATTAAAGCTTAAGAGCAAAGTTTTTCGATAAATAATCAAATCTTTAAAGGTGTTTGTTTTTGTTCATGTTAAAGAAATCAACCAAATCAGCCAATAACAACACCTTTTTTATGTATATAGCCTTTTTATAGCCTGACTGGATATATTAAGTTTACCACGAAGTTCGTAACACCCAAAATTATGCATCGGAGGCTTTAAAAAAATATTTATAAATGATCAGGATGACAGGCTGAGCCATGCGGTTTATTCGTGTGGCTGTTTATATATTGGACCGCTAAGCATATAAGAGCCATACAAACTAAATCATCAAAATTAAGTTCTTGTATGAAAAACTTTTATTATTACTATTATTATTATTTGACAAGATGAATTTATTATATTTATTTAATTTATTAATATTTTCTTTATTATGGTAAATCTACTTTGGAAATCACTAAAAATGGCTAAGATCTAAACCAAATTCACAATAAATGAGCCATTTAAACAATTTAGCTGAATAAAATACCAAAATTAATAAACAAAAGATATATTTGGGACTCATATATTCCTATCCCCTAATGACTCTTTTACGCTCTCACAAGACGCACAAGTTTACACATAGGCGCACGTGTATACTTACTTATCCCACCAGCAACTGCTTAAAGTCTCGCTTTGCCAATTTGTCAAGCTACCAATTTTCTGCGCCAGAGGTCAAATGAGTCCCATAACTTTCAACTGCCTAGCAGATTTCACTCAGCGGTCTGTATTTTCAATATTTTCGCTCAAAACAAGCGCTTAGTTTGCTTTTTAGCAAATCCGACAATTCCCTTCGGGACAAATGTTTATACGTAAACATATTATATACTTATCAAATACATATAAAAAAATTTAATAGACATACTTGAAGACGTTCGTATAATATATGTATGTAGATATAAACATGCATATGTATGTATGTGCATATGCATTTGTATTGCTTGTGCTTTGAGGCAAATTTCATTTACATGCATAAGTGCCTCTAATATGTTGGCATATTTCACTTAACTCAACAAATATGCATATAGTCACATCAAAGCATATTTGCAGCATCGCTTGCTTACACACACATACATATAATTCACATTTTGTATATATGTACATATGTACGCAAATATAAATGTGCGTTTGGAAACACCATTTGTGGCAGCTGAATGAACTCATTATTTGAGCTCTCATCGACACCAGCGTATTGGTTGGAAATTTGCGTCTCCTTAGTACTATGTGCAACTCTTGATGTAGTATATGTATGTGTATATATAATTATATATTGTTAACATTTGTGGCTGTTGCGGTAATTATTCAAACATGTAAATGTGTATGTGGAGGAAACGAGTACGGTCAAAGAGATAGCTTTTGAGCACATTCCATCGATTCTAATGCCCCTTGTATTTCTCATTTTTGATCCTAGAAAGTTGCAACAGAATTTTAAAGGATTTGCCGAAGATCTTGCGAAAAAGTCATACCAAGACGGAACTTTATAACTTAGAGATGTACAATAAATCAACTTGATTCTTCATAACATAAGCGTACAAGCACTATCAACTCGCCAGCATACCACCAAATTTTGCGGAAAATGCTTTCATCTGTCACAAAATAAAACGTGTGACATTACTTTGCTTCACACCATGTGAATTTAGCATGTCTTTGTGTGAACCTCAAGCTTAAATCTTCCAAGAAAAACATAATTACGATTTATAGCGGCAGCCAGTATCGATTCTTCTTGGGAAAACCGCCGTTGGTGGTGAAGTGAAATTTGATAGATTTTAATGCAATTTCCTCTCAACTCTGAGCACCTACCACGAAATTCATATTGCTTCCTCTGCTTTATAGCTTATTCACACCCCCGCCAAGCTTACATACATTAAATTACATGTACATATACATATAAATAAGTGAGTGGCTAAAGCCTTCAGGAAATATTATTTGCATTTTAAAATATGTTAAATAATCTCAAGCATTTTTACACAAAATTCAAACGTCAATAAGAAATCTTTCAACCGTCAAAAGCAAGCATGCTAAAGAAAATATATAAAAATGTTTACTGTAAATAGCTGTGTAACGAGAAGAAAAATCACATCCAATATGAAACACACACACATACACAACTATACATTTTCAAGTGGGTATGGATTTACATAACAATGAAGATATATGTATGTACCTATACATTTTTTATGAAGTGAAATTTTCCGAGAATTGAAAGAATTATGCGCAGCGAAAGCAAAATGTACGAATGAAGTGAATTTTATGCATGAAATTTGACATATTTATACTTACATGAGCTTACAGATGCGGAAAATAAGAAAACCGACTCGACCTAACCGAAACGTAACTGGTATTTTAACAGGAATGTTAACCGATAAACGAATATTTTTGTTCTAAAAACGTTTTTAAACACTACTTCAATATAGCTATGGTATTTGTTATAAAGTGTAATAAAACTAATTTAAAAATTCGAATTTTCATTACAGACAAGCAACAAGAATTGGACCTGCCATCGATGCGCGGCGACGACAACCCCGACCAACACAATATGCTTACACAGCATCAGCGCTCCCGTTCGCCACGTGGTCCGCCAATGTCACAGATATCGGGCGTGAAACGACCACTCTCCCATACGAACTCTTTCACCGGCGAACGTCTGCCCACATTCGGCGTGGAAACGGTGCACGAGAATGCGCTCGGCACACTGCTCGGCGACGTCGACACCTGGGGCATTGACATTTTCAAAATTGGCGATCTGAGCGCCAATCGTCCACTCACCTGTGTGGCATACACCATATTTCAGGTATCTTAAGTTTTTTACTAAGAAAAAAAATATAAAAAATAAATATTTATACTGTTTGTTTATTTTTTTTTATGCCTTTACAGAGTAGAGAACTACTGACCAGTCTTATGATACCACCGAAAACTTTTATTAATTTTATGACTACTCTGGAGGATCATTATGTTAAAGACAATCCGTTTCACAATTCACTGCATGCGGCTGATGTGACACAAAGTACAAATGTACTGCTCAATACACCGGCGCTGGAGGGCGTATTCACATCGTTGGAAGTGGGCGGAGCATTGTTTGCTGCTTGTATACACGATGTAGATCATCCCGGTTTAACGAATCAATTTTTAGTTAATTCAAGTAAGTTTAACACGGTAGTATGATCATATATTATTACTATGTATAAGTGTGGAGGGTAAGACCGCAGTTATTCCAATCATTTAGTTAGGATGAGTTAAAGCATAGCAAGGTAATATTATTTTTGTATGCTATATAGTTCCAGCAATGGCTGTCAATTATTACCTTAGTTTTCTAAAGTTATAACGACTGTTTTTGGTTCCTAACTTCAAGTTCCTCGGTAGTCTAAGACAGTAATTTTTCCAAAATCATTTTATTATGTATCTATTTCGATCTCAGTATCTAGTAAAAGATTTACTATATAATCCATAATGCAGAAACTTTATGGATACATAGACTTCTCGAAGATCTTTTTCTTCTATGTTGAAAGTGAGCTTTCTTGAAAGGAATTGGATACCTTTTCTAACATAATCTTTCTTAACTAAGAGCTACCTTAATAGTCTGGAAACGTTAACAATGCTGCCGACCTTATCATAAAGTTATACAGTTATTTAAACCTCCTATAGGTTAGGTTAATCTGATATACCCATAAGCCACGCATAGACCAGTTTGGTACTCTCCGATACCAGAAGCAGTTCAGTTTCTAAGTTCAGCTAAGTTGACGCAGTCCAGTGTATCATAACGTAGGCACACCAGACGCATACAATGTAGTCTTGCCAATGCGCGACAAGTGCACAAAAGATGTTCCATTGTTTTCCTGATGCCTTGTTCTAGACATTTCCTACAATCCGCTCGATCTGTCAGCCCCATACTGCGGGCGTGCATCGCAACCAGACAGTGACCAGTTAATATTCCCATCATGTTCCTGCAGTCTCTTCCATCGAGTCGCATATCATACTTGGCAATCTCATCGACTATTTTATTGCCCTCGATGCCTTTGTGGCCTGGCACCCAGTAGAAGTGAAGTTGCTTTCCACTGCTTCGCTGCTTCCCAAGACACTTATGGCCGATATGCGATACGAGGTTTTGGACCTCATATACATACTATACTGCATACTTTTTTGACTCTGAAACTCAGTTAACAAAAACACTAATAGAAAATACCCAATGGACCGCCGTTTTTATACTCTGAACAGAGTATATTATGTTTGCCATAAAGACAGCACCTAGAAAAATTATTTTTTATATAAATATATGTATATAAATGATCAGCTTGACGAGCTACATGAACTAGTCCCTCAGTTGTTGTGTTTTTTCCAAGAATCTCTTTATTTAACGAAAACGGTGATATCGAGTCACTACAGCATGTAGCTGCCATAAAAGCTGCCCGATCAAAATCAAGTTGTTGGAAGGATTTTTTTATTTGCGAAACGTTTTACAGCTTCGGTTCAACCGAAATTATCGTTTTTTCTTGTTATAAATACATACAATTTAACAATATTATTATATATTATTTTTATTCTTCTAGGCTCCGAATTAGCCTTAATGTATAATGACGAATCTGTTTTGGAAAATCATCATTTAGCAGTTGCCTTTAAATTATTACAAAATCAAGGATGTGATATATTCTGTAATATGCAAAAGTAAGTATGATTTAATAATATACCTATTATTATAATTTCAAACCTTTCTCAAATCAAGTGTGGAATTTTATCTCGGTATTCCTCCTTACAAAATAATATAAAGCACATGAATATGAAACTAATATTGCTGTCGATTCGTTTTAGGAAACAACGCCAAACATTAAGGAAGATGGTTATCGATATTGTCCTCTCAACAGACATGTCAAAACACATGAGCTTGCTGGCCGATTTAAAGACTATGGTCGAGACGAAAAAGGTCGCCGGCTCCGGTGTGCTATTGCTGGACAACTACACCGATCGCATACAGGTAAGATACAACTAATATAAATTCAAAGAGTAACTGAATATTACTATTTAACAACTTTAGGTATGCAGATTTATTTGTTAAAATTATTTATTTCCTTATTTGATTATATCGAAGCATTTGATGTTTTTTTTCAAGTATACACAAACAGTTGTATTACGACCCTTAAATATGTATATTATATGTAGTATATATTCGACAGTGTAAAGTTTAGACATACATTTACTAATATGTTTTTTTCGCGCGCTCCCATTCTCAGGTGCTCGAAAATCTGGTACATTGTGCCGATTTAAGTAATCCAACCAAACCGTTGCCATTGTACAAACGCTGGGTCAGCCTACTTATGGAGGAGTTCTTTTTGCAGGGCGATAAAGAACGTGAATCGGGCATGGACATTAGTCCCATGTGTGATCGTCATAATGCCACAATCGAAAAATCGCAGGTCGGATTTATCGATTATATTGTGCATCCATTGTGGGAGACATGGGCCGATCTGGTGCATCCCGATGCACAGGATATACTTGATACGCTTGAAGAGAATAGAGACTATTATCAGAGCATGATACCACCATCACCACCACCATCGGCGGCCGACGATCAACCCTCCGACGATAAGATACGATTTCAAGTGAGTTGCTGAGCAAATAACTAGAAAAAAATTGTAGAAAAATAATATACAAGTAGTCACACTAACACAACAATGGCCGCAGATAGAAACAGTAGTGCGTTACTCATTGAAACAAAATGCGATTGACAGCCGCGCAGAGTTGCAGCATTTCATATGCAAACATACAAACATTTAAACAAAATATTTAAAAACCAAACTAGAAAATAGGAAAATATTGAAAATTGTCTCATTACTTCATGCAAAGTGCATATGAAATAGCTACGCCTCTGCGTGGCTGCAAATCGCCGCCTTAACTGTAAACTCGTATTAATTCACATAACGTTCTGCTGCAGGTAACACTTGAAGAGTCCGATCAAGAGAATCTAGCCGAACTGGAAGAGTGTGATGAGAGTGAGCATAACAAAGCGGAAGCAGCAACAGTGACGACGGCAGCGGGTGAGCACAAGCCGTCGGGGAGTGAGAATCAAAGCCATCACGGTGGAATGTGACGGAGAGTAGCGGGACTATGTAAGAAAATCACCGAAAAGGCGCAAAATTTTTTGCTAATACGTTAGTATTAGTACCAACTACAAGCAGCTAGTGAAATAAATAACTAAAATAAAAATGCCAAAAAATACAAAAAAAAAACCAAAAAAAAATATAATTTAAAATTTATAAAAAATGCAATTTTTTGCAAAGAAAAAAATACACAAAAACACTAAAGCAAAAACAAAACAAACGAGCTGGTTGAAGGACGAAATGTTGAAAAAAGAAGACATAGGGAGGAAGCAATGAAAGCATACATACATACAATATAAATTTAGAAATTTCATAGTAGCATAGCCAAGACAAAAAAGAGAAGCGAAGAAGAAAAAATACAAAAGTATAAAAATCAACATATGCATACATATAACGATAAATACGTGAAGCAAATGGATAATTTTACTTTAAAACTTTGAAAGAAATTGCCAAAAAGCAATAAAAAACAATGAAACACACAGTGCAAGGCGTGCAAAAGCACTTAAACACACATAAACATACATACACAAGACACTCAGCACAAATGTATGACAACCAAATGCAACTACTACAAAGACGCACGCGCATGTTTACAAGCAAACATACCACATACTTATATATAATTTCATTGAACACATTTATATGCGGAAATTTTTACAAAGACAAAAATGATTTAGCAAAAATTTTCAGTAAAAAAAAAATGTTTTCAAAAATGTTCACAAAAAAATTAACAAAAATTTTTACACAAAAAAATGATTTTCGAAATAGTTTCAAATTTTCAAAACCACTGCAGCATTTCATTTTCATTCATTTGTAATTAGAACAATTTTGAAAATATACAGTTAAGACAAAATGGTAGCTACTTTTTCAACTACAGAAACAAACATAATTTAACAAAAGCATTGCTGGACACATAAGCGAAAATAACTAGAAATGCATAACAAATAAACACAAGACGAAACGCAAGGTTGTAATTCAAAACAAAAACAAAAACAAAAAAATTTTAAAAGTTTTTCATGCTGAAAATGGAAAATATTAACTTAATAGCGGCTGAACACATCCAAAGCGTTATAACTGACGCACGCACGTATGTTGCGATTTTAATTTCGAACTCATAACTTGCACGCACACAAACGTATAAACATTTTATATTATTTCAAAAAATTCAAATAAAAATATTTACTCACAAAATGGCTGAAGTTGCGATAAATGACTTGACTGCGAAACCTACTGACTCTTTTAAAACCACTTGACGCAAGCCTATATAATACTACATACTTTACAGCAAATGCAAAAATAGCAAAAAATTTTAAAAAATAGAAAAATGGATAATATGTAGCATAAAATATGTGTCGTTAGAAAATTGTTCGAAAACAATTTCAACATTATACTTGCGCAACTGAGCTATGAATGAAGCATGCTGCGCACAAGGTTGCAAAGAATGCTGGAATTAATTATAAAATAATTATGAAGTGTATTTTATACACAAAATGCGTTTTGGAATGCACATTTTTATATATTTTTTCAAGTTGTTTTTTWTTTAATTTATGAACTCTTAATKTTACAAAAAWGTAATTTTTATATTTTAATTATTTTTTACTTATTTTTGTATTTTATTTAATTTTAATTGTTATTTATAAAGTGAAAATGAAAATTGAATGCTATACATTGAAATTTATAACGAATTGAATTTGAAGAATTACAGAAATACAAAATACTGAAATGCTTTAAAAGAAAAAATATTTTTTTTTTGCGTGCAAAAAATTGGTATAATCTAAAGTGTGTCATTTTATTTACAATTCTTATTCAAATATTTTATTTATTTTATGATATTTCTTGTTTCTTACATTTTCTATAGTTTTTAGTTACATTTTTTGAAAAAATTTAGAATTCTTGACTTCAGAAAAATTCAACATATTTTCTTAAAACTTAAATAACATTTTTCCTGTTTTTTTTTAGGTTACAAAACTCTTATTGTTTAAATATTTAAATATGTACTTGTTTTTTATTTAAAAAGAAAAAAAAGATTTTCAAATAATTAAATTAAGAGAAAATATAGGTTTTTTTTGTTGTTTTAATAAACTTCCTAATTTGTGTTTAAGTTAAAATATTTCTTAAAATTAGCGCCTGCTGTCAAAACTATTTATACGCAAAACATACAGCGATAAACTTCACATTTTAATTTAAAAATCGATAGACATTTATGTTAGAAAAAAAACTTAAATATAATTTTTGAATATATGATTTTTCATATTTACTTAAAATACCGAGGTTTAGGTATCGATATTTTTCAAAAACTGTAAATTAAAAATCGTAATTTATTTAGTGTTTCAAAATTGCGTCTAAAATCTATTGTTCTAGTTCAGAAGTTTTAGATATCATTTTCGACATTTTTTAAAATTTCAAACTTTTTTTAAACTTTTAATTATTTATTTCAAAAACTACTTTAAATATTATTTTGGACTTTTTTGAAAGCTACAAAAGTTTTTTTTTTTATATTTTGAACAAGTGTAATTACATATTTGTGTCTAAAAACAATTAATAGTGTATTTCAAAAACTATTTTAAATATTATTTTAGAAATTTTTGAAAATTTCAAAAGTTTTTTTAAAAGTAACTATTTTYATCTAAAATCAATAAATTGTTTATTTGAAAAAACTTTTTAATATTTTCGAAATTTTGGAAAACTTCTAAATATTTTCACTTTTTTTTTATTTTTTGATTAATTTAAAAACTATTTTAAATATTATTTTCGACATTTTTGAAACTTCAAAACTTCGCCTAAAATTAGTCATTATTTCAAAAACTCTTGAAATATAATTTTCGAAATTTTTTGAAAGTTTAAATTTTTTTTTTAATTTATGATAAAAATTTAGATGCAAATAAAACCAATTATTTGTTCATTTCAAAAACTGTTTTAAATATCATTTTCGACATTTTTGAAAACTTCAAAGTGTTTGGTTTTAAAGCAAAACGTGATTTATGCCATATTTGTAGCCAAAAAACGCAATTATTTGTATTTTTTTATTTTATTTCAATTTTAATTTATTTTTTAAAGATTTTTTTTTAGAAAAAAATTTTTTCGTGTAATACCAGCTATATAATATGTAAACCGCAGTAATATGCTATAACTCTATACCTTAAAAGAAATAATGATTAGCAAGCAGCCATTTTATTATTTAAATAATTTTTTTTCTCCAATAGTGCAAATCGAAACTCAAATCAAAACTTCTAGATATACCTATGAAAATAAGTGCTACAAACTCATTATGTGTCATACATTGAGCCGAGTTTTGCAAAATAATTGCATTACAGTCATCCTAAACACATACACACGCAGACACAAACACTGCAACACTAYAGCTGTAAAGTAATTGAAAGTCACGCGGGTGTATTTGTGACAGCAAAAGGTAATTTATATATAAAATAATATATAAAAAATATGAAATTTTCCCGCTAAAAGAAAAAGCAAGACTAAAAAGCTAAAGTGTTGAACTCGAATTTACTAGGGAATGGCAGAGAAAATATTTATTTTTAGACTATAAAAACTTAAAATCACTAGTACTGTGCAAAATATAATAAAATGCAAGCTATGCAAGAGTCTAGGAAGGCTAATGTGTAACTTGCTAGCTAAAAGAAACATGAAAACTTATAATTCAACATTTTTTAATTATTTAAATATAAATATATATATATATATATAAATTAGAAGGCTAATTTGTAAAAGTGAAAATACTGTACTATACTATAAAATATTCGAACCGAAACCAAATGTGAGTAGTTTAATATACTGTTTATGAGACAAAAGCAAAAGCAAAATAATAATGTTAAGAATAATAGTGAAATGAAATTAAATATTGCATTGAAATTTAAATTGAAAATGAAAATGAGAAACCACCCACCTGTTGGGCGGTGTGTTGAATTTGTAGCTTCCACACTTCCTTTCCACCACATATAAGTCTTCGCATACTTTTAAGTTGAATGGCGTTTTAAGCATAATTACATGTGTATATGTAGAAGTTCGAAAAAACAAAATTACCAAAAAACAAATTCAAAGTGAAAATGCAAATGAAAACATTTAGAACTAAAGGCAAAGTAATTTATGTGTATAAAAGTAATAATTTTATGATATGTAAAATTTGCACAGAAAACTGCATGTACGTTTGAGACGAGCAGCTGGCAGTTTTGACACATTTTACTACAGCAAAACTGTATGTTTACTATTTTGCTTGAAAACAGAAACAGATTTTGTTTTTATTTGCTTTAAAGCAAAAACAGAATTTTCTTTTTTGTTTGCAAACAGAAACAGAAATTTGAATTTGCCTAAAAGCAGTAACAGAATTTTCTCATATGTGTTGAAAGCAGAAACAGAATCTTTGTATTACTTTACATTTTTTGTTCAACACTTTTATACTGTTTTAATGAATGACAATAGTATTGCACAAAATGCGCAAAATCATAGATTTTTAACAGCAAAAAATGCATAATACAGATACAAAAAACGTTATACGTACACATATAATTAAGTAACTAAGTTATATGGTGCAAATGTAAGCGTGCAAAAAACAGTTGACAAAAAAAATTGTGAAAACACTCAAAACAAGAGTCAAAGAGAGCACAGTTATCACCAACTATTAATAAAAAAAATTATGAAATTTTTATAAAGCTTGCTAAGTGCAGGTCACTTCCGGCGTGTTAACACTGAAATGCAATACTGCGCCAACAGCCAAGCGCGCACTGTTGCATATTGCCTGCTGATGTGCTGAGCAGCGCCACGTCGCCACTCGATTTTAGTTAAACGTAAAACACGTTGTTGTTATTTTAATTTTTCTTAAGTGTTTTATGCGCTGATTAGCATAAGTGAGGGAGCATACACATGCCTACATACATACATATTTAATAAATACTATTATAATTGATTGTAATGTGGTTATTGTTATATTAACACGTAATGCTTAATTTTAATTTTCGTTGACAGGGCAGGATCCCGCTCTTTTACATACAAATATATGTGCATATACATATTACATACGCTTAGAATATAAATAAATTTGTTTGTTTGTATATTGCCATCTGATAGCAATTACTTTTTTTCTTTATAAAGCAAATGTTTTAAACATTGAAACTGCATGGCATACAAAATTTATGTTGTTAATATAAATAATTATGTTGTAGAATTGAATGCAATTTAATAATAGCAACAACAAATGTAATGAAAGCAACAAACGCAAAGCAAACAAGCACCTTGATGGTCTAAAAATATCATTTAATTAATAAAGAAATTATAAATAATATTGTAAAGAATACGACTTTTTTTTAATTTTATTTAAAAATTGTATAAAATTAATTATGTGTACTACAAACACATGCTAAATATGAAGAAAAAAACACAAACAGATTGAATTATCTAGCAATTAAGACTAATTAAATTAAACTAATTTGAATTGAATAAACAAAATGTAATAAAAACAATTGGATGATCTTTTTTTTTGTTTTTGCTTTTGCCAAACGCACACAGAACTCATAAACGATTACATACACATTCACTCATATTTCTATAATTTTAAATATAACACAATATTTCTGCATTAGAATTCTTTATCTAGCGCCAACCAAGCCAAACGAATTCGATTTGTATTGCAAGTAGACAAACTCAGCAAAAATCAATTTGTATTGCTAGTAGCAGCCCAGCTATCAGGCACGCAGAAAGTATAGGAAGCAACAGCGGAAATAATTTTTCTCAATATTTTGCCG
>NW_017537267.1:1405735-1486264 GCF_001853355.1 Bactrocera latifrons | reverse complement strand
CCAGTGGCGATTTCCGCCAGGCCAGCAAAATTCAGTTTGTACGACAAGTAGCAGCCCAGCTACCGTGCACCTAGCATTAGCAGCAAGCGACAAAGAAACTATTTTTTTTAATACTTTTCCGGAAGCCCCTGAAACTATGCAACATTTACATATATATGACAAATGACTGCATTCGCCAGACCATTAGAATTTAGCTTTTCATCACCAATTCTCCAATTCTTTCTCTAGTAAGAGTAAAATTATAACTATGCAATATGTTTTTTGAGAGGCCACAGTTAGGGGATATAAAATTTTAATTAGTTTTTCATTTTGTAAAAGTACATAAGCAAATTTTTGAAAGTTATTTCAAAGTTATATTTATTAAATATATTGATGTTATTTTATATAGATGAATAATTTTAAATTATTTCGCTTTTCCTTAAGGTTTGAGTTACATTTTAATTTATTTCTTGTAATTTTCTAAATTATTTTGCATCTATTATGAGACTATAACTGCTTAGCCTAGAAATTAAACATCACTATGGAATTACAAGAGATACGTAATATGTATTTGACGTGCTGTTTCTGATAAGAATTTTACACTAAAATTGCTAAAGATAAATTGGCTAGAACGAAAACCGTGAAATTTTTCAATTTATTATTATTTATTATTATGCAGAGAGAGATTTGAAGTCGCATAATGTAACTTGAAATAAATTTTAAGCCAAAAGGGGCTTTAGAGAAAACAGCGACGTAATATATTTGGAGCTAATTCTATTATTAAAATCAGGGAATATTTTTAATTGATGAATGGGTATATCGTATCCAGAATACGATAATTCTAGTATGTGAATACCTATAATATTAGTAACTCCAAGGTAGACTTTTCAATTCATGAATTGGTATATCGTATGCTGAATAATAATATCGTATCTCGAATAATGAATGATATAAATTGCGCTCCAGCAACCTAGTAATCATCACAGTTCTGATACTCTGTTAATGTGCAGACAAATGCAGGGTATTGCTGATTATATGCATAAAATGGGCCCAAAAAGTGACAGTAGAGCATGATAATGTTAGAAGAGTTGCCAGAAATTCACGCTGAATATGATACTTTGATAAATTTTTAACACTGTTGTCATGATTGACATTTCGAACGTAGTCAAGTTATGAGTATGCTTAAGGGATAGAAAATATATTCAAAAGAAATTTCTATGAGGAAGAATTATTCATATAAATATGTATGTATTTCCTTATTTTTTCCCATATGTTATAGAATTTTTTTTTTTTTTTTTGCTTTTTTAGGTTCACTGAAACAATCAGAGTATGCCAGCGCTGCTTTGGGAAGCCTTAAATATTGTTTTCATTGATGCTCTTTATGCTTGTGCAATTTCCGCATTTTATATAGAGAACAACGAGATGTTGTTTAATTTTTTGAAGACACAATTGTCTTGTTGTTTTGACGGACTGTTCTCAATACACTTTAAAGGACAAACAGTGTTGACTTGCTAATTTTGATTCGTTGTCAAAAAGCGGTAATAACAATACTATTGAGGGCTTCAGCAACACCTGATAAGATGTGATTTGAAAATATTTCATTATACTAAAAAAATATAACAGAAACAGTAAAAATTTTATTAAAAAAATAGCGCATACCCACAAACAGACACAATCACGAATTGCAGTGTTCAGTATTGCTATTGCTGAGAACTTGACAAGTAGTCCAATAAATTTTATTCAAAAAATAATAATTTTCAATTTCCGAAAGCATCATTTAGAAAATTATCTCCTTCTCGACGCGAAATATTACTCGACTTTAGAAACAGAAATTTTTTCAAGACCTTATATGTACTTGTAGTTATACCATGATTACCTACAGCTATCCTCGAAATTCAGTCTGTATGTGAGTTCGTCTTTGCATGTGAGCATTTGAGCATTGTGAACTGCATTATATGCGCACATACAAATTTACTATTCATGTAAATACACACAACGCACATGCACGCATACAGTATTAATATACATATGTAGATAAAATGCTATGCTTACATATGTACATAAATGCTTAATTATTCAACAATAACTAAATTTAGTTGAACTAAGGAATTCAAGAATTCTTACCAGTTAGTGAGTATAATGCATACAAAAAATAATAATAACAAATAAAGCAGGTAAGATAAGTAAGTAAAAATAGTTAATATGTACATATATACATACTTATAGCATATAGCCATCAACTACAAAAACATAAGTAACTATGTGCACGTTAGTTTGAGAAAATAAAGTGAAAAAAATGAATTGTATTAAAATGGTGCATACATATACATAAACACATACATACACATTAAGGTGTGCGTTATTTCGCAAATTGGTTGCTATTTTGCAAACGCAACCTGAAGTTTCAGTTTTGGCCTAACAAAAGGATGCAACGTAAACAAGCTTTTTATTTTCAATTTAAATCTTAACCAAAACAGTTTACTTTTCCTTTATATTTTACATGGGATTTTTTAAATTTTCGAAACAAATTCTTAATGACCAAAACAAATAAATCTACAACTTCGCAAAAGTGCTATTCTACCAAAATAATATCCACTCGATAAAAATTGTCTAAATGTTAAATTATGCGCATTTGAAGTTGGGCATCGTACGCACTGTAATCTTACAGAATCCGTACACCATTTCGTGTGAGTAACACAAAATGTATAAGTCACTGGCACGAATACTCAGAAAATTTGCTGCTTAACTTTAACAGCGTTAAATTTTTAAAATAATGTTATTGTGGAAAAATCTTTTAGGCAGAGCGAAAATGTAGAACTCGTACACTATGTCGTATGAGTAACGCAAAATATATACATAAATGCTTTCCATGAATGCTCAGTACATTTGATACATAACTTTAACAGCGTTAAACTTTTAAAATAATGTTATAATGGTAAAATTCAATGCAATCTTTTGCGTAGAGCGAAACATTTTTTATTCGAATAACACTTTTCCAAAGTTTCGGAGTTATTTATTTAAAGCAAAATATCAAAAAATACATGAAAAAAGAAATAGGACTTAGACACGATTTAATTCAAAATTAAGAACATGGTATTTTTTTTTTAGGACTAAAACTGAAATTTAAGGCAGAGTTTGCCAAAAATCAATCAAATTGTAAAATAATGTACATGCTAATATACATACATGCACGCGTAGTAGTTGGGAGTGTGTATGTCTGTATGAATTCAATAAAATTTTGGCAACATAAAATTTACCCGCTAGTGAGAGCGTGTGTAGGCTACATAACACATACATACACATTAAGTGTAAAGGCAAATAAATAATATGCATGTGTAATGTCACTAAACATTTAAAAAAAAATTAGAATAATGATTAGAAAATAATTGAAAAAAAAATTAAGAGAATTGTAGCAGTAAATAAATAACGGTGTAATTGGCAAAAAAGAAAAAATAAATAATGAAGAAAGTATGCGAAAAATAAAGAGAAAGAAAGATGAAAAAACAATACAATGATGAGAATTGCAACCAAAAAAGAACAAAGCAAAAACCGTTAAGTCGGCAAAATCGTAAAATGAGCAAAAATTAAATTAAAAAACAATAAACATTAATTAAAATAAACAAATGACTGTGACGCTGGCGTTACTTATTGAAGAAATTTAGATTTTTTGTCAAACAAATTTTACATAAATATATGTTGTTTAATTTACATATGTATATACATAACTGCATAAATGAGGCAGAGGCATGTAAGCAAATTAATTACGATTAACGTAAGCAAAGCAACAAAGAGATTTGCAAGCAAGTTGAGTGCATAAACTAATGGCACCAATGACATTTCAGGCTATAGTCTAGTGAGAGAGCATTTTTTGAAGTCTTGAAAGTTATTTAATAAAAGAGTAATCATTATAAATATGCGATTTGTTACTATTTCGGCGTAGGCAAAACCACTCTTCACTTCAGTTGTAAGTTAATTCATCAACATACTTTTTTTTATGTAAAAATTTAAAAATATATACATACATACGCATATGTATATAGTTACATACATATGTATAATATATATATATATATATATACATATAAAAGTAATAATTCGAAATTTATTAAGTGTATACAAAAATAATAATTGTAAACGTACTAACTAGAAAAGTGAAAGAAAACAGATAAACGTAACAAAACCAAACCAAAGTGAAAATTTGGTATAAATCTTAATAAAAGGAGGAAATAATTGAAAAATATACAAACAAGTTGTGTTTTTATTTTTGCAAAATGGTTATGCATATTTTTGTTGCAGCAATTTAATCACGAGTGGCCCTCATTTTAGTGTAATAACCTACAACAAGGCGATTTTTGGAAATGTAGAAAAAAACGACTACATTTCTTGTACAATTTTTAAGCATACACAGAAAAAATTTTGCGGAAAAAACTAAATATTTACAATATTTCCAGTTACACATAATCCCCGACGGCGCTAAAACGTCCTTCACCGCTTGCAGAGATTGCGGCTTCATCATCGCTGAGACCTGAAAAACATTCTCACTATAAGAACAATGAACCGAAAATCATTAGAAAATTGAGGATGTAAAAAAAATTGAATTTTAGCAAAAATTTTGGTTTAAATTTGTTTCTTCATTTCAAAAAGCTGGTAGGTCATTGTAAGAACATAGATTGTAACAAAAAAGGACCCGGAAATTGTAAAAAAGAATTGTTAAAAAGAAACGCAGAATATTTAATTATTAATCAATATGTTTTTTTTTTCGTCGCCTTCAAAGTAATCCGCCTCAGATGTAATACACTTATGTCAATGATTTTTCCAGTCCTCGAAACATAAGCTCTTCACTTTATAAGCACTTTATGCGATCTCTTTCAGCTCTTTCAGCGATCGGTCGACACAAAGCGAGTTCCACGGAACGGCAATTTCAGTTTGGGAAACAAGAAAAAATCACACCGAGCCAAATCTGGTGAATACGGTGGTTAATATATGGTATTCATGTTTGCAATCAGCTTTATAGAGTTGAGTCTATTAAGAATGCTTTTCATACCCAAAATATCACCAAAATCATTTGAGCGCACTCGCGATAGCTCTACCGTCTAACTAACACTAGCCTGACGATTTTCAAGCATCATATCCTTTTTAATATTTTCATCAGTTGAAGAGGTCGTCCACAACGAGGCATATCTTCAACGATCTCTTGACCAACTCACCGACCAATTTAGCAAAATATCTGTTTTTGAAATATCTTTTACCCGGAGAATTTAATTACAATTTCCGGGTGCTGTTTGCCTCAATGTATGTATAAGAACATAGTTTTCTGGTTTTCTCATCATTGGTCTGTGGGTGATCAAGCAATAAAGCGGGAACTTAGCAGAAACTACCCTCGTTTCTAGACTAAACATATAATAGTAATAGACTTCCTCTAAGTCCAGTCGGCTCAGAGTCCTTCACTCATTGACATGCCTACCAACTTACACGCTAATTTGTTATGAATTAATGCATTCAATTTAACGTGCATAACACCAAAACACCTGCCATATCGCTAGAAGGATCTTAGGCGTTCAGGATTTATGATGAATTCAATTCAACCCAAAACCTCTTTGAGACACGCAAAATACTGTAGTTATTGGTATTGAGCAATAGTTTAAATATAATACGAGTATAACATGTTTGTGTACTATAACGTGGTATAATCGTAATATATAATAACAAAATAGCGATTGCTTACTTAGTTGCTTATGATCAATAGTACGTTTGCCATGATGCTAATTTTTGCTTGCGCTTCTCTAACCTTAAATGCGTCAATAGTCATACAAAAGAGGCATGTATTTATATATATGTACATAATATATATATACATATATATAAATATTTTTTTAATTTCATTAACTGCAAAAAAAAATTAGAAAATTAAATCTGTTACAACGCCATTCTAATGAAGTACTTTTGTGGATGGTCAAAATGTGAAGAGTATTAAAAAAACGGTAGGCAAATTACGAGTGTCTAATAATAAAAACAAATTTGTGATAGTATAGTTCAGTGCTGAATTTGTCTTTGAAAAAGTAATGTAAATTATTATATTGCCCTCCAATTCTTAGGCTGCTATGAGTCCAATTTTCCCGGAGAAAATTAGTTCGTAGTAAGAACGGCTGAGGATAACAAGCATTCGCTTCCCTCAAAGTAGTTCAAGTGGCAGTGCAATATGGTAAATTTCAAAGACTTCGCATTTCGTTTCACTGCTAAATTTTTATCAAGTGAAATTTTTGAAAATCGATGTTTTAATATGAAAGTAGATTTTCGCTATTTGCCAATAAATGGCATTATTATAATGGATTTTAATACACTCAAAACATGATAAATTTAACCTATACATTGACTGAAGGATATCGCGCACACCAAGACGAAGAAGGTGCTGTACGCACTGAATCAAAGTGCCGTGATTGGTATCGTTGCTTCAAAGATGCCCATTTCGATATTAATGATCGTCTGCGAGAAAAAAACCTTAAAAATGGTGAATTTTTAGTCGTGTCCTGATAAAAATTTCCTTACAATAAAATTTTATTTTCATTAAAAAAACGGAGAACTTAGTGTCCATCGAATATACATATATTTGAAAATATTTTCTGAAATTTGAAAAATATATGGTAAATATATAGAATTTTTTTGCTCGAAACGCTGTTTTCAGGGTCGACGGGGAAAGTTTCTACGAAAAAGCTGGCTGATTTTTTATAGAAATTTGGGAGTTTAAAGCCACTGTGAAATATGATTTTTTCACAAAAAAACTCCATTTTTTGGGAAAGTGCCATTTTGGCAATACCCATCTATTATAATTGGTTAGATTAGGTTAAGCTAGCCTGATAGGCCAATAAGCCACACATAGACCAATTTTATTCAGTTACTACCTGATGCCTTGCTCTAGACGTTTCCTGCAGTCTTTACGATCTGTCAGCCCCATTCTGCGGGCGTGTTTCGCTACCAGGCAGTGACCAATTAGTATTCCGATACAGTCTCCTTAATCAAGTGGCAATAGTAATTTTGTGTATTTCTAATCTAACGTTTTGCACATGATTTTTTGCACTCCGGTAGCTCGTTCAATCGGGTTTTCATTTTCTTTACTATGCTTTTGTCCCCTTCTTCGTATGGACAATGCATGAGTTTCCCATTGTTGATTAAGTTTCCGGATGTTAGCCGTACACCATTCTTGGCATGCGCGCACCTACAGGATTCGATAGAGGGCATTCATAACTAACGAAAAAGCGGCTGCTCTGTTGTCTCCGAGTATCTGAAGAGTCAGGACAGACATTTTGTGTAAAACTCGGTAAATCTGCAACAGAGACGTTTGAATAACGTAATCACGGTGGACGAGTCGTGGATCTTTGCGTATGATCCCAAGACAACGAGGCACTCTTCCTTCGTGGAATCGTGATGGCAGCGCTGCATCGACCCAGAAGGAGCCTATTTTGGAGTTTTTAAAGAATAGTAACGATTGGACAATTTTATTTTTTTGTAAATCGACTCAGTCCTATTACTTTCAGGACAAACTCTGTATATCCCCGCATCAACAACAAAATATCTTTTACAACAATAAGTTTTTTAGTTATTCTGATTTAAAATAAAAAGAATTAAGCAGAAAAATCTTCCTCACCAACAATAAATGCATTGCGCTTCTTCGGGGATAAAGGGCGAGGAAATCATCTACGAGATCTGTAAAACCCAAAATTTTACTAAATTAACACTGTGCATTAATTCCTAAAAATTTACATTACTTGTATTTAAATAAAAACCTATTTAAAAATAATCTACAAAAAAGCGTGTTGCCGGTTAGCCGAAGCAGAAAATCGTTATGAACACAGAAGAGTTCAAATTTTTCAAATTTCAAATTTTTTCCCTGCTTCAATAACATCTCAGACCGCACTCAAATTCGTGGAAAAAAAAAATCACACAACTTTTATAATAGTTTTCAAAAACTACAAAAATAAATTCTTAAATTTTTAAGTGGAAATGATAATAATAGAAGACAAATTGTATTCGCAGCTCAAGTTCCTTAATATTCCCCTTATTCCCTTCCTTCCTTCCATACAAAACTATGTATTAAAGTTATCAAGCCGTCGGGATTGCATTCGTATTTCATATAATAATATAATTCCATGTTTCTTGTAAAATTAAATAATTTATTCGTACAAAATATAAGTACTATACGTACTTAATACAAATTATAACCTACTCCCTAACAAATTCCAAACAGCAATACCTTGGCTCCAAGCGATGACGCGAACGGCATTCGCAGGAGTCAAGAATTATGTTTTCTTAACTAAACATTTTTTACTTATATTCGAAATTACATACATAAGCAATTAGAGTAAGTGGAAAACAGTGATAGGGTTAGAAATATTTACAGAAAATTCAATTTAAGTATTCTCTAAAGAGATGAGCTTAGAAAATATTAAATATAAATAATTTTATAAAATTGGCCGCAAATGTAAGAAAATTCTAAAACCAGCAAATTAGTGGCGACTCACAGGGTTGCACGTAAATGGCGATCACAATGGTATTTATTTTTATTATCTATACAATTTATTTAGTTATACTTCTTTTTGGTTAGACCGAGGGCTAATTGCATCTTCAGTAAAGCAGCCAAGCTTTATGGCGAAGCGTTTGACAAATTCATTTGTAAATTTATTTTTGTATTGTTTCGAAAAAAAGTAATAGTGACGAGATGAGCGTCTACAGCATTTGACTTATCACGCGCTTTTACACAATTCGAATAGTGTTTAACCCACACTGTTTTCGATAACCAATACAGTTATGTAGTTTCAGGGTTTTCGTTCAACCGACATTTGATTCGTCGCTTTGCCTGGCCTATAGGTGGGTAGTTCTATGAATACTGGCTCATAACTGGGATCTTCCGGTCGTAATGCCCGCGATTCAGAGAGCACCATATTGGTGTAATAGCTAAGCGCACGCTTTTGACCCGAGCGATCAATACTACTCTCAACACTACTCGTTGGTTTTTCTACATTATCCGGCCTTAGGAGTTTGAAAATATTACGCTGCGTTCGGGACTCAGACACTGCGCGATCTGTTAGCGATTTTCGGACAGGGCGGTTGTCCTCAACACGCTTCTCACGCAAAAAGGACGCCTCCTCAAAACGTGGTATATAGCGTGGTTTGCGTGGTTCTTCCTTAAGAGTAGCAGGCTGTTCAGTACTACTCACTGGTGAGCCGCCTATATTGAAGCCAAAGAATTTCGGCGCTTGCACAGAGATCAGCGGTAAGAGCGTCTCACGTGCGTAACGCTCTGCACGTTGTAGTAAATCGCCGAGACGGAAGGGCAGCAGTTGCACAGTAATAACTTCCTCCGGTGAGTTCTGCTTCGGTAGCTCGGGTCCATTGCGTACCGTAATCGGTGTAATTTTAATAATTTCCGGTTTCTTTGTGTCCAGCGGCGAGTCTGTGAAGACAATCTCCTTTGCTTTCTTCACACGTGGTGTAGTCGCCTTTAAAACGGGCTCAACTATCTCTTCCGTGGTTACACCATATTCCTGCAGGTTACGTGCATTCTTGAGCCCCAAGCGGCGATCGTTCAAAACGGGTTCGAAAATCTCAGTTGGTTCGACGGATAAACTGCGACTGGATTCACCAACTTCTTTGTCCAGCGAATTGGTGCCTTCGAATATGGGTTGCCATGGCAGATCGTTATCAGTATATGTATTATTTTGATCCAGCCGAAAACTAGTACCGAGATTGAAATAGTCTTTGCTTTGCTTGGCGGCATCTATACTATCAGTTTCCAAATTGTCTATGCTCTCTTGTCCATTAGAGTCGGGCACCGAAGTGGTGGGCACATTATAAGTACCATATTCTTCTTGGTTCTCCAATTCACAGTTACCAGTAAGCAGCTTTAGGCGCACAGGTGTACCCGATGAAAGCTTAGTCGATGGTTTACAGAGGGAATGACTGCGTCCAAAGCTGTCGGTTAGAACAACCTTATCAATGTCCCAGTGCGGCAGTCCCTTGGACAACCAACCACTATAGGATTTGTAATGTAAACTAAGTGTGGTTGGAAAGCCTAGGGCGGGATGTGGAACAATGATTTTCGAAACAATATCTCCAGCGAAGAATTCAGAGTCGTCTTTTCTATATGAGACAATTTTTATTATTATTAAAGCCTTGTAGAAAAAATAAACTATAAAAAGACTCACTCTGATATTTTGAAGGTTTCATTTAAGCCACCCTCCCCTTCGAGTGTCGCCTCCAAGCGGCCGATAGTACGTAGCGGCAAATCATTGAAGGAATTGAATATTTCCAGCTTAAATTGATGCGCACAGAAAGGTTCCTCTTCTCTTGTTAATAGATACAGTTGTCCACGGCCGGTGGACCTATCAGCGTAGTAGCCCATGTTGCCGCATTTTGGCACACCTTCAGCAACGTCATCGTCATTTTGCGCGCAAGGAAAGCAATCGCCTTTAATAAAGTCATCATAGCTATTGCACGGATAAGCTGGAAACATGCAGCGCGGAGCGACTGAGTCAATGAAGAACTTGTAGGCACGTCGATGATTACAGAGCGAACGACCCTCCTCCTCATCGGCAGTTTGTGCAGCTATAAATGGGGGGTAATAAATTTGATTAACAAAAAATGCTAAGTAAATAATATTCAGCTACTAACACCAAATGAAATCGGTTACGGCGCCCACAAATAAATTTGAGCAGCCCGTTTGCACACGTCCACCATTCGGGTAGAAATCCACATGTCCCATTGGCTGCCACGAGCCCAGTCCACCAAGTATTAAGTTCTCACCGTTTGAGTGTATAACGTCCACAAAGTCCGCATCCGAATTATCCAAACGCACTTTGGGATGTTGTGCCTCGAACAGTGGACCGGCTGGATCCAAACCCGTAATGCGAGCCAAACCTGGCAGTTCAGCGCCAGCGAAACCAGACACATGTGCGCCCAAACTGAAACCGATTATATGGGTGCGCGTTAAGTTGAGACCCTTGTACTGCTTCAGATTCTGCAAAAGCATGGCCAGTTGTTTGCCCACCAGACGTGTATTGGCTGCAGCACGCACGTAATTTGGGAAAGTCGCGCCGTTCTCCCAGTCCACGCAAATAACAATACAATCTTCCTACAATAACAATCTGTATAATTTTAAACTTTAATTAAATCTAAAGAACCTACCACCGCCATCAACGCCGTTTTCATTTCGTAGATCCAGACATGCGGACAAGCCGAACCGAAACCGTGCACGATCACGCGCACCGACAATTCATCGAAGCCATGCAATTCGTCGAGTGTCAGTGGAGTACTTTTAAAGACGCTACGCTGTGTCGTGGTGGTTGTTGTCGTCGTAGTTGTTGTGGTGGAACTATTGGCATCTGTATCACTTACTGAACCGGCTCTGCGTCGTATAGAATGCGAAGATCGTGCGACTTTGGCAAAAGCGTCAGTCATATTTAGAAACGGCAACTCCATGAGGGGACGTTCGGAACGATTTTTTGTAGAGTAAAAATAGAATTTGGTGTTGATATCTTGTGGCGGCGAGGGCAGCATTTCCAAATAAGCAAAGGGGCCGGAGTCCTCAAAACAACCGAGTTCGCCATAACAAACGCGTTTGATTGCACGCTTCGATCTGTTAGCAAATGCAGTGACAGACATAATGTTTAAATAATATCTATATATGGAAAGCGATTAAAGGTAATGTTCGCACCTGCGATGTTTATTACGTTGCTGCAGAAGTTCATGTTGTCTTATAGACTCCCGTACGGCACGCACTAAATCAGTGCTGTTCGCCAATCCATTAGAGAAACTGTCTGCTAACGCGTCACCGAGATCATCTTGGGCCGGTGAATGGTCCTCATGTACTACTGAGCAAGCTGAAACAATAAAAGATAGAGAATAGGTAAGGAGTGTCCAGTAGGATGATTTCATCTGAGTCTAAAAAAGGTATTTAAAATCCATTATACACATACATTCCATAAGCATTGCCACATACTGTCTTTGAATGAGTAACGTATTTTAGGATATTACCGTCGGTTTGCAGGTAGAAACTCTCAATTCAATACATACAAAGAAGTTCTGATGTGCTCTTGGCTCGAAATGAGTCATTCGTCACTAAGGTAATGGCAGACAGTTTAGATTTTTTGTCTTACCGCATGAGTTTCTATTGAACCATGTTGAGTAAAAACCCTTACGATTGTCCCTTGATCATGTAGTTACTAGAGTGCATGTTTTCAGTGGAGATCCAGCTCGGTGGCATTCCAATGAGAGCGGAGAAGGGTGCCTTTCTGGTTGGCTCGTCGGATTTTCAATTGCCAGTGATTCTAATATGACCAGGCACCCAAACGGGTCTGATGATGAGGTAGCTTTATGCTCCTTCTAGTGAGGACAGACACTACTAAAGAAGCTTTGAACAGCACAGTTAGCGAGGTCAACGTTAGTATTACTCCTGTGCTGTCGGAGTAAGTGCTCACATCCCTGTGTACCGCCACATTAATAGCAGTAACTTCTGTCTAAAAAATACTAAAGTGGTTCGGTAGCCTAAAGCTAGGGTTGAAAGAGAGCTCTTTACAAAAAACTCGCGCTGTAACCTTTCCTCCTAGCGTTGATCCATCCGTGAAAAGGCTTACTGCGCCTCTACTAAAGCAACTCCATAGAAAAGTCTCAACAAGGAGCCTTTACGACGTAGTAATCCAAGTTTTCAGGAATGCAGTTGAAGAAGGAGAAATTTTCAGCATATCCTTCTTCAGACTCTTTCGTATACCCAGGTTTGCTGAATCTTCTCAGCAACGCACTTGCCGACAATGTCCTCCGGTTCTATGTGTAAGTAGCGTTAAATGCGATTCTTGCTGTAGTCTGCAGTATGAAAGCCGCTCGTAGGGCATGTTTCAACTTCAAAGCTTTAATCTTTATGTCACCTTTTCGATCGCTTTCATATAATATTTCATATAATGGCAGTGTATACATATTCAGATAAATAAAAGGACCACAGAGTTAACAGCAACACATTTTAGCCAACAAAATATTTACTTTTTTTACATTCTTACTTAGATAAAAATAAAAAAAAAAAAATATTCGGTTTACGGAAGTCGATTTTTGACCTATGTATTTCGGAAAACAAGCAACAAAGATCCACACAAAAAGATAGGTACAGATCGTCTATCAAACCTAAGAACAGCAGTTTATAAGAGAGCTTCACAACAATCAAATAAAAATTTTATGAAACCACAAAGATTCTAGTAATTATTTTCAAGCTAAGTCTAAAAACAGACAATTGACAATATGCGACAAATGAGGGAGTAATCATTCTTCGTAAACAAGAAAGATTACGTGATTGTAATACAATTCGACGTGAGCCATAAACTCTCCTTTCTATTCTTTCACGCTTCCCAAATATAGCTTTTATAGGTAATCACTCCAAAAATATTGTAGTAATAAATAATAATTATCGCTGTACATGATGAGCCTGGAACTTCGTTTATTTTGAGGAAGTGAAATGCAAAATGGAAAATTTTTATTATCAAAAGCAATTAAATTCTTAGCTTTTTTTAAGGATGCATCAAGCATTATTGCAGACATATTTGTGAGAATGTTAATAGTTAATGTTATTTTTATGATGGCACTTTAAAGTACAAAATAGCCAATAAGAATAAAAAATCTTTTTAATTGCATAATTACCTTGAAGTGATTCTTGAACTTCAGCAATAAACCTTGTTAAAAATATTGTTCAACAGAAAAACTTTGAAACGAATTAAATTTCATTTCGAACAAAGTTCACACATCATTTCAAATTTTCAAAAACAAATATTAGTTGAGTTCAAAAAAAACAAAAGTTTTAAATATTTTTACCGAAGATTCAGATCAAAATTGCAACTGAAAACGTGGATATTGGACAGGACATTTTACGTATCATTTCAACAATTTATTTAAGTTTTATAAACACAATGAATATAAATAAAAAAAATCTTTTTGTATTCGTCATGAATGTTTTATATTTATAAAAAACCACACCGATTAGTTAATTTCAACATTACAAAAAAATTGCGAAAATCAATGATTTTGCGGAGGATTACACTGAGACGATCCTTTAAGGAATAGTACATACATAAACATGTGTGATGTAACAACATCTTCACAATCTCTAAACATATATATGCTTCTTATTATAATGAATAACACTGCAGTCTGCAGTAGTAGAGCGGAAGAGAGCGCATCCCACGCCCCTATCTAATTTTATTTTGTATTTTTGAAGAAAAAAAATTTTAAATGATTCTTACATGAATATTGAACACATGTTTATGTTTTGAAATTTTTTTTATTTATGAATTTATGTGACTTTTAACATAAAACGGCAGAGAGTAGATTATGCCCGTCTCGAGCTTCCAAGCTCCCTCATCACCAATTTTCAACCAAATCGGTTCAGCCGTTCTTGTGTTATAAATATAGACATAAAGTGCGAAATCAAGGGTGATTTTGCAAAAAAGAAAGCCGTTAGGGCCTTCTCCAGGACTAAAGTCATACCCGTGCAAATATTCACGGGCTTCAAAAGAGGCTTATTTCCGTGCTGTGGTTCGGGCGTAATGCGCGCACATACAAAAAATCCGTTTCATTTTTATATATAAAAGATATTCGTATAGGTGCATAAGTATAGACATTACATTATACGTTTTCAATTTTGTATGCTTAAATGCGCAAATAATTTCAATTGAGTCAAATAAATTGCATAAATTAACAATGTGTTGGAATTTCAAGACTTTAATGCAAACATTTTTGATTCATGAAACACTTTGAAAACTTGTAGATATTTAAATCATAAAAATGTGAGTTAAATTAGCGAAAGGCGTCACATTAGTGCCTCATTTCGCACAATATGAAAAGCAATTAATGTTAATTAGTTGCGACTCATAGCTAAAGACATGTTTATTAGAAAACACAACAAGCTGATTTTCATTACAAACGACGGTAAGTGGTATGCACATATGTGTTAAAGTCAAACATATTGAAGTTGTGAAACTAAAAATACTTTCGTTGAGTTCATATGGCACGCAAAATGCATACATAAATTATAATAAAATGTCAAATTTTTTATGTTAATATTTCGTGCAAAGGAAGCATTACTAAAGTGTATATGCAGTCAACCAGACTAGGTTCCTTTGCATCATATAGTACAATGTACAGTTTTATACAGGTATAATGATATCMAATTTTTCTCAAAGTAAGTAAGTAAGTAAAAATCATTAATTTTGATCTTTCTGTTTTTTTCTTTAAAAAAGTAGGGAACTGCGAAATGGATCACCTTTTATAATACTCTTGGGATTTTCTTTGTTCACCGTTCCAGAGCCTAAGACTCTCATCATTCATTATATTAGGAAATATACATACATTTTAAATATGTCTTTGCTTACATTCATCAACGTTCTGTTTCTTGTTTCACATTTCCAATAAAACACATGAGCTGAGTCTTTAGTAAAGTAAAGGAACGGGTTTTGAATGAAACTATGACTTTGTTTTTTGACATATTATCCGTCCGGAATAATACAATTACGCATATTTGTTCGATACAGTTATTTCAGAACTGTCTAAATAACTCTTTTTGTTTTTCAATATAAAAATCCCGATATAAGTGAACTTTTTTCCATTGAACCACTTTAGGAGTCTGGAGAAGAGAAAGGTTAATATGGTGGGAGAAGTTTAGTTCATAGCATAAACGCCTTAATTTATCACTAGAGTGAAACTTTGTTTTATGGAAAGGGAAATTTTTATAGCCAAATGAAAGCGCTCTGCTTTGATTTCGATGAGAAATTTTCGTTCCTTTTAAAGTTAACAAACTCACTTAATTTTTACTTCTGAACAAGGTGCACCATTTGTTCTAATACAGCAAAGACAAATTTTAGAACTTGAATTAAATCGTCGAAACCGTAACAGGTGCTTGCATTACGTCAAAGGGCTTGTGCCATCAATAAATAATGTTTTATCGGAGCTCGGTATTAATATATTTTTTTCCATTGTAAGCAAACATTACAGAGATTTCCTTTGAGAGTAATAACTTAAACACAGTTGCATGAAATCTCATGACACATTGTCTGTATTCTACTGAAGGTTAGCACCAATGCAAAGATATTGTGTAGCATGTCACGACAAGTACTACTTTTTTTTTATCCCAAAGCTTTAAGGGTTTGTGTGCCGAGTAATAATGTCAAATAATGAACAAGCCTGTGCTATTTTGTCCATTGAACAACACACGGTCTGATTTATTAGGTTTTCGAACTATATCCAAATCTCCTTCAGCGTTAGCGTTAAGTAATAGTAATAAGAGCATCTCATATGGGAACGCACACTACTTTTACGAACTAAGGACTTACGTCTATCACCTATTGTTGGGGTGAGAATAGCCGCACCAACACTACTTTAAGATGGGGGAATGATCAAGAGGCTATAGTAGTAGTAGTTGATCACGAACGGATGAGACTGGAGATAATAAAGAACTTCTCTTCACATACCGACTCTGCCGATGAGTCATCAATCTTTTACGGCTGACTCGTGGGAACAAACATGAACGTGAAAAATAATAACAGAATAACAACAACACTTACTTTGAGGACCACGATAAGCATTACAATCTATCGTCAGGAAACGATAAAAAATAATATCCTATATTCCAACAAAGTAATCCAGTAATTGCAGCAGAAAAAACAGACTCTACCCAAGTCTTAAATATGGAACCGACCACCTTCAAAGCGACCATGAGTACAAACCAGATTACACCGGCATCCAAAGAAGAGATGCAGCGCAAACAGAGAAAAAATTTTTAAATTTAAATGAGAAAAAGACTTTACCGGAGGGCAGGTTTTGTACTCAAAAACTTCGCCAAAGGTAGGGCTGCTTAGTTGACGTAGCAGAGATAAAGCACCTAACGTAAATAGTGGAGGAATATGATAGTTTCTTGAAAAGATAGAAAACGGAAATTCTCGCGGAAACCGTCAAGACCATGCTCTCAGAAGAGAAGCCGGTTCCACAACGAAACGTTGAAATCTCTATCCAAAAAACTCAAGTAGGTGAAGCCAAGCTGACAGGGACAGCCTCCGGGTGTAAACCATAGACTAAACCTCTTCCTCCCTCTAGACTCTACTTCAGATTGTCGAGTCTAGTAGCCTCAATAATCCGACGGGTTCCCACCCGAGTTTTAACTTCTTAGGGACTACGTGGTCATCAAGAGCGCGGACCAGGCCACCTTGGATTTACTAAAAGGTACCTTGTTAGCCTCAAACTGAAGCGAATCGCAGATAATTAACACGACATAGAAGAGCTCAACGACAACAACTAGATGCTAAGAGATGTGGTCACCGAAGAACAAACAATGGGCAAATATCTAAGATGTTCACAGATAAATCTGCAGCACTCGCAGTGCTGCTGACAGTCTGACATCCCTTATAAGTAAGGGTGGCATCGACGTCAGCCTTATTCTGGAACCGTTAGTTAGAGCTGACGCGGTCAATGAGCTGAACATCACCAATTATTACATTTTGTGCAAAATATTTTTATAGATTATAGAACATACCCATTTTTAACACAGTTTCACCGAAAGCCAAGTACCCCGTTATATTGTTTGTAAGTCTGTAAATACTATTTCGTTACCAATATAATGAGTCCGTAGTTCTAGTCTTATCATACCTGTTTTGTCATCCTATCTCTGTTAGCTACCACAAATGAAAATTCAAGTCAAGGGATCATATGTCTTTACTACATATACCGAATCTTAGAGCTAATGAGGATATCAGCTAATAAACGGACTATTCAAACTTACAACTCAAAGCACTTATACAATCTAAAGTGTTAATTAAAATAAAATAATGAGTACTCACCACGTCTAGGCGGAAGTCGTAAGCAATATATTATGCGTACTTCAGGCTGTAGTTTCTCGAAGACACTCATGTAGCGTTTTCAACACTTTTACTTTTCAAAATCGTGAATATAGCTGTTTGCCGTAAGCAAGTACTTAAAGTGTGCATATTTGTTATAACCCCCTTTAATTTTAAAAGCACTGAAGTTACGACAAAAATGCTAATTACTCACATGCCTTTGTTTTTCTTTAGACGAGTATGGTTTACCGTTTAAGTGATTGAACTGTCGAACTCAACGTTTCGAATTAATCAATCAACACCTCTTGCCAATTGGCACTATTGATGAAATTTTCTCGGGTTATACAAATATTTAATTTAGAGTATTTACACCTTCGTGTCGTCACGATTATGTGACTTTGTTCGTTTTTTTGTTTTCATTATTTTTTTTTTTTTTGCTTTTTTGCTGCTGCTTTATAATACTCGTCACGCGAATCGGAATTACCATTGAATAGCTATAATAATTAAGAAGAGTTAGCTGTATGTATGGTATAACGGCAATATGTTGTAGGTGACAATTGCACAAGACATTATGTAACACATACGTGCTAAATTCATATATAGACATATGTGTGTTACTCTTTGCAGCTCTTCGGTTTCGGTTTTAATTACTCATAAACAGTCGTTACAAAAGCTCGCGTGCTCGTTGAATGTTTTACCAGATATTATATGAAAGCATTGCTGTCATAACATAATTTTTGAAGTCATTGTAAAAGTGAACTTTGAGCCACTAATAGTAATACTTTGTTCATATTTTTAAATTCTTACATTATTCTTCAAAGGCTATGCCCTCGTCATCGTCAAAGTAGTCCCCCTTGACCCAATATACTTGAGTCAACGTTTTTTCTAATCCTCGTAACAGTTGTTAAAGTCAGTTTCCTGAATAACCTTCAATGCAAATACCGATTCACATTTAATGCCTTAAATTTACTCAAAACGCTTTCCTCGGAGCGATGGTTTGAGTTTTGTGAATGACCAGAAGTTTAATCAGGCGAATACGGCGATCGAGGTACGGTATTGGTTGAAAATTTGGCGAAAAACTCACAAAGATTAAATGCTATATACGACGGTATATCATCGTGGAGCAAAAACCAAGAGTTCTCACAGCAGAGTTACTATCCATAATTTGGTCTAGCTATCAAGTAAAAAATATCACGATTTTAAACAACCTGTTGACTTTATAAGAGAACTGTTGGGCGGCATTTCAAGCTCCTTACGTACAGCTTCTAGCGCGACCATTGGTTTTCGTAAAGGTGGAAAGAACAGCTCGTACGATGACAATCTACTTCCTACGAGCGTGATGGGATAGATACCGAGAGTTGAAGAGAGAGTACACTGAAGTTATGAAGGGAACATTTCTCCAGCCTGCTGAACTGGAGAAGGCTAACTGATTCGACCTTGTTCGGCTTGAACATGGAAAATCAATAACTAACCAGATATTCACCATGCGCCAATTCTTGGAAAAGACCCATGAAAAAAGAATCGAATTGCACTACCTTTTCGTCAATTTCAAAGCTGCTTTTAACAACACGAAAGGAACTGCCTTTATGTCGCGTTATCTGAATTTGGTAACAACGCAAAACAAATATGGTACCAAAATCATCGTTGAGATCGGGAAGGAACTCTCCAAATCGTTCTATACCAAACGAGGTTTCAGACAAGGCGAATCCCTTTTGTGTGACTCTTTTGCTGGAGGAAATAATACGAGCCGCAGAGCTAAATAGAAAGATAAAAGGTTGATATCATTGGCCTAAACAACCGCGCCGCGTGTCTGGTGGTAAACAAGCTCAAGACGAAATATCTCCTCCTCAAACGGTTGTAGCACACAATGTCAACCTCGGAATCCAACGCACAATAACTCTTGCCGACAGGTATTACTTCTGACTAAGTAGGCAATTGAGAAGTAAAGTCTCATCCTGACGAACAAAGACAAAACCATACAAGTCCCTAATCATTCTTTGACAGTTTTCCATACAGTACCTGCCAGCGGATGTAGAGGAAGAGGAAATCCTTCATTTCGTTGGAGAGATCAGGTGAATAAGTTGCTGGCTTCACTTGGTATCCCGAAATAGCGAGAAGAAGAAAAGACTGCTGCCCTGTTGTTACACAGCTACAACCTCTTTCAACAAAATACCAACCTATACATATGTATATGATTTTCAAACTTCCGGCTGGCATTATACCTTATATATCGGTCAATCTGGAGAATATATAGCAAAGTTACATGAACATGTATATAGTCCAAACCACATATCCCTAATATAAACAATTCCAATCTTAATCCAATCCAATAATATAATACATTTAACCGCTTCGGTTGTGTTTATGTCAGATATATTTCATTTTAATTCAATTTTCGCTGACGGGAAGTAATATATAAGATTATAAAGGGTATTCAGCAAGGACAGAAAGGGGGGTATTTTAATGCACTATAGTCGAATAATTATTTATATTTTCTCCTCATAATTCACATTATTCCCACGAGTTTCCACAAATGCATAAAATGACATTTTTATTATAATTTTCTTTTCTTTTCAARTAATCTACATATGTATGAGTTACGAATAAATTTACATTGTTTTTAAGTGCTTACAAGTATCATGCACTCACCTGTCAGATGCCATGACAGCGTTGTCAGCAATGCGCACAGCTTCAGCAGTAAATTCCTCCGCTTCATATTACACTGCTCCACTGACACTTGTGAATTATCGCACTAAATATATTTTCTGTTAACAAAGTAAAAGTTTATTAAACAGGGAAACAGCACAAAGTAATAGAGGTTATGCGACTGAGCAACAATCTACTACAATGAAAGCATTTATTTGAAAATTTGCTGCGCATCACTTAGAAAAAAGTTTGAAACAATTTGTTATACTCGTAAGTAATGCGGCATTATTTCATTATTTACATACTTCCAGTTAAAATATCGCACATGCTTTTCTTTTGGTCGATTTACCGCTACGCAGAAGCGCTGAGCAAAACACAGACTACACACATTTTCACAGTTTACAAGCGCGCTTTTGCACTTGCGCTTTGTGTTGATTTGTTTTCCTCGTTTTTTCTTTCTTTTTGCTTGTTTTTGTTGTCATTTATTTTGGTGGATTTCGCTTTGCAAACAATTTCGTAGTTTTGTGTTTTCGTTGTTTTTTTTTTTGTGTTTTGTTTTTATTTGCTTTTGGCTTACGCTTTTAAATTCACTTTCACTTGTTGCAGCGGCGGCGTGAAGGCGCGGAGTGTTGCCACCAGCGTCAACATATATGATTAGCACAATTATTACCCGTGTATTTAGCGTAGCGGGGCAAAGCAAGGGGGCACAACAAAACCAGGAAGGTAGCTGGGCTTTATATATAACTATGAATGTATTTATACTATAGATTACAGTTTGTTTACTTTAATGAGAGCGTGTTTAATATTTGGCTATTTAAGTATGTATGCACACACATTTAATAGTGTATGTAAATTACCGTTAAATGCTGTTACTTAATCGATTGCGTTGGCTGCATCGGAACTGAGTCACTTGTTGGAACGTAATTTGGGTAGCTTTCCGCTCTTCTCTTTTCACAGGCAGCGTGCAGTTTCGATTTCATTTGTTTAGGTACATACATATGTAATATGTAATATGTATTTAGTATAATAGATCAGTCACAAAAAAATATGTAACTACTGATATATGCATATCCATTTATTATTAATGAAGGCTTGTCATATTTTATCTTTTGAAGCACGGAAATTATTGTGATTGGATTTTTTTACATTGTGTAAATTTTGTGTCCAACAGAAAATAGTTTGGTAGATTACAAAAAGCATGACTTTTGTG
The DNA here is from genome assembly GCF_001853355.1 of Bactrocera latifrons. Classification (NCBI taxonomy): domain Eukaryota; kingdom Metazoa; phylum Arthropoda; class Insecta; order Diptera; family Tephritidae; genus Bactrocera; species Bactrocera latifrons. The sequence goes on along the minus strand of NW_017537267.1, from coordinate 1,464,574 downwards.
TTTTAATTGCATATATGATCATCATCTAATTGCTTAGTGATGGGGTTTGCTCACAAAAAAACGGAACTAATTGTACATATGTATTAGATATAAACAGAATAATTTATATAAATTATTATATTTTAAAAATAGTATACCAAAAAAGGGGTATTGTTTGTAGAATAAACCAGCAAGTAGTTTAAGCAAGATATTAAATACAAAACGATCAGCGTTACTTATAAAACAGCCAAGCTATGACTTTGTAGTTTGTGAATTTCAAAAAATCATACTATTTCGGTAATGATCGAAAGAATCAAATTTTGGATAATAATTACCATTGTTTACGACACTCTGAAGTGTAAATTATTTCAGAAAGCCGCCATATTGTCAAAAATCAAAATTTTGGCTAAGTAAAAACAACTTTGTCTTAATAATAAACTTTTCAAGTTATTGTATTTGAGTTAAATTTGAGCCCACAAATCTTCCCCACCGTCAGACACCTGTTTTCGGAAGTGCTGCTGCAGATAGGCTACTGTATCAAAGGAAGCCAACATTTTTCAAAAATAATATTCGATACTAAAGTAAAATTCTATAATTCTTCAATATTTTTATAAGAGACTCTTTTAAAGAAAACAGGGAAATAGGTAGATGTTAAACAATACCATGATTTAGCATGTTTTATTCGTGCGAAATATGCAAAAAAAAAATAACTACGTTAAAGTCATCTTTTGTGAGGCTGTCGCGAGAGATTATGTTTACCATACCATTAAATTAATTAATGAACGTTGCGATTATACATATGTATATACCTTTCTTTCATTCTGTAAAGACACTGTTTCGCACGTTTCGCTCAACTTATGGTCAACATAATCGATGTACTATTCACAACACCATCACCTATCTTGAGCCTCAGCATTTATTATAGGATAATATTCGATCGAATAGACTACGTCCATCATGCAGTGAAGAAAAATATAGCAGCCTTAGCTGTGGACACGTCGAGATCTTAAATTGAAAGCGTAAAAACACAACTTGTGCAAGAACTGAAGCCACTCGATCATTCCAAGCGACATCGCTGCGCTCTATGGCCTGTTGAAAGGTTCCGCGAAAATCCGACTTTTTGGAGCCAAATTTTGTTCAGCGATAAAGCCCACTTCTAGCTCAATGGTTATGTAAACAAGCAAAATTGTCGCATTTGTGACGAAGAGCAACCTAAAGAGATTCAAGATCTGCCATTTCATATAGGAAAAAGAACGGTTTGGTGTGGTTCGTAGGCTGGTGAAATTATCGACCCATATTTCTTCAAAATTCTGCCGGTGAGAACGTAACCTTCAATGGCAATGATGCCTGAAATTGAAGCTCGTGATTTTGAAGACATTTGATTTAACAAGATGGTACCACTTTCCACACATCGCATCAGTCAATGGTTTTTTTAGAGAACACTTCGGTGAGCAGATAATTTCAAATATTGGGCCGGTCGATTGGCCACCAAGATGATAAGATGGCACACCGTTAGAATTTCTTCTGTGGGAATGTGTAAAGTCTTAAGTCTCTGCGGACAATCCCGCTTCGATTCAGGTCTTGGAGTAAAACATCACACACGTCATTCCCCAGTTAACAGTCGAAATGCTCGAACGAATGGGCCATATGTCAATGTTCTTTCGAAAGATAATAAACATTCCCCATTAAATACGAAATTTCTATGTTTTTTTTTTTCTTTAAAAAAGTAGGGAACGTTGGAGAGTAGTTAATCGAACAAATTATGCTATTTGTTCAAACAAATTGACAACAATATTCTAGCTCGTCCTCGCGCACATGCAATTATGTTGCGCATTTTTCTTTAATCGGTAAATTTTTCTTTCGGCGACAAAACATTTGGAAACAATTCCGCAAGCAACAAAATCTAAACCTCCATTTTATCTAAATATTTGAGGATTTTGCACTAGAGGAAATTTTTTTGCGAATAATTAATGAAATCATTAACCGAATGTTTACCGGAAATTTAACCACTTTTTTCAATCAATGTTTTCATAATTCGATTTTCGATTGAAATTTAGTACCGATGAGGAAACTATGTAATTTATGACAGCTTTGGGGAAGAATGTGCACAAATTTTTTTTCCGGTTCCAGCCTGCTAAGCTTCGGTAGAGGGGGAACTCTTTTACCATAGAAGTAATTTTCGAAAATATGACGAAATGTTACCAAACAGTAATCGTATTGTGTACAATAAAAGTTAGGATTGAAAAAATTAAACCACTATTTATTCTACTTTCCACCATGTTATGCGATAATAAGAATCATGTACTGAGGGCTGCTTATACATATGTATTTCTGTCGAGGTTACTTTAATTTACAAAAAATAGGCTTTTTTCAGAAATTATGCCATAAAGATGACAAATTCACAACAGCAGATAAAAGCGCGAAATTAAATTATATTTATTAGAGAGGTATTAAGTTTCAGTTTCTGTTCATTAATATATAATGTACATTTAGTGTTAGTCTTTATTTTACCGTTTAATTTTGTACTTCTACTCACTGGGTGCACTTTTATCGTTTTAAATTGTAAACATGATTTTTTATGTATTTTATTTTAAGTACATATTTATTAGTCCCAACTATTTTATTTATTTTTAATTTTTAAAATTTTTTAATATTTTTTAAAATATTTTAATTTTTTGCTAATAACAAAGAATTTAACGCTTTTCTCACTTGTTCACAAGTTTATGACACAAAAACTCCAATATTTTTTTTTAACTTTTTCACATTTTCAAAAAAATACACTTATTAAACGCGCACAATATTCCATACCGAAGATTTCAGTAAAACTCGCACATCAATAATTTCGACCGATTGTGTATAATTTACGTTCGCACTTTGCAAACAAAACATCGAATGAGCTGGGATTGCAACAAACGCGGCTTACGGAGTTACTTTTAGTCAAGCCAAGCGCTGTGTTGATTTAGCAAAAGTGGTGAGATCCGACTTTCACAAAGCTCAGGCGATCTGTGTGCGCGCCGCCGCCGCTGTAATAAGTGGTGTCTAGTTACTCAAATGCTCATCGAAGTGCTCACTTAAGCACACACACACACACACACACATGCACGCACTTGTATTGTGTTGCCGATGGCGCTCTTGGCTTGGCGCTGCTTATCAACACCGCGAGCTGTATTATTGACAAAAGTTTATATTTTACACATTGTGTCCACACAACTATTCGCATTGCTTTCACTGGCCACAGCAGCGGCAGCACCCACTGGCTGGCATGCGCACGCACCCATTTCATTCATAAATTTGGCGCATATGCCGTTGTTGGCATGACTTTGGCAGCCACGACGGCGGCGTCCACATCACAACGCGCTTAAGGCCACCAACTAATCGCCAAGCGACTAATAACAAGTTTATTAATTTCATTCAATCTTATTTAGTAACTAGTACAAGATTTTGATGTTAAGCAGTTTCAAGCGTTATCCACTTTTTCCAACCGCAAATGTCACCAGAGTCACCACAGTTGTGGTGACAGTTTCATGCAGAAACATAGCGTTATGTGTGTTTATGGGAAAACAGGAAAAATTTAAATACAAATTGTGGCTGATCTGCTTTTGTTTTTGTTGAAAATGTTGTTGCTTGGGCAAATAGCAGGCGCTGAAAGAAAGAAGAAGAAAAGTAAAATTATGCATATGGAAAAATTATTTATTTTTAATAAGTAATGGTCATAAAAGGTATTGTGTTGACAGAAATTATATAAGCTCGTCAATTTGCGTTCACAATATTAATAAAAAAAAATGTTTATAATGCAGATTTGGGAAAATTCATATATACAGCGCCATCTGTAAGTGAAATTTGTGTTCAAAATATTTTCAAAAACACAGTTAGTCATAAAACATCCATAACTGTTAATAATAAGTATTTGTTTTTCAGAAATCTTAAAATGCTATATACATATATCAGAAATACTTACTACAGCCCAACTTCCTTCTTTATTACGAACTTTTGTACAGGGAAGTTTTCTACCTAACCAATAAATTTTTAGAACACTGCCATTTCTTCGAGTCTTCATCAACGAATTCCCTTATACACAATTTTTCGATACTACGATGTCTTTTTACGACCATAACCCTAATTTTCACCTATTTTCAAGCTTCCTACATCGAGCTAATTTCGAAACTCATTGCTTACCAAAAATGTACTCAGGGAAAATCCAAAATTAAAATTTGATGATAAAAATCATTAAACATAATGTCATCACTACAACTGTCAAGGCGGTTTATAATAGCACAATCACGCAGAAGCATAATTAATTGTTATTGGGTAATCAAAAAAATGCAATCAACGGAAAAAATTTCTGAATCAATATTGTGTGAACTAAAAAAAATTTTAACTCCGCCAAAGCTGAAATACCCTTCACAATTACAAAAAAAAAAAAACGCTTACAAGAATTTAATTGCAATCGTTCAGTTTCTATGGCAGCTATATATTATAGTAATCCCATCTGAACAATTTCGATAATAGCTAATGCCGAATTTTGTAGAGATGAAAAATGAAAAATGTTCCTCTGCAAGAGCTTGATCCTGCTGGTTCAATTTGTACAGCAGCTATATCGGCCGTTCGGGCAAATGATCAGCTTCTTGGTGAGGAAAAGACGGGTGCAAAATTCAGATCGATATCTCAAAAACTGAGAGACTAGTTTTTATATGTATAGGCGGACAGATGGACATTACTAAATCGATTTAGCTCGTCATGCTTTCATGCATGCATCTCATGCATCTACATCCATCTTTGGAGAGACTCTGGCTTTTCCTTCCTTGAACAGGGTATAACAGGAAGATGTCGAGGGATCACTCATCAAAGGTCATGTGCACAAATAAGTAACACCCAGAAGTTAGCTTCGAAGACCCTATAAGGTATGTATATTTATGCGTGATGAGCTGATTCCCCCCAGTTTTTGAGATATACTATAGATCTAAAATTTTACTCACATTATGTTATCCACAGAAAGCTGCGAATACCGACATACTATGCGATGTGCACACAAACTAATTGATAAAATTAAAGTTCTTGTATGGAAAAGTGTTTTTTTTTTCACGAGTTTAAAACTTATTTTATGATAAAGTGGCCACGTATTTGAAAAACTAAAGCTTAGAGAAACTAAAGTGCGGCGATTAAAAGAACTATGTAGAAAGTAATAAGGGGAACTGACTGAAACTAAAGAAGGTGAGGATAAACTGAAGCAAAAAACTACATCCTAATTAAAGAGAACTCAGAAAAACATTAGAGAAAGGGTGGCAAACGTAGAGCTACTAAGAAAAGTTGTTCGAGAATTCAAAATATTTCAAAAGTATTCAATTCAAAATTGCATCGAGTATTAAGCAGTATTTTTTAGATTTTATCTTATACTATACATATGTATCTACATTTATAATACGGTATATATGTTTCAGACGATATAACATATCGTATACTATATTAAAGCAAAGCTATAAGACTTTAGCAATATTAATGTTAATAATTTTTTCTCCATCAACAGACTTCGAGAGTTAATTTTTGATCTTTAAGAACTAATATTAATTAAAATTTAAGTGGGTATTCCAACCTAGAAATAAAAAAAATCATATTTTCAAAGTTTAACTATTCGAGAATAAGCCTACCAGAGCATTTTTTAAAATTCAAATTATTTTCGTAGATATAGGAATTTTATTGGCCTGGCAACCATACTGGAACTGAAACTTTAAACGCGCCTTTCTCGAAACTGCTGTTCCAGAAGCTTCCTAGTCTCAAACAAAACAAGGAAAAATTAAAATTTTTAATATTAAAAAAAAACTGAAAAAAGTTAAAAAAAAATACTGACAGATTCGACTTTTTTTTTTATTAATTTTGTATACTCTTGAACTATAAATACAAAGATGAAGATGCTCGTAAGCTCCCGACATCTGTGCCGCATGAAAAGCATTAGCGCATTGCGCAATGATGGTTGTGCAATACGTTTTAAGAGAGGTAGGAAGACAAAAAATTCAATATCTTTGGAATGGTATGAATGAACAAAATTTTTTTGCAGACTATTATTTAATTAATATTTTCGGCGTTATGTCAAGCGTTTTTTAGCGTCAAGAACACATTAAAATTTCAATTGATTAACAAAAAATTATGTAAAATATTATTATTTAAACAAATAAATCGAGAAAAAATATCTATAATGTAGCACAAACATTTTTCTTTGACTTCACACAATTTCATCGATTTATCTCCAACAGTGTATGAGTAAATAATTTTAAAATTTTATCGTGCTCTAAATTTCAAGCTTTAATAACTGTAACAAAAAAAAAAGAATTTTGACAAATATTTATATCGCGAGTACATGTTTGGTCCCGTTCCTAATGAATTGCTAATTTTCAATATCGATGACCACTTGACGTTGTTTGACCCAAATGCTTTTTTATAAAGTGCCAAAAAATTATCGACATCTAGAACTCCAGACTAGAATATTAACAGACGAAAAATGAATTTTATAAAAAAATCCATGACTCTCGTATATATGAGTTCAATATTAGTGATGGCATTGAATTTACCTCTTCCCTTCCTATCGATACCTCTTAAACCGATTAAATGCACCGACCACAGTAATTGACTCAAAACCCCACTGAAGGCTTGCTGAATAGATTTCATATATTTAATTGCCAACTTAAACATATTGGTATGTATAGTATATAATTCCGATCAACTGTTATTTAGGAAAGTATTTAAAGCCGATTAAGAAAAAAAATTATAAAACAAGTTAGGTCGGGCTAAATTCGGGTGTAACCAAACATTTTATACTCTAGGAACTTGCAAAAATCAAAGTCCTAGAAATTCTTTCAAGAAAATATGTAAGTTGGGGGAATTACTCGATTTTATCTGTTACTGCAAAATGTTACGTGGATTACATACCTCACATCAAATCACCAATAAATCATGTGGAGTAAAGTCAGCGAAGTATAAAGTCACCCGGAAGTTCGAATCTTTATATTAGATATACGCTGCTCAAGAAAGTTTAGTAGAAATCCATCGGTAGAGTCTCGAGATATGGGATTTGAACTAAAAGTAGGCTCCTATAAATCTCTCTCATGCCATCTCGGGTGTATAATTTTACATCTCTTTGGTATTTAGTTACTGATTTAATGCCCTTGTAGTAGTTTTTAACATTACCGTAGTATGGAGAAGGGGCTAACATCCACTTCCAATTTCAAAATTACAGTATCGGTAGGGATGCTAAAGAATTTGTCCCGAGTGAATTTGGCTATTGTAGCTTTATTAGTCTTGGATATACATATGTACATTAATCCTGTTAGAGGGTGGGGCCGCGTCCACTTTTTCAAAATTTTTAGTCCACAGATGGGCTTTACTACTGTCAACTCCTGAGCCAAATGAAAGCTCTTCGTGCTTAGTTATAGCACTTTAAATGTTTTTCATGGTGCTTTTTGGGCGTGGCAGTAATCCGACTACGCCCATTACGGACTCCACCTTATTTTTTTGGCAGCAAACATGTGCGCTAAGTTTCATCAAGATATCTAAATTTTTACTCAAGTAACACCTTGCACGGTTGGACGGACAGACAGTCACCCGGATTTCAACTTTTCTCGAATATCCTGATAATTTATATATAAATATCAATATGGATTAGTTTTAGAGGACACATACAACCGTTAGGTGAACAAAACTATTAAACTCTGTAGCAACATGTTGCATGCGTATAATTACATAAATATGTCTGGGTGTATGTGTGCGCACGCATGTACAATTATTTGTGAAAATTCAAGTTTGAGTCTCTAGGTTACATAGCCACATACATGTATGTATGTGTGTATGTGTGAGCGCACAAGTAATATGCATACTTGCATGTCTTGCCCTCTCAGAAAAGCGTGTATGTAATCGCACAAGTTCATTCGCTTCTTCGGTCGCCACTGCTGTCATGTTGTTATTACCACTCACTAACGTAATTTGTTATTGTTATTTTATTATATTTTTTTACTAAGATCTAACGAACGTGTAATTTCGATTACGAATTCGGTTTCATTCGCCGGCCGGAAGCATTCGATTACGCTTCATTTGTGACCAGAGCGTGTGGCATTGCTGTGCTGACTTGGCCAGACGCACTCCAGACAAATGCATACATATATTTCACAGCAAATACTCGTTTTTATGCTCTCACACGTCAAATGTATGTTTGTATACGAATATGCATACGTAATATTTATGTGAGTGCGTTGTTGTGCTGTGCACACACTGACCTGCTTAGAATAACACAGATCGTGATGTATTTGTATATTTTGTTTGCATGCTTTGGTCAAATGTGTGTCAATTGCTGTTTACTATTATATTTTTATATAAATAAATGTATGCTTATGCATATGTACTAGAGATGTAAGTGAAGAAATTTCGGGATACCAATGCATGGCATCGGAATCATTATCTTGCATACGAAATAAATACATATGTGACCTGGTCTACGGAAAGGGGGCTTAGCAGTCAAAAATTCTTAGTTGATTCGGATGGAAGATGAGATGCTTTTTCACGTGATACAATCCTAAAAGTCATAAAATAGTTTTCGCACGTTAGCTCCCTTTTCGTAGACCAGGTCACATATATGAAAGACGTGAATTTCTCATTCCACTTTTGATAAGCGCATTTTTCAACAAATGGATTTACAAATATGTTGAATAAAATTTTTAATGTCAACAATACATATTCTGCAATATATTATATAATATTTTAGTCAGTTCATGGATGAAGTTTCACACCATAAAACGTTGTGGATCAAGTTTTGACAATCTTTCGAGAACTTCTCCAGCAGTAACTTCAATGTCATGATGCGTGTGCGGCAACCTCAAGCCGATCAATCTATCTTGAAGCATGTTCGTCCTTAGCCAAGTTTTTATGCGGGGAAGTGTCGCAAAAGGGCGTTCAGAGCTCGCATTCGCCACAGGAAGTGTGCAAAATATGCGCAGAAAACTGTGAATTACAGATAGGTCTACATCACAGTTCTTCAACGTTTCCAATGCAATAGTCGGTAATTTTTTGTCTTTTGAGTTTTGCTTCTATGTCCAATGGCACGACCAGTGACCAAGTTCACCTTTGAGCTTCAAACTTCGCACGAAAATGTTCTTCAGTTTTTTGTTTTCGATTTCGATTTCGAATGTTACAAGCAGCGTATTTGTCATATTTTATGACTTTGCCAGATCGATCGATTCTTTCTGAAGAATCACTCCGAATGAATAGAATCATTTCATATAGAAATCCCAATTATAAATTCAAATAAGCAATCGGCTGCCAAGAGGGGTCGGCTTTAGTATACCGTCCCGGGATTTCGGTTATAAAATGGGTATGGTCGGATAGAGGAGATTCTCCAGATCACGGTTATAGCCGCAGGAAGCTTATAGTTTTTGAGTTATTCGAGATTAAAGTTGAAATTTTGCAATATTTTAATTACATATTTTATCTATATAAAATTAATTTTGCACTTAAATTTTTCAATTTTATATACACTAACACATCACTTATTCATTTGCACGCATTTATTTTATATAATATAGTGCAAAAATTGGTTTTAATGTACATTTAAATTATTATTATTTTAGAATAACAAATGAATTACAAACTGTCAAATAATCAGTGTTACCTTATCGACATCATTCGTAAAATAATAATCCTTGATCAGGATAATCTCCTCTATCCAACCATATCCTTTTTATCCTTGAAATCCTGGGACGGCATACTAAATTCTTCCCGCCAAGAGTATCGTTGCTTTTATTGCTACTATATATTTTTAAAGAGTAGTAAAATTATTAGTAAGCCATTTAGCAGCTGGAAATGTCAACATTATCTCCCTTTGAAACCGCTACTGTCTTGTAATCTATCACAAATTTTTTCTAGGCCTGCATTCAAAATTTAGAAATCACGGGATTTTCACAGCTGTATTATTTAAACGCTTTATGACTCGCGTGATACAGCACATAACTTGTATTCGTGAAAGGTTCTAATTGGCACTAATTGAATTTTGCTTGTGCATATAAACATCAGATCAGATGTGTAGCACATATGAGCTTTTTATGAAATATTTATTAGAGTCAATGTGAAAAACCTTATTGCAGATGACCCTGACCTTCTTATACATCGCGCGAGCGTAAGTGGTTCTAATTGAAAGGTATACTATTATATAAAACACATTTTCAGTTTACTTGATTAAAATTAATAACAACTTGCTTAATATAAAAATGCAAAAACATCAATAAAAAGGCGGACAACAATTAGAATGGATTTGAAAACACTTGAAATACCGACCAATTGTATTAATTTTCGTTGAAAATCTAAAGCCTTGATATTAGGTTGTCAAAAAGGTCTTACGGTATTTTCGCTAGTTGGCGCGTAGTTCTAGTTTTATTTGTCGCATCGGGTCATGCTATACCTTTTCGGAAAGCTCATTTCACGCGCTAACACGTCGTTTCTTTTAAGTCGTTCGTGAGTTATAGCGTCGCAAACATGGAGCAAAGTAAAGAGAAAATACGGCATCTTTTACAGTACTACTGCGATAAAGGCAAAAATGCATCTCAAGCCCGATACAGTTTCCATTTCCACCGCACAACGATGGTTTCAACGTTTTCGTTCTGGTGTCGAGGTGGTCGAAGATGCGCCACGCTCCGGAAGGCCTGTCGTCGAAAATTGCGATAAAATCGCTGAATTGGTGGAAAGATACCGGCATAGCTGGGCATGAGTCATCAAACCGTTATAAAATTAAAAAACCCGCAAGACTTTTTTGACAACCTAATATCATATTCTGATAGATGCTTAATCGATTGCAATTGGCGTCACATTTCCAGTAAACGATTACTGTTCAAATTTTAATCAATTCGGACTTCTATACAAATATCTAAATCTATCTGCTTCTATACAAATCTTCTGATTTTACAGAAAGAGAAGAAGGGAAATATCCAGTATTAATTATATTCTTAAGATGGATTATTTCCGCACTTAAATTTAAGAGTGCTTGGATTTTACACACGACAACTTCTTTCCTTCGATGACGATCATCAGAAATTGGTTTGACAATTTTCACTGTGGACGCACAAGAAATTTTAATGAGTCTACGCTCAGGTGCCCAAAAACCAGCTACTTTGGATGATAACGTGACAAAAGTGCGTGCGTGGGATAACTGATTTAGTAAGCATCTGAAAATACTGCTTGGATGAAATTCTGCAGCTTTTGCTGGATTCACAATAGCAATGTTAAATGGTTTTTAAATGCAAACTGACGAAACATGAATACCCTTATATATGGTAGAGACCACGACTAAACTGCTCCGAAGAAAAAGATTATTATATTTTCATCGTTTTGAGAAATTACAAAGTGTGGTCTACATACCTGAATAATCACAAAATGTTTACAAGACTTTACAACGTCGAATTATTGACCAAAATCGGTGACAAACGATTTGCATGACATATGACATGAAATGAACATAACGCACCGGCTCAGACTTTCACCATCGCTACTGCGAAATTGATGAAATTTAGCTACAATTTATTACCTAGTCCATGGAATTTGCAAGGTTTTGACTCGTGTTACTTATATGTGTTTTCAAAGTTGAAAAATTGCTTTCCTGGCCGAAAATTTTGTCGCATATGCCACACAGACCCTTCAGACGGATTAAAAAAGTTGAAGCATCACTGCGATAAATATATTAATATATCTTTTGGAAGCTTATCCAATAATCCCATCCTCGTTTCAAGGTACCCAAATAGTAAATAACTTTAGTAAAACCTTGGATGATCTTCAAATCTGGTTGACCTTATATGTCAATCAAAATTTAAAAAAATGGATGGAACTAGTCAATATTGATTACGTGCTTTCTTATGGTTACCTTTTTACTGTACTAAAAAATATATGGATATGATTCAGAACCATATAAGTTAATTTGATAATAATCCTAAATTTGTACTATTATTTGTCTTTGTCAGTATTGATTATTGGATAATATTCAACTGGATAGACCACGCCCAATACGCAATGAAGAAAATATAGCAGCCGTTGCTTAGAGTGCATACGAAGACCATAGAGAGTCAATTCGGTGCCGTTCGAAACCATATAAAATACATATTTTGCAGGAACTGTAGCCGCTCGACCTTTCGGAACGAGATCGCTCTTGGGACTCTTGAAAAGTTCCAAGAAGATCCGAAGTTTTCCAAAGAAATTTTAATCAGCGATGAGGCCTATTTTTGGCTCAATGTAATGTGGTATGTAAAAAGGCAAACTTGGCGCATTTGGGATGAAGAGCAAGGCGAAGAGCCTCTAGAGTACCATTTCATCCAGAAAAAATGGGTGTAATGTGCAGGTCAGCGAAATCATCGGTCCACATGATGCCGGTGAGAACGTAACTGTGAATGGCGGCCATTATCCCGCCATGATAACCGACTATTTGATGGCTGAAAATTAAGCTCGTGATCTAGGCGACATTTGGTTTCAACAAGACGGTACCACTTCTTAGACATCGCATCAATCAATGGTTTTATTGAGAGAACACTTCGAAGAGCAGATAATTTCATGTTATCGGACGGTCGATTGGCCATCAAGATCTTGGAATACCACACTGTTGGTCCCTTTCCTTTGGGGATGTGTAAAGTCTATGCAGACAATCCCGCTTCGATTCAGGCTTTGAAGCAAAACAACGCGCGTGTCGTTCGTAACTTACGAGTCGAAATGCTTGAACAAATCATCGAAGCCGCGACCAACATTTAAAAGAGATAAGCTTCAAAAAATAAATGGAAAAGTATGTTTTTTGAATGATAATAAACATTCCTAATTATATTTGAAGTTTCTGTGTTTTTTATTTAAAATAAGATAAGGAACCTCGAAACGGATCACCCGGTATATGTCATTGTATTTGTAGTCAAGTTAGTGAAGCCAGCGCATCCATCACAATTACTCTGATTTCCAGCAAATTGGGTAATTCAACTTTCAGCTTTTAACAAATGACACATTAAATAATAAATATTCATTTTTGAGTTATCAATTAATCAAAACATAGCTTCTTTGTTAAACTGAATGCTATCAATCACGAAAATTTACTGTTCATTATATTTGTAGATGTATGTGTGGGTGCATCAACAGCAGTTATAAGCCATTATTAACGAAAAATTAACAGTGCTTACAAGTAGATAACTATAAAGCTCATAAGTAAAGAGATATTAAAAAACAATTTCATAAGAGTTGTTTTACTTGCAACCGCAGACGTGTGGGGTATAGACATATTTATACATCGCGCCACTATTCATTTGTAATAAACCGTATTTATAGGTAACAGGCGTGAAAACAATCGCGCAAAAAATTCAATCGGAAATAAAGAAATGACAGCAAAACGAAGACATAATAGCAAACTAACAAAAAATGGCAGAAAAAACAAAAGTTTTAATCATTTAATTGGTGCTGACAGCATTTGAAGTTCGTGTCTTAAGTCTTTTGATTGTGTATTTGAATATTCAACGAATATTATTATATTCATAATTTTTGTAATTATTGTTTTTGTTGTTGCCTTGATAATTTTATTTTTGGTTGCTTTTGTAGTTGCTTCATTTGATGGTAAGTTGATAACACCACGGCGACCTCACATTTTAAGCTCAAAGCATTGAGGTCAACGCTCGTACATACTTATGCACTCGGCATAAGTAGTCTAAAATAACAACAAAAAATATAAAAACAATCACGTTTGGCACATTAAGCGCACAAATGCCTTGACTGTTGCTTTTGTTTTTGTTTTTGTTTTGGTTTTGGTTTYTATACGCAAAGGTATCCATCCAGCACTTAGCCCTACTACATACGCACAAATATATCGACTACCATGCTATACAGTACTTTTATACGTATATACGAGCGTAAGTGTGGTGAAAATGACTACACCGTAGGCGTAGCGACCCTTTTCCTGCGATTTCAATTGGCAACGGACAGCTGTCTCAGTTGTCTGCAATTTCAGCGCGATTTCTACGCTGACTGCTTACATACGTATATATAATACCATGATGGATATATAAGTATGCATGAAATTTAAGTTTATATTGTTGTTGCACTTTACGTCTGCTTATTATTATTTTTGTTCTCTTTTTTCTGCATTTCCTTTTATCCATGCGCATAGCTTTCGGCACTCCTAGTCAAGGCAGTTCCTCCTTACTTTTGTAAAGTAGGTCAGTGAGCGTTAATTGTGATTTGACCAGCTGAGCATAGGGAAGTATGGCAATCAAATATGAAAAGCCATTAAATGGATTGTACAAGTTAAAACAGATTTCTAGCTGGCAGCTGCTAGATTGTTCTGATTGCATTGCTATAATTTAGTTTCCCTCAAAGCGCAAAGCAATCGCACAGCTTTTTTCATTTTCATATATCTTTTATATATATATATATATATAGACAAATTACCTACAATTCATTTTATTTTTAAGCAGTAAAAACGGCTGTCAATAAATTAGCTTTAGGGAAACTTTCTTACAAATACTTCCCGATCGTATCTAGCCTGCAGTTACCCAACCAAATATGCCTTCATATTGACTCTTCCAATAGTATTACTTAATTGGTAAACGATCCATCACACGCTGGCAAATATGCGCATGTGTGCGTAAATAAGTGAACGCAATGCGATTGACTGATAGCAATGAATGGCTTTCCTTTTACGACAACAAATATTTATGAAACGCCAGAAGAAAATGTGACAATGCAGCTGCAAAAGTATTTCTGTGCAAGCACACTAATGCTGGCATATTATCGGAGAGAATACGTCTGGGGCATGCTGCATGGGTAAATAGTAAAAGCAGCAAAAAGTATTTGTAGTATTTCGAAAGAAATATGTAAAAATCAAAGCATCTCATTAACATCACATAAATCAATCATACTGACATGTGAGAATCGGAATTGGCGCTGTCACTTACAAAATATGGTAAATGGAGCGAGTTATTATTATTAAAAGCTTTTTACAAATCGTTTACACGTATTTCCATTTTAATTTTTCAGCTGCTTACAACCACACTTACAGATATATAAGAGTAGTACATATTATAAACACCTGAAATTTTTGTTTGGAAAATTTTGTATCAGAAAGGAGCAATGTTTAATGGGTATTACACTTTAAAATATTTTCAATTTAGACGAAAAGTAATACAGATAAAAACAATTAAATAGTTAGTTTTCAAAAATCAAGTCCGGGGGTATATTTTCACTTTCTCTTTGAGTGAAAAAATGTTGCTATAGTATTAGTTGAAGAGGGAAGCGAGACGTATTTGCAGACAAAAAAAGAGAGAGACTAAAATGCGTGAGCACGAAGGACTTGACAAGCTGATCTACAGGGGTAATGCTCGAATATTTTACGACTAACAGAAAGTTTCAAGACCGGAGCATACTCTGTAAAACCCCCAGGGGTTATATAGTAACTGATGAACAGAGCACACAAAAATTATGGAGGGAACACTTCTCCAGCCTGCTGAATAGCAGTGAGAGGAGACCGTGAACCGGTTTGAATTTAAGTGTGCTCTGTTAAATCCACAAAATAAGATAGCCCACAATCTGGGCTAACTAYCGTGGGATAAACCTCCTCTATAAGGTTCTATCGAGCGTATTGTGTGAAAGATGAAAGTGGCTTTATACCTGGCAAATAAACTACCGACCAGATATTCACCATGCGGCAAATTTTGGAAAAGCCCAGTTGAAAGGAGAATCGATACACACAAGAGGTGGTCGATTTCAAAGCAGCTTATAAGCCACTCATGGACGATGAGAAAGGTTTTGCCGAAGACATAGTTCAGCGAGTAAAGAGGCAGCGGCTACGCTGGCTAGGTCAGGTCGTCAGAATGGATGAGAGACTCCAGCTCTGGGAATATTCGAAGCAGTACCTGCCAGGGAAATCAGAGGAAGAGGAAGACCTGTAGTCCGTTGGAAAGAAAGGGTGGAGAATGATGAAGAAACGACTGGCGCGCTGTTCTAAACTCGGATATAACCGGAGACCAATTCTACTCAAATAAAGAAGCAGAAGAAGTATTTAACATTCATCATTCGGTATATTTGATATCTCATTAACTCATATACTTCATTTTCCATTTCCATTTTGCTTTACATATTTTCGAGATTTTTATAAATTCAATGAGATATACATACTATATATGTATAGTATAACAAAAAAAAAACGAATGACGTTAAAAATGTTCTCTCCAAACTGGAACTAGATGTCTCCAAAACTCTCCCTTTGAGAGTGAAACCGTTTTAAAAAACTCCATTCTGAGAAAAAATGCGTTTAAAAGTTAGAGCCGCTATGACCCCTTTTTACAAGAAACGCTGTAGCGACCGTAATAATTTGTATTTCGATATCGAAATTTGAGAGAATGCTTATTATAATGTATACTTTCTGATACTGCAAAAAAAACAATCGATTCTCGATTGGCTAAAATGGCAATTATTCACAAATGTGAATATTCCATTAGTCCACACATGCAAATATCACATACACTTACACAAAAGAAACTTCCATCATGAAAAATTAAGAGCGGTGTCATAGGTGGGAATATATGCTTGAAATCAGAGCAGTAAAAAGGTTTACTAGCTTCACCTAGATTAGGATGTTATGCAAATTCAATACAATTCTTCTTTTATTCAATAAGTAATGCGAAAAATTTAGCGGTTAATTTTGAAAGCATAGCAAAATACAATACGAATAAATACATTACTGTAAAGCCGACTTTCTCCACTTGCTGTGATCTGAATGTTCTAATTATGGCAAATAAATGAATAAAATGAACCCAATCAACAATCTTTTATATATTTGCATTCGATTTGCCCTGAATGCCTTAAAGGCACATGACCACAACACTTCGATTTTGTTAATTAAAAAGTGCAGAAAGTGGAACGAAGTGTATTTCAAAGTTTTTAATAGATTTAATCATATTTTGGTTTTAATCAAGGCACATGACATTGAGATGCTGAACTTATTCACAATGGAAATGAAAAAAATTTATTTAGTTTTATGGCAAAAATTTCTCTAAGGAAAAATAAAAATATTTTATAGTTCAATACGATTACTGATTTAGAGATAGTAAGCGAAATTGAGGTAGGTAGCTCCAAGAATCAATTTGCTTTCATATATTGGGGAAATAACTATATTTATGCGGTTTGCCGCAACCTGGAGTAACTTGATTATTATTCCATTGCTCTAATATTCTGCAGATACGAATATATGTCAGAGAGCTTGCATATCTTCTTTATTTTATTTTATTTATTTGAAGCGTAAACAACACTTCTTTTTCACTCAAATATGTCAAATTTTTTGCCTGTAAAAGTGGTTTTGGTGGCAGTTCTTCTTCATAACTTTAATATGAAGGAAATCTCAGCCAAAAGTCATCGTATTTCAGTGAAATTTTATGGTGAACATTCTCCATCTCAGCGAAGCTGCCAAAGTTTGCACGATTTAGAACTGATAATTTTGGCTTGAAAGACAGAGAATATCCTAGCCGGTCAAAAAGGATTGAAGATGTCGAAAATAAGAAGAAGAACAAATCAAATTTCTGGGAATCACTTAAACTCAGACTTCCAGGTGAGAATATCCTTCTAGATGATAGTAGGGAACGAGAATATTACCTCAATCTATACCGATGGGTCTAATATAGACTGCGGTGTAAGGTCAGAGGTATATTCCGAAGAGCTTGATATTATCGTCCTACCGTCTATCTAACTGAACTAGCTTCATACCAGAGATTAGAGAAGAAATGCGAAGTTCGATTTTACAACTGCGGAAGGATACAGATCTTTTATACAGCCAGCCAGGTGACATCACTAGTCTTATAGCCGCTAAAAATCAACGTCAGTGTAGTAAACAAAGCAAGGGCGACTTTAAGCTCACTGGCAGGTCAACCCTTATTCATAATTTGGGTTACCGGTCATAGAAACTTTTTGGTAACAAAAAAGTAGAGGATTTTGAGCTTCTATTATCGAATCCGAAGCAGAAACAGAAACGAAGTGGCCCATGCCGTTTTGAAGGGCCGGGAAGTGGTCGCTAATGAAAACCAGCCTTTTTTGTTCCCTTGCCTGAAAAAGCCGATGAAAGGCAAGCATTTTGAGGCGCCAGAGTTATCCAAGCAGCATGCACCTGGCTCTCAAGGCTATTCCGGAAAATGCCTTTCGTGACGCCTTCAATGCTTAGAAATCGCGCTGGCAGCGCTGCATCGACGCAGAAAGAGCCTATTTTCAAAACTTTTAAAAAATTTTAACGATTTTTTTTTTTAAATCGACTTAGTCCTATTACTTTCTGGATAAACTTTGTATATTTCGATATTATAGTATTTACAAAATTTTTTTAAAATTAAGTGAAACTTTAGAGAGCAACAACTCTTAATACTTTTAAAAACAAAGTTACCAACAAAATTCAATGTTTTCCGGAACAAATTAAAACACGAGTAAATGCTGTCTTCATGCCGCTCTAATAACTTTATGTTCTTCGACACCTTAAAGCGGTTTTACTTTCTAGCAAATCTAACACTCTCATGGTCATTAACGACAGCTTAACAGCAAAATTTTTTAATGGAGCTATATTTTTAACGGTAGCTTGGAAAGTGAAAATTTCCATTACAAACCTGGTGGCAGAAACAACAATGCGCTTACTATTAATAATTCTAAAGCCATAGAAATAGATGACAAAGCGCGGTTGTCATTAGTGATGAGTTCTTTCAGCTGAGCGTCCTAATGTAGAAAATCACACACAAATGCAGCGAAAGTATTGGCGTAAGAGGCGAAGTGAATTGCTTAGAAAGTGTGTGGAGCATTGCCAAAAAAAAACGAAATGAAGAAGCAAAGAACGGAATCAAAAGAAGCAGAAAACTTAAAGTCAAAGTCGAAGTTAAAGTTTAATGTAAAAGTGCGTGAACCCATGGCGCTGTGACGCTCTGGGCGTTTGAAGCTTGGGTTTTACTTTTCTTATAATTGCTTGTGTGTAGCGTATTAAATGTCGTTTTCTGTACTTTTTATTTTTGTCTTTAATAAATCTGTGTAGCGGGGTCTCTTTTTCACGCTGGTCAAGCTGTGATGGTCATCTTTGCCGCAAATTAACCCAAATACTTGGTAATACTTCACATTTCAGCGCTTCAATGCGGAAAATTTTATATTATTTATATGAATGTATATAGTATAAATATATGTGTGTGTGTTGGTAATGAGCGTGCGTTCGCTTGACGCTTACTTTGATGGTAATCTCTTGTGGAAGAGGTAATGTGCCACTTCTTTAATGATTTCACCAATAGAACGCACATACATACCCATATATAAATATATGGAAAATTAATAGTATATGAGTGAGTATAAATCAGCACAAAAAAAAAAGATTTCACTCAACTTCACTGCTTAGCGCAAATATTTGTTTGAATTCCTAAGGCTTGCCAAACTATTTGATGGCCAGCAAGATTTTTCTCAATCCACAATATTTAAGGCAATATAAGCAATACATATAGCAAACAATCATTGCTTGCAAGCAACGATAAACATACGTGCTTGCAAAACAAAGCAAATTACATTTGTTTGCCGGCGGTAACCAGCTACTGTAATAGAGCAAACATTAAAAAAGAATTTCATAATTAAGACGAGGCGAAAAATGAACGAAGCAGCTTCACACGACAGTCAGCTGTCAGCACTGCGAAATCAAGCGAACAAAAAAGCTAGAAAAAACGTTAACTTCAGTTGCAACGGAGCTTCAATACCCTACACAGTTATACTTTATGGCAGCTATAGGTTATAATTGTCCGATTGGAACGGAGATTGCAGCTATGCTTGATTTAATAATTCATGCAAAATTTCATGTTGATATCTTGTCAGATAGAATGCTGTATGCTAAAGTGGTCCTATATCGGTAGTTCCGCCAATTAAGCAGCTTCTTGAGGATAAAATCACGTGTGCAAAATTTCATAAGGATATCTCAAAAACTGAGCTAGTCCCTCGCGTAATCCTTTACGTATATAAGTCCAGACAGACGAACAGGCTTACATACATGGCTAAAACGACTTATATCGCCACGTGGATCATTTATAAAAACATTTTATAGTCTCTCCGGCAATACTTCTGGTTGTTACAAACCTCATGGCACGCTTAATATAACTGTTTAGGGTATTAAAATCAAAAACAAAAACGAAATAAACTCAAGCTATGCACCACCACATGCTCCTGCTTGATTAGGCCAATCGTTTTGTCATAAATTTTCGCAACGCCGAACTATAACAATAGCGCTCTCGAGCTGAATACATCAAAAGTGCTGCGATAGCGTACACGCTTACAAAAAGACTTAAGCAACGAACTTGCTGTATTTGTAACGCTCACTGCGTAGAACGTGCAGAAGCATACATGGTTTGCTGTGTGCAGTTTTTCATTGTATTGAATTTATTAATTTTTTTCTTGCTGCCGTATTTTGGTATTGCCTAAAGCTAAGTATTCATGTCTAGAATATTTAATTGGCACAGTAAATGTTTTTTTCGCAAATTTTTATTAAAAATGTCTACAGAAACTCAGGTGTTTGTGCAGCAGTGATTGCAAGTGAACGCATGCAATAGCACAATTTTCGAATACATGACAAGCAATGGCCGTCAGTCGATGGTTTGGTGACCGGAAAATTAATAATTTATTGTTTTCGTGAAATCGGTTAAAATAATGTTTAATGGTTATAGTAATTATTAATAGACCTTTCTATCACTTATTTCAATTTTTTTTCTTTATAGACTCAAATATCTGTTTAATGAAAAATTAAAGATTTTTTCCTTATTCTTAGAATAAATTGTGGAAGCTAGGCATTTTTGAGGGCTCTAGAGTGGTCTAACCCTTAATAAAGCTACACATTAGAATTTGGATGTACTCTATTACAATAGGCACACATTTATTGGAAATATTCTGAAAATTGCTAAATAAATTATGAATGATCAGAGCAGAGGTACTTTTTTCAGTAGACTTTTTTTTGAAAGATCACGTGTGAGTCATGGCAAACTGTCATGTTATTTTTATTCAGTATTGTTTGGCTTTATTCACATCATCAAGATCATGTGATATCACACTGTTAGAGCCTTTTCCTGTGGGAATATGTAAAGTCTAAAGTCTTAGTGGACACTCCTGCTTCGACTCAGGCCTTGGAGCAAAGCATCACGAGTGTCATTCGCCAGTTACCAGTCGAAATTCTCAAACGAACCATCGCAAATTGGACTCAACGAATGATAATATAGATTGAATAGATTAAATATGAAGTTCCTGTATTTTTTCTCGAAATTGATCACACTTTACTATATAATTTACGCGCAAATTAACTTTATGCCATAGGAGATCACTTTAATTCCAAACAGGCAAAGTACAATTGGATTATGATCATGGAAGGAGAAAGTTCGTTAATCAGCAGCTCCTATACAAAATTAGTATATTCCTTAACATAATTGAGGAGATACAAAGCTTTTATTAACGGAAATTAGTCGGACAATTATGGAGAAACTGGAAACGTAGATGACGAGCAAAGAGAAATTAAATAAAATTTGTTTGAAAAGGGAGAAGATATATCTCTAACGACAATACAGGCAGACTTCAAAGATCTGGTATTGTATTTTTCACACCTTGTTGCGAGTTTGCCTTTGAAAAGGAGAAGAATTTATTTAAAGAAGTATGAAGTACACCCAAAACGTGCATGTTTATAAGTACTTTTCTGCTTATAGATTTGGGGCAGACACTGTACTCAATGGAAACAAGAAAACCATATTGTTACTTAAAATGGGCCGTCACAGTTACCAGAGGCCAATTTAATAGGGAATCTTTAGGGCTTAATTAAAGCTAAAATATCAAGAAAGCAT
This sequence comes from Bactrocera latifrons, assembly GCF_001853355.1. Classification (NCBI taxonomy): domain Eukaryota; kingdom Metazoa; phylum Arthropoda; class Insecta; order Diptera; family Tephritidae; genus Bactrocera; species Bactrocera latifrons. Next base: position 1,442,741 of record NW_017537267.1, on the reverse strand, counting down.
TTGATGTCAACAAAAGATTTCATTTGGATACTGTAACATACCATCCTCCAGGTATGTTAGAATGGAATTGCGGAAAATCGATGAAGATCAGAGAACAATCGAAACAATGGAAATCAAGGCCCTACGGACCTGCTCCAAAAAAGTCGAGTGTCTTTCTATCTGCTAGAAAATTGATGATCAGGGTTTTTTTGAGGTTGAGAAGGTGCGATCTATGTACATGTATATTGGATCACAAGACTTTACTGAGTCGAATTATTGGTTAATTCCACTCCGTATTGCTGAAAAAGAGAAAAAATAAGAACTCTTACGCCTTGACAACACACTGGCTCATAACTTCGCTAACGGCTCTGTCAAATTGGTCGAATTAGATTACGAACTGATGAGAGTTGTGAGAAATAAATTGCAATTCTACCAAAAGTATTTTGCGAACCACTTTTGTAACTGAGTGTGCGAACATTATGAAAGCATTTTTCGCCCTCATTTTACAAAGTTTATTATTTCCAAATTATGTAGTGCCAGCAACATTCTTTCGCCATAGAATCCACCAACTCATTAGTCAGCGCTTGAATTCGCCACAACCACAACACACATTCGCTTCCCGCTTCCAAGCTCGTTTACCAACAATGTAACTAACGGTTTCAATAGCTGACAAAAAATTGTGTAAAAAAAAGTTAAGCAAAAACATAAGAAATGCTTTCAAGCGTTGCCAATTGGCGTGCTAACGCTTCGAAATCTCTGTAATTCCCATTATTTGCAGATACATACTTACATACATTGAGGGTAATACACACAAGTCACTTCTTCTGCTGTTCGTGCTGCCACTATTTTACCGTTACACTTCACTGCCTTAGCTGTAAATTGTTTCCTCCACAACGGAAAGTGCAGAAAAGAAGTTGTGTATTTGTTTTTGTTTTACATTTTGTTTTGCGGAAACGTTACACACCTCCCACTCTATACGCAATCAAGCATCCGCAGACCTTGCGTGGGTAAAACTGGCATCTTCGGCATTTTGCGGGCCAATTTTGTTGTGTTATTCACACGAAATCACCAGCACAATTACGTGCATAAATGGGGAAAAGGCCTGCAGAGAAAAGTGCTGAGTTGTTGAGCTTCTTTTTCAGCACAATTTTTATTTAAATTATACAGAGATTTACATTTTAGGCATATAACTATCATCATATAATATAATATATCAAAATAATCAGATCAAAAACGAGTTAATATGTAGACTGTTTTTTTTATCTTTTCGAACGGAAACAAGTTGCTTGGTTTTTTACAAACGATAAATGTATCAAAGAAAAAAGAATTTGTTTCAAATTTTGTCTTTCTAAACAATTTTCGTCCGGAATCGTTGCGAATGTTGGAAAAGACTTACGGTGATTCAATTTTATCAAAAACACAGGCCTACAAGTGGCACAAAGCCTTCACAGATGGTCGAGAAATCATTGAAGACATGCCTCATTCTGGACGATCTTCGACCTCTTCAACTGATGAAAATATTAAGAAAGTGGATAATATGGTGCTAGAAAATTGTCATAAAACTGATTTTTTTTTTCAAAAAGAGTACCGTAAACAGGCCTCTTTGRACATGCTTGATCGTGCGAATTCCGACTCCACATTCATGGAGAGCATTATAACTGCCGATAAGACATGGGTTTATGAGCTAGACATGCAAACAAGTTAACAATTATCGGAATGGAGGGAAAAACGAGACCAAACCAAAAAAAATACGCTAAAGCCGCTCAAATCAAAGATGCTCATTGTTTTTCGATATTCGTGGCATGTGGCATCATGAATTTGTTCCGGAGGGACAGTATTGAGGCGTTTGCGTGAGAACATCAGTCGAAAATGGCTCCAATTGTGGAAAAGTAGTTCATGGATACACGATGATAATACACCATCGCATTGAGCCACGTTTGTGACCGTATTTAAAGCAAAAAACGCAGTGAATACCATCGATCAACCAACGTATTCACCAAATTCATCTCCGAGTGGTTTTTTTGTTCCCCAAACTGAAATTTCCGCTTCATGGAATCGGTTTTCCAGGCCGAGGCCATTATTTACAGTTAGTTTTTCTCGAATAAGACGCTAACGATTTACTTAATTATGAACATGCGGAAATATTTGCAAAAACAATAATTGCTTTAGTGCGTAACTGTTTGGTGGTTTATGAGTTTGAATTTTAGCCAGAAGGAAATTGAAAAAGCGCTAACTTCGGCTGCGGAAACTACAATTTCATTTCGTATGGCATAGAAAAATATAAAAAGATCTCTACCTTGATTTTGATTGGTCAGCCTCAAAAGCAGCTATGTGCTGGAGTAGAACACTCCACTTCTGAATAATTAGCTCGAAAATTTTTGCTTTGTCTTGGAAATTAATAATGCCAAATTTCCTGACAGTATCTTATCAAATAAAACATTTTTCCATACAGCGATTTGATTTTGATTGATCAGTGTGCCTGGCAGTTGTGTGCTATAGTGTTATTCTTGTTATCAAGTTCATTCTGAGAAAATAGAGTCCRTTCAAAAACAATTTTTACTTTTTGCCTTAAATTGTTTGCATTGGGATTCCAGTTTAAATATTTCCCCTTACATTAACCGTTTAAAACTTATAAATCTTCCGACACTCGCTAGTTGCAGGGAGATGCTTGGTATAATATTTCTTGTAAAACTCATGAAGGGGTCAGTATGTAGACCATCTCCTTTATCTGATATTAATTTTAACGTTCCGCCTCGCTCTACCAGGCAGTTTAGACCCTTACTTTTAAAATTTTCTAGAACAAATTTTGAGCTAAACGAACCATTCCGCCGCATATGTCATTATTTCAATTCTCATTCCAGCACATTTGATCTCTCAGACTCACTCTTTACCATTAAAAAAATTATTTTATCTACTCTTAACAAGTAACATTTAAAAACTATAAACTTTAATTTTAATTCTTAATTTGGCTGCTGAAATTTTTGTTTCTGTAGCTGAGCAGCTTAAGATCGCAACGCTTAAAACTCCCTTGCCTTTTAATCGGGGTAATCGTTGGATATTATTATTATTATTATTATTATTATATAGGCGATTCCACCAAGTGACCAGTTTTTTGGGGAGAAAAATGCGCTAAATTATATATATTATATACAATCTAATACTGGGAGACTAGTTCGCGTATACACAGACGAACAGACAGATAGAAAAGCGAACATGACTGAACAATTTCAGCTCGTCACGTTAATCATTTCCACATATACTGCGTCTACAAATAGGTATGAAGTGATGAAGGTGGCGTTTATGTTTGTTTACGGATTTGTGCAAAATTTTGTCAATGTGTTCAGTAAGGTTTGCTATTTCATCATGTCACATTTCACTTTGGTACACTGCTTGGACATTGTCCAAGTTTATTACACAAAAGCATTCATCAAAAAATCATGTTCTTAGATGAGACGTATTTCTGGTTTAAAAGCTTCGCCAAGAAACCAAATAGTCGCTATTGGAGTGAGTCAAGTCTGGAAACAGAATTTGATGAAATCGGCGCGATTCTATTTCCAACAAGACGGTGCGTCGTCTCATGCTTCACGCCTAAGCATGGACTCATTGCATGCAAAGCTTGGCGACTCGTTAATATCAAGAAATGATCCAGTCAAATGGCCGCAAAGTGAATGCAATTTAACATCTCTAAAATATTTTCTCTGAGTGTATGTTAATTCAAAGGCTTGCGCTACCAACCATCAACTCTGGCGGAGCTCGCCGACCACCAAATAATATATGGTACACTAGGTGATCGAAAATTGGCGCAAACGTGAGGAAATATGCAAACAGAGTCGTGGTAACCATTGGCCCACATTTGCCCACGCCGTTTCCTTCTGGGTGCTATAAACTTCGTGGCAAACTTAATACATCTTTTTTTTACCAAAAGCCACCTGGAACATTTAAGAAAAATGGGAGGAACAGACATAAATAATTATATAGATGTTCATCAAGAGAAGTTTTCACAAATGTTGTTTTTTTTTTTTTTTTTGTTCAAATGCGATATTATTAAGGTGTATGTAATTCTCCTTTATTCGTCTTTATATATTTTAACATTTTTCTTTACACAAGGGTCAATAACGGTCATTTTTAATTTGAGTTATGAGTTTCCACAGTATTTTTGTTTTGTTATACAGATTAGGTCACTACCTATGCCAATGGAGATTTGTTTTTTCACTGAAAGTTTACATCGATGTCTATGAAAATTTTGTTGTAGACTCTGGATAGTTAGTATTGCTAAAACTAGTAATAGTGGAGACTTCTCCCGACATCCATCGTTGTTTCATATTGTAAAAAACATAAATATTGCCTATATATAGTTTTAAAGCAGATAATGGCTCAATCCATAACTCGTTGTTTATGTAAAGAGGTTCCGTGCCTTTCAAATCTATCAGCACTCAAACTATGGCATTATTCGCATTCACTAACACTACTAATTATTGCAATATTATTTACTAGGAGTTTACCATGCGAACTAATCAGCTTTTATAGAACTAATAATATTGAAAATTACAAATATCTATATAAATATCGTCCTGTAATGAGATGTCTTTATAGCATATATACACATATATTCACACACATCTGAAATTATTTAGCGAATATAACGAACAATTCCTGCTAGCGAATTCACAAAGAAAACACTGACAGTTAACCTAAATTCTACATTCACCATCCGGTCACCATATCATCAAAATAAGAATATAATGTAGTAAGCCCTTAAAGTTTATAAACGTTTTTTCCACACTCTGCGGTTGTATACGTTTTATTATTCGGCATTTATCACATCTGCATTTGTCGTTTTAATGCGTTTCCAAAGTTCTTCAGCGACGAAGTGGGAATTAGGTTGACGGCGTGCTTGCCTTTGCTGCATAAATAATTTGTAGGTCTCAAAGTTAAACCGTCCTCTAAAGTTGCAAGCGAAAGACTTTCTGAACTTAAGTAAAATTTTATTTATATGAAATTTTATTTGCCACCGTACTAAAAATATTCCTTTTTTTAATAAATTTCTGAAACAAAATTTTATACATAAAAATACAAACTTCTAATATTATGAATGTGTCATTATTAAAAAAAAAATATTAAGAAAGAAATTTAAACCACATCTCTAAGCAACAAGTTAAGACTATAAAGAAAAACTAAGACTTTCAAAAAGTACTTTACTTACACAGTGCGATCGCCGTTGCAAGCAATTGCGAAAGTTTCCATTCAGCTGCCAGTTCTGACAGTTTCATTATTTAGAAGTTGCATTAAAATTCATTGCAAACTCCAGTTGCACTTATCATTATGCCGACATTGTAACTACACGCTCCATATAGTACTCATGTTTCTAGCATAAAATGCCTTCAGTCACGCTGCTTGTCATTTGAATAAAGTTTTATGAATTCTGCGCACGTTTTGTGTGTCACTGAACTTTAAGTGAAACAGGAGGCTTTTCTATAACCAGGTAAGATCTTGATAAACGCTTTGAGAATACATTCATTGGACTACAAATTCTTATGCATTAGTGTAGTGAAGCATTTATATCGGAGCAGATTGCTAACAACAATGTTTCTTGTTATCTTTAGTTTATGTTACAAGTCTTCTATACAACTGTTGGATGGTTGGAGCGTGAGTTTATTCTCGACATAGTAAGTTCTGTACTCTCTTCTGTAACAAAAACAAAAAAAAAAACAACGATAACTTCGGCTACACCAAAGCTTATATACCCTTCACAGGTGCATTTCTTTTAGTAAATGTGTTCATTTTTTATGGAAGCTATATGCTATAGTAATCTGATCTGAACAATTTTTTCGGATATTATATTATTACCTTAAGCAGTAATCTATCTCAAATTTCGTGAAAATACTATACAAGCCCTTGGTTCCGATCTTTCGGTTTGTATGACAGCTATATGCTATAGTGAGCCGATCTAAACAATTTCTTCCGATATTAAATTACTTCTATGAACAATAACTCATACCAAATTTCATGATTATATATCATCAAATGAGGAAGTTTCCCATGCAAGCATTTGTTTCCGATCATTCAGTTCATTTAATTTATAAGGCAGCTATATACTATAGTGAGCCGATCTGAACAATTTCTTTGGAGATTATATTGTAGTCTTAGAAATAACGGCGATATATCGTCAAATGTGAAAGTTTTTCATACAAGAACTTGAGTCAGACTATTCAGTTTGTATGGCAGCTATATGTTAAGGTGGTCCGATATCGACAGTTCCGACAAATGAGCAGCTTCTTGAAGAGAAAAGGACGTTTGCAAAATCTCAAAACGATATCTTAAAAACTAAGGGACTAGTTCGGCGGTCATGGCTAAATCGACCCAACTCTTTTACTTTAAAGGGTCTCCGACTGGTTCCTTCTGGGTATTACAAATTTCGTGGCAAACTTAATATACCCTATTCAGGGTATAATAATTTGGAAAGCATGATTGATTATTTAGACGAAAGTGAAGGAGTTGAGAACTGCCTTATCGTTGGCCTTTACTAAACTTACTTCTGATAAAAATGTAAACTGACACATCTAAATCTAAATAAATGGTCTACACAAAATAGAAACGAAGAACTAAAGATAAACCTAAAAAATATTATCGATGGAGGACTCAAATTTTATCGGCAATCGGCGAATTAACGGCGCGGTTGTTGAGGCAAATGATATCAATATCATCGGCATACACCAGCTGGCTGTGCACTCATATAGAATATGGTACCTTCTGTATTTAGCTCTGCAGGTCCTATTATTTTCTCCAGAAGTAGATTGGAGAAGCTACACGATAGAGAATATCTTTATCTGAAACCTGGCTTCATATCAAACGGCTTAGGGAAGTATTTTCCGTTAATCGCGGAGTTTTAGGTGTTGTCCAACGTCAGCTTACACAGACGTATTATCTTTGTGGAGATACCAAGCGGCAGAGAATCAGAAGAGGTAGTGGTGGTGGCGTGTGTCGATACTCCTTTCACACGGGGGTTTCAAAACATTTGAAAGAGAAATAAAATCTTTAAAAATATATAATGTTCTTTCGATATTTGAAGTTTCTGTGTTTTTCTTTAAAAAAAAAGTACGGTATCTCAAAGTGGATCATACATATCGAAACACGAGAACAGTTTAACCGAGGAGTTAGTGGTATACCTGCCACTATCCTTACAGATTATATTTATTCTAATTGATTCATTAGAATATTCGCAAAGGCCTTTATCAAAGCAATAATATTATTAAAATTCAGAAGAACTTTTGCTCCAACATACAATATTTTCTAACCTGTACCTAACATACAAATATTCTTATGAAAGTTCAAACTATATTGAAAATTGATAATTAGAATTTTTCACAACAAATCGCCTCCAATAACTAACAGAATTTAGAGCACCGCGACATTAACACGAACATATTGCGATCAAAGCAATTAAACGACATTTCAACCAGTTATACAAAGTTGAAAGTGTTTCAAGGTGGCACAGCAGCCACAAAACAAAGTTCGTAAATATAGCAACAACAACCAAAACGGCAACAAAACATAATTTAAAAATATAAATTAATGCATCTGCATCGTCCACATGCTCCAACCAATGAAGGTGACAGCAAAAAGCTGCTCAGTAGCGCTACCAAGCTTACAGGCACACAAACGTAAAATGTAAACTATATATACATGTGTGTGTGAGTTTCAGAAATTCTTTCGAACTACAAACATAGGTACATTTGTGCACGGCACAAGCGTATTAAAAGCAATGAACACGCATTCACACTCAAGTGCAAACCAAAACATGAAAGTAAGTTGAATCGGACGAAAAAAAATAAATAAATAAAAAGTAAAAATGATCAGCCRTGAGTTGTAAAGCAGCAACTGGTGCAAGTTAAGTGATGCTTCATGGTCAAGTGTGTTGCATGGACGCACGAACGGAACGGATGCTGATGGTCAGCATGTTTTTTTTCCATATCATTATTATCGCTATGAATGTGTTTATATGTATGTATTCAGCATTGCTAATGTAAATTTCTGCATATGGTATTGAATTAAAATTTCCATAAAAACATATGTAGATGAGGACTTCACAAAAGAACCCACTTTCAATTCGACACCGAACTCGGAATCCGTGAAATTAAAAATATTGATATTTTTTATTAAACTCAATATGCTGTTAAAATAATTTTACTAAAACTTTTTTTCTTTTTTTTTTTTATTCAAGTTAAATTTACAATCTGTCTTAATATTAATAGACAATAAGTAAATGTGCTGTTAAGGTACAAACAAATTGCAAAACAAAAAAAAAAACTAAAACGTAAATTGTAAGGCTATAAAAAATTTGTATTTGAGACGTTTCAAGGTTATAAAAAAAAACTTTATTTTAATATCAATATTTATATTTTAACAATTTAAATGTTGTTAAATTATAATTTATATTTATAGAGGATCAAACAGAAAAAAATCTGTGCTTAGGCAGAATGAAGGACTATGAAAAACAGTTAAATTTCCCATCAATTTTAATAGTTGGCAACGCGAAGGCAAAACCCAGTAAAATTTATTCGACAATTACATGGCTCGGCAGCTATTTTCGATGGGCACCATTTCTCTACAAAAATTTGAGTTTCTTGAAGAATTGTTGCCTACATTTCGGCGCTTCGATTAAAAAAACTCTCGACAACAAGTAAAAGCAAAGAAAGGGTTTCAACAATTCCGTAAGAAGAAATAAATCAAAATTGTAATAAAAAGTTCAGGCGTCTTTATGTAGCCCATGACATTTATCGGAGTGTTAGTGAGCTATAATAAAATTCGAAAGTCCAACACCCGTTCCAAAAGCGTTAACATTTTTTATTTCTCGAAAATGTTTTAAGCCGTGGCGTAAGGAAATAACTTGGCAAAAATTGTAAGGCGTTCAATTTTTTTATCAAAATCAAAATCTGATCCCAGCATATCCGTTGGAATTGGAAAGGATCGCACGGTAAGATTCATTGATTTTTGTAATAAAAGAACCTAACCACTCGTAATTGCTCAGAGATAAGTTCAAACGTCGTGGTGTTCTTTACGGAAAAGATTAAACCCGAGAGCTTCAAAATATGAAGACACAGCAAGCGCAAACGATTGAAGTTTGCATTCGTTTGTACGGCAGTCGGGCTTAGTTAATCAGACATTTTACTCCAGCCAAAGACGGTCGACAGTTGTCCGTTAGAACGACCCTGGCTTCCCGAATGACGTAAATCGGCTTCTGTTTAAATATAATTAACACTATTTGTAGAAAGGTGTACGTACGAATCGGACGCCATTTTATATGAGTATAGTGTTTTATTGAGAAAGTTATGTGTGTACAAAGTTGCCCATATATTATCCGCGAATTTATTTTTATCGATTCAGCTATAAGAATAAGATATTATCAAAATGTAAACTATGTGTTAATGCACAGTGTCCGCTTACTTAAAAAAAGTAATATCGATTTTCAGAAGAAAATTTTGGTCGGCGATGAAGCTCACTTTTGATTGAATCGGACCGCTAATAAGCCAAGTCATCGCACTTGGAGTAATTATACTAGGCCAGCCATTGTTGAGACTCCGTTATATAGTAAAAAAAATCACTGTATGATGTGCTCTAAAGAATTATTGGACCATGTTTCTTCAAAAATGAAACCGACCAAAATGTGACAGTCAATGGAGAATTGCTATAGAGCATGACTTTTTTGTATCTGAATTGAGGGAGGTTGATATGATCGAAATTTGGTTGTAACAAGATGGCGGTACATTATGCAGTCAAGGAAACAATCAATTTATTGAAGGAAACTTTTCATGAATGCATTATCTCACATCGTGGTCCTGTTGTGGCATACTTTTTGTAGGATTATATGAAGTTCCTTATCTAAGCGATTTTGCTAAGATACCGCTCCAATTCTGCTAAAAGTAGTCGAAAATTGGGCCTCTAGCATTCATTCGAGCCAACCGCCATGGTCACTTGCCCGAAATTATTATATATAATGGCAAACTCTTATTTTTATAATAAAGCCAAATTCATGGCCATAACACCAAATTATGAAAGTTTGAAAGCCACATGTCTAAAAAAAACACCCTTTACTTAGAATTTAATTATTACCAAATTTAGCATGCTTCTGAGCATTTATACTCGCTTTGAGTTGCGTTGTAATGCTTTTTCTTAGACCTTGATTCTCGACTACTGTGGTTACACTAATTTTTGTTATTAACCAAAAATACACAACCTTTACTTTGCTTCCCCTTCGCTTTCGTTTATATGTCGAATGTATATATGTGTATGTGTGCTTGTAGTAATCCATATCTCAATCAGTTGCTTGGTGTATTTCCGGCAAAAAATCAATTTTAAAGAAGTGTGCCAAGTAAATAATTTTTAGTTTGTTATATAAGTAACACAGACATCCAACCATGCATTGCATACGCCATATAAACCGTGTTTGTAGCACATACACATGCACACCGCCGCAAGTGCGATGTTTGCTTCCTCTTTACCCAGTTTTATAGGCGAATTATTTAACACTTTTCCGTAATTGGCAAGTCCCTGGCATTGGCTTGTCGTTTTCCTCTTATTAGTAATATGGATGTAGATATACTATATACTTAACTATATAAATACTAACACACGCTCAATCGCAAATAATGTTTAATTGTTGTATTCAAGTGTGTAGAAAATTGTAATAAAATTGTTAAATTGTTTATTCAGCGGCGTAAACTTTAAAGCGAGGAGCAGAATTATATTATTAGTGGCTTAATTTAATATAAATGTTCATATATGCTTGTATGTATATAGTTAGGTTACTTAAGTGGAATGGTGTGACTCAGTGACTGGTGTACTTTGAAGGTAACTTAAAGCTTTTCTGTCGTGGTTTTATGACTAACCGCCCATAATTGGAATCATTAAATGACTCTTTTTAGTCTAAATAATAAATAAGTAGATTAAATACCGAGAAGAAAACTAAAAGAAAACATAAAAGAAGAAAAGATTTTTTTCTGCGTATTGCCGTTCTAATCAGCTCAGTGCTGAGGCAGTCAGTTTGCAGGCTTTTCAACCAAGCCAAACGTACGGACAACTGAGAGAAATATAAGCAGCTTGTTAGGTACTGCTCCTATGGAATAAAAAGGAGCAGAATTCGCTACAAATTGGCTGCGATATGCGCCTTTCTTGGCATCGAAAGTAATCTGGCGGCTTGAGTATACAGATGAAGGTTTGGGTTTGACAAAGATAAGATAAGGTCGTTTCAACAAATGACGGCCTTTAGTGAAGAGGGTAAGAAGCGATAGTCAAGCGGCACTGAAAGCGATCTTGGCTTATGAAATCAAATCGCTATTAGTGAATGAGTGTATAGGAAGGCCGTTTACACCTGATCTGGGTACCGGGGCAGAAAGGGGTAACCGGCAATGAGCTGGCCGGCAAACCATTGGATAAGTAATTACCGTGCAAATCAAATTTTTTATATTTAAAATATTTAATGCATTTGAGTTTTGGTTTGTAAACCAGACATGCTAAATTCAAGTCCCAATAAACCTTCTTCTAACTTAAATAAAAAAAATTATTTCGCAAAAATTTCAAAAACAAATATAAAGACATAAAATAAATAGCTGCACAAATAATTACATAGCACTAAAGTCAAATATAGTGATGCAAAAGCACACCTACATACATATACATGCATGTATAATTGGTGACAGAAATGTTTTTTTGCAAAAACAGAAAAATAGATATGTAAATAAAGCCAAAAGCATGGCAGTAAGTCGAAGTAACACACAGCGCGCTATATTTGATGACTTAGCAAAATGCGAAGGAAATATGTATGTGTGTAAACAAATGAATTGCAGGGCATAAGCACACAAGCAAAAAGTTTCTACATATGTGTGTATGTAAGTATTAAGATGGCTTGAAGGTTTTCTCCTTAATATCGGTGGTGCTGCTTTTTACAAACTCGAAGACTTTTTTTTACCTTAATCGATGATTTGTTTTTCATTGTTTATATTTCATATTATAGGTAAAGTGTGAAAAATCAACACAAAATTACACAATTTGTTTATAAAATGCGCAGAAGGACAACAGCGCTGAGATATTAGGGTGACACAGTGTTACCATCGCCTTTCTTTCAATGGATTTGCAGTACAACATTTTAACTGGGTCAGTGGAGAAGCAAAAGTCGTTACATAAAAATATACCGCCGAATTAAAAAAATATATATACATTTTCTTTAATATATTTAAAGCTTTTTTATTAAAAAAATGTTTTCTATAGTCTCTAACTAAGTAATAAAATTTTTTTTAACAAATCTATTGTCTCTATAACATGAAAATTCTGCTGCGCCCTTTTTAGACACATTATTTTAGCAAACACTGATATATCAAAACTTTGCTTTATTTTTAATTCTCTATTTTGTCATACACATTTAATAGCATTTTTACTTATTTCAATTTGTACTCACCTTACACACAGCAAGCGCCCAACTGCTGAATAGAGCCACAGTACCTTGACCGATGTACAGGCAAACAAATGTACGCGCTTTAATCAACAACTTATTTATGTATGTACAAACATACATATAAGTACGTATGTATGTATATTTGCTGCAAAACGAACGTGAAAGTCGTCTGCAAATTTTTGGACACCAAAATTCTTGTTTACATCAAAAGAAATCTCATAAAAACTTAGATTCACTTTTTATGCGCAATGAATTTTAAAACATAATGAACTTGAGTAGATTTTGCTTAACTTTAGCAATGATAGTGGATGGGTATTTCTTAATCAACTTTTTCTCATCATCATTTCAATTTCAATTCAGTGAACGCAACAAATGAAAACAATATAAAATAAGCAAACTTAAAAATTTTGCAACAAAATTTTGTCATTACTCTTTATCACCTTTTCATTCGTTTCGAAGCTTTTCGTTGTTTCCCCGTTTGTTACTCACTGCGACACACCGTTTGAACACTCGCGATTTTAATACAACGTTAACGAGACCGCGTTATACAGAGTGAAGCGCGCGAACTTGTTAAAGTAGACGAACCGACCGCTTTGGCTTTTGTTTGGCAACTATTTGTTTGAGCTGCAGAAAACTTAGCTAAAACTACATAAGTAGTTTAAAAGTGTACATCGCCTTTTGTTAAAGCTTATTTTATGCTCTTTTAAAACATTATCATTTTTTGTAATTGGAGATTTTCTCTTTATTATCTCTCTTTGGTGTTTTTCACGCAATAGAGTTTGTAAAATACGGCTGAATATTGCCTGAAGTTCGTCGCCTGAGTCTTTTATTTACACGAACAGCTTGTATGCAACACGTATGCACACACGCACACATGTTAATGAGCACTGAGGTTTCCATCTTCACAGTTTGAATGACTACTTGTAATAATGTAATCTTCCTTCAAGTCATTTAGAATTATGGTAGGGCTAGGGACAATTGCCGAAATTCCATAAACAAAATTTTTGTATTTTGCGTTAAATATAAGATAATACTTTAAACCGTTATTCTGTTGTAGCTTTTTTAAAAATCACAAAATCTGCCATTTCTATACATTTTTTGCCAGTATAATAGTGTAATTTTTACTGCTTTAACAATGCAGCTAACTTGCAATTATGTTTTTACTAACAGCAGCAAGTATTAATTATTTATTATCAATTTTTATTTAGTATCAACAACATGCGAAGATTCCTAAAATAATTTGCTGCGGGACTTAACGATTGCGACATAGTATTGTACACATATGTACAATATATAAAAGCACTTATGTTTAATAAAATAAATTCACTTTCACAAACAAAATCAAATTAGTACTTATATTTAAACTGCAGCGAAAAATCAGCTGTTGCAGAAAGAAATAAGCAAGCTGCCATATTGGGTATATTGTGCAATAAATATATTTATTATATTTTATTTTACAAAGATTTCTTTTGTTAGAAACTCAATGAAGTATATTTCCTAATTTTGTATTTTTAAATTAAAAAGAAAAATCAGGAAATCATTTTTTTACTATTAAGTTTTGTACAATTTATTAAATAATGTTATGATATCCGCATAGCACTTTGACTTATTTGTAAAATTAGACAGCTTCTGCAAACTTGGCAGCACTGTCGCCAATATATTGCTAAAACGTTTGTTATTTTTGCGCGCTGACATTATTTTTGTTTACATTTCTCTTTTAAGTTAATTTTTAAAATAATTAATACGTTTATAATAAAAGTGAGCTATGAATAGTACGGCAGATGAATTAAATTGTACTCAGGCGCTGGATCGAAAACAGCGCCTGAAGGATTTGATAGACACGAATAGGGAAATCCGTAAGTCGCTGATAGCCAAACAAAACAAGACCAAATACAAATTTTATACAAGAAGAGAATTCAAAAATATAACTTTTTTTATATGTATGAGACAACATGGTTTTGAACTGTAATAATTCCTCGATAGCAACGAGCAGATCAATACAAATTTGATTAAGGCAGTGTCAAAAATATAGCTGCAATTACTTATTTCTATACCCTGAAAAGGATTTATCAAGTTTGTTACACTTAGAAGGAAAGATCGAAAAATAAATAAATWTAAATGATAAGCATAGTAAGCTGAGACGATTTAGTTATGTCTTTCCGTGTATACCCGAACAAGTCCCTCACTTTTTGAGATATCGATCTAAATCATGTCGTATGAAACGCTTCCTAATTTGACAGGATATCTTCACGACATTTGGCATGGATTATTGTCTAAAACAGCGATACCATATCAAGTGACTGGTTAAATCAAATTCAGGTTTGGAAAACTTTTTCATAAAAAACTCTATTTTTGAAGAGTATTATAGCTTCGTTTCAACCATGTTATCGTTTTTTTCTTCTTTAATCTACAAAAAAATAAACTTATCTAGAATTCGAAAATTCGTTTTTATTTTTATGCACATATATGTACATAGATACTATATATCTCAAGCCTATATAAAATGTGAAAACTGTTCAGTTATTTAGATGAGCGCCCAGTCCCATCTGTTGTATGAATGTATAGAGGCTGAAGGAAAACTTTGCAATCTGAAAATTTTTTAGTTTTAAAAAATAATAAATAGTCTTAAATTAGTCTCTAACCGACAAATTTGTAGCCAAATTGACTGGAAACATTTTTAAGGCCCACAATGGTATTTCAGTTTGTGTGCGTTGCAAAAAATAGATTAGCAGCTTGTTGAAACGTTTTCCTTTAGTCATCCAATTGCTGTGAAAAATAGACATGGAAAGTTTCTCACAGTCCGCTTGCAAATAGGAAGCATTATAACAGGTCGGCCAAATTTGCAACAACACACAAAACAGGTAGATCAAGGAAGTTATCCTGGTAGTTGTATCACCGAAAATCGATATGTTTATCATCGTGGTACTAATGATGGCTGCGGCTATGCAGAACTGAACAAACATTGTCACTGATATTACAGGTTGCACTATACGCACCAATCTATCATAAAACAATTGTGTTATTTTCTATAATATAATACATATTTCAATTTCACTAAATGTGCAAGCAAACCTTAATATTTTCTGGTGTATAATAATGCATTGCTTAAGCTCATTATAGCTTGCATCCTCACTTTTATCCAGTACATTTCCGAAACGACTTACACGGCGTGCCAGAAGTTGTAATTGCGTGCGTATAATATAAATATATATGGCTGGGTAGGAATCATTAATGACTTGATGAAGCAGTGAAAAATAAAGCGCCACGCCATCAAAACTCAATTGCAACCAGTATTCCCATATCGACCTATGCCAATCCACGTAAGGTATCCAAAGTGTAAGTGGCGCAAGACCACTCAGTACTGCCGATACAACAGTTAAAGTTCCGTACAGCATATAAGAAATAATGTAACCGAATACAATGCGATTGCCTGTAATTGCACAGCGGCGTATTTTGGCCACATCTTTCAATTCAGCGTAACATGCGTCCAATTCCTTTAATAACGGCTTCACGCTTTGCAAACGTTGCAGAGACAACGCCAATGTCAAACTCTTAAATGGCATTCCAATAGTATTCAAAGCTGCTTGTACACTATTTAGAATCTCCATAACAGATAGGATACTTCTATAACGTATCCAACCAACGTTGAATATAAATGGTAAAATCACAACAATAAACAGACCGTAATGCCTCGGTGGACTAAGCCCTGCAATTCGAATTGTATTAAACAAGTAAATGAGTGCATCTTGAGAGGCGTACACCCGGGGATCACGACCTTTTAACAAATCTAACATTTTTCAAATGGCGTGCCTATGTTTTAGTACCATCATTTTTATAGCTATCCAACTTATATTAGGAGATTAATTTTTTCCTGTTTTATTTTTATACCCTGAACAGGATATACATATTAAGTTTACCAGGACCTTTGTAACATCCAGAAGGAAACCTTATTCAGTATATATATGTAAATCAATATATGTGACCTGGTCTACGAAAAGGGAGCTAACATGCGCAAACTAGTTTTCTGGGAAACAGCTGTTAAAATCTCATCTTCCATCCGAATCAACTAAAAAGTGAAAATTGATTTTTGACACCTAAGCCCCCTTTCCGTAGACCAGGTCACATATATGTAAATTATCAGTGCGACAGGGTGAGTCGATTTATCGTCGTCGGTCTGTCCATGTGTCTGTCGTTATATACTCGAACTACGAACACGTCCTTTTCTCCTCCAGAAGCTGCTCATTTGTTGGAACTGTCAATATTGAACCACTCTACCAAATAGCTATCATACAAACTGATCGATCGAAATCCAATCCTTGTTGGGAATATTTTGTTTTGTGAAGGGTATTATAGCTTCTGTGCAACCGGAGTTCAAGTTTTTCCTCTTTTTTAGTTAAATTTAGAATTTTAGTAACTTAAACTAACCAAATTTAGAACCCTCAAACTTTCAATTGATTGAATTTAAAATAAACTTTTATAATCTCGCGTGTCAAGCTATAAAATAAGGTTTACATTGCTATGCGTATTCAGGAAGAATTTGACTACCTTTCTAGTCATTATAATATTAAATATACTACCACGACAAAATATGAGCTTTATTTAGTCTGAGTGACTAAAATTTCATAAATTTCCAAATATAAGCTTGTAAGCAGCGCCCCGACTTAAAATATAACACAATACACATAACTATTATTCACTGAAAATTCAAATAGAGTAAAGGGCCTTATGTGTATATTTTTTCTGCTTTAAACACTATATGAAATTTTATGCAATAATCGAGAGTTATGTGCTCCACAGAAACCCGTTTGACAGAACAGAGTATCGAAGAGACACTCAACCAACTGTCGAGGGTCGTAAAAAGTTCGGATCTGATTCATGGCGAGGGCAATGTCACCGATCGCGCTGAGCACACCAGCGAAGTTATGCGTGACGCGCAATTGCTGAAGATGAACCACGAACTGATGTCCAAAGTTTTTCAACAGAGTTCATTAATGGGAGCTTTTAGCGAGCAAATCTATCAAAATGCAATCGTAAGAAGACAAAACTAATTCAAAAAAGTAACACTTTTTATCCATTTAATATAAATCTCCATTGCAGCGACAAACTGTGGCCACACAAGGTGAGGATAATTGGAAGCCCTTCACAGAGATCGCTTGTGCTATAGCGCGAATGGCACGCGCGAAATCCACAATGCTCGGCGCGTATAGAGTTGAAGTAAAAGAGCGTGTGACAAAAGAACGACAACCACGAAAGCGGAACGAACAGGTGGGTCACCAAAGTATAGTAAAACTATCAGAAAATACATTCGCAATTATAAAAATTTTTATAGGCAGAAGAGAAACGTCCTGAAAACATTGATAAGCTGCAGCGCAAGGACAAGGGTGCCAATAAGTTAAATATTGTGGGCAACCAATTGCGTCAAATGTTAAACAGCAACGGCGGGCGCGCCATACCTTACTATAAACTCATTATAGATCCGAAAAATTTTATGAATACAGTAGAGAATGCCTTTCAAATCGCTTTTTTAGCGCGTGATAATCTGATTGCGATTGAAACGGGCGAAGACAACTTTCCACATGTGCGGCTAGCGCATAGCGACGAAGTGAAGGCAGTCAAAGAGACTACACAAGCCATCTGCACCTTGAACCTTGAGAAATGTCGCGTAAGCATACACATTTAGTTCCAAGATAAACACTTTTTTATTATAATGTTAATTTAACTTAGGAAATGATACTCTTCTATGACATTAAACAGCCAATGCTTACAATTGAAAGTAATGAGAACGATTGATTCAGTTTTTAAGGCGCACGTTTTTCATCTATCCAAACGACACCAACCATGTACAATGTGAAGTACAATTAATAACTATTTGTTATATGTTTTGAGTAAGAATTTGTTTAATATACTATTTTTTTGAAATAAATCGATAGAATGTAATATTTTTACAAACATATTTTTGTTACAATTTAATATAAAATTTAATTTCCATCAGCCAATAGGCAAACCCAGTTACTTTCTAGAAAAAAATACCTGACTTGCTTACTGTGTATTGGCGCTATCCTTTTTCTTATAAAATAAAATTCAGCATTTTTCTGGCCTCGTATCGTAAAAGACCGTTTCTTCTGCATTTGAGTATGTCGCATACATTTATAATGCCAAAATATTTATAAAATGCAATGTGTACATTAAAAACAAATGAAAATTAATGTTTGCCATGAAAATTTGTATTATTTGTTTTTCATGGTTAGATATATCGAGTTGTTCTAAGATTTTTAAATTAAGTTTAGCCACTTAGTAATTTCGGGCTTAAAATGATTTTACTCCCTTTTTATCAAATAGGCAACAATTAATCGATTTGCGTTCAGTATTCCTTATATTTATAATAAAATCAATTTGTTTTAGATATTTGTCTGTAATTTATCCCTCTTGACCGAAGTCTTCGGTGAATTTACGCAGCTTAACGAGATCATCTTCGTTGACAGTGGGTTTTGTACGAGACAATGATTTCAACATGTCGCGCTGAAAAATGAAAGGATTTAATTTACCAATTAATTTCGACTCAATGTACTTTTCGGTTTGACTTTACCATAGTAACTGGTGGCTCGAATAACTTATCACTAGGCACATCCATCCAGGACATTTCAGTTGCGCCGTCATCACCAGGCGAGCAGGGCACCAACAAGTCATCAACTATAACTTCCTTATCTGTTGGTGATGGACCAGTTACCCTCTATAAATATTGAGAAACAGAATTTAGTTACATTAGTTCACAGAAATTGCATTTAAAGCAACACCTTGAAATGTGTGGCGGTTTGCACTTTACGCACTGGTTCCATAAGAGCGTCGCGCACGACAATAGAAATATCAGCGCCTGAGTAACTGCAAATGTTTTCATTTAATAAATATCATTACCATCTAAATATATTTCATTTCTTTACCCATCTGTTTTTGATGCTAGTTCTTTGAGATCAGCCTCGGTTAAAACGTGTGTGGTATTACCCAAATGTATCTTAAACATCACCAAACGTGCATGAGCCTCCGGTAATGGAATGTAGATACGCTTTTCGAAACGTCGACGTATAGCTGAATCCAATACCCATGGTATATTAGTGGCACCAAGTACCAGAATACCATCTGTATCATTGCCAACACCTTGCATTTGCACCAAGAACTCTGTTTTGATGCGTCGCACACTGTCGTTTTCATTATCCGAACGTGCCGAGCACATGGAATCAATTTCATCAATGAAAATAATTGATGGTTTATGTTGACGCGCTAATTCGAAGAGATTTTTGACCAACTTTTCGGATTCACCTAACCATTTCGACATCAAATCTGAACTGGAAACTGAGAAGAAAGTTGAATTGTTTGCCTCTGTGGCAACAGCTTTGGCAAGATATGATTTGCCAGTACCAGGAGGACCAAAAAGCAAAATACCTTTCCAAGGTATACGTTTGCCCGTGAATAGATGTGGGAATTTGATTGGCAAGATAACTGCCTCTTTAAGGGCCTCTTTTGCAGCATCTAAACCAGCTACATCGGACCATTTCACATGCGGCTTCTCAATTACTATTGCGCCTTCTAATTTACTTTGAAGTTTCTTCTTTTCAGGATCTTCGCCATCTGAATCACTGTCATCCTTTTTATCCTTGTCATCTCTGCAAAGGTTTGTGTGTTATTTGAAATAATATCTATATTTAACCAAGTTTTGGTTGCTTACTTCGAGCTTGATTCACCCTCCTTTACTGGTTTTTTCTTGCCTTTCTTGAGATATTCTTTAAGTTTTTCAGCTCGATCCAAATACTGTAGGCACTTGGCACGAATCGAGTCCTTGGCTTTCTCACCTTGTGCTTCATCTATAAATCAAAATCAGAAAATCATTTAACCGTATATCAATATCTTTTACTTTCGTACATTTAATTGCATGTAGAAAATACTCTACACCATGTTCGTAGAGACGTAAAGCCTCAGCATAATTTTTGTTGCGGTCTTCTTCCGTCGCTTTGGTCACCAAATCAATAGCTTTTTGCAAAGTCGTGCCTGAGGCCATGGTTGACACGTCACTGA
The DNA here is from genome assembly GCF_001853355.1 of Bactrocera latifrons. Lineage (NCBI taxonomy): Eukaryota > Metazoa > Arthropoda > Insecta > Diptera > Tephritidae > Bactrocera > Bactrocera latifrons. The sequence continues at coordinate 1,422,247 of NW_017537267.1, read as the reverse complement.
AAAATATATATAGTATTTATTACATTTTGATTTATATCTAGCAATGTAAGTCCTGCCTAGCTGACTTCATAATAATGACATCACTAATGAAACCACAATCGCCACGGTAATGAGATAGAAAACTTTGCAACTTCAAATCGATAATCAAATTTGAATTAATTTGCAAAATATCATTTAAGAAGCGGATTTTTACACATTTTCTTAATTCAAAAAATATACTATATAACATACATATATAGGAACAATTTTAGATTTTATGAAAAAACAAACATAAGTAATGACTAATCGACGCGTATAATTCCCAAAATATTTTCGCATTTCAATGTAGTAGCACAATTTCGTAGCGTTTGTTATCTATGGTTCACTGTTTCGTTTTATATTTTTAATCTTTAAAATATTCACACCTTTTAAACTTTTATTCCAACTAAACACTGCAGGCGCAATATATTAAATACACGCTGTAATTTTTATAAGAAACGTAGATTTTTCAAAGGAATTTATACAAAAGATGATTCCTCCAGTCAGACCGTTGTTTCGCACTTTTTCTTATAATCACTCATTCGTTGCGCATTTGACATTTATTGCATTGCCAGAGAACGTACATTTTGTTGCCTTTGCCGCTTGATGGCGACTGCAGAGTTGTATGAACACACATTCATACAATTTTGTAAACGATTTGTAATTTTTTAATTCAAAAATTTTATAATTGATTTGATAATTTTTAATTTATTTTATTTTATTATTTAAAATTAGAATAGTGTGAAATCAACAAGTAACAAAATATGCGTCTTATTTATAATACTTTTTAATTGGTTAAACTTATTTAAAATACATTTACATAGTAATATTAATATTGTTAAAATAATCTGGTCAGTTTGAATTTTATAGTTTTTGTTTTGATTACCAATTTCGACTTTGTTTTGCTCGACACAAAGAGAGAAAAAAACGATATAAGTACTTTGCAAAAGCAAAGCATCATTATGGTTTATGATAAATTAAAAGCAATAGTGGGGTGAAAATGAGCCAAACTAAATAATATGAGATAAGAACGATATAATAAAATTGATGCTGCGTTGACAAGTGGTGTGTTCTTACACATGTAAAAAAATATTTGAACTCAAAATCTTATATAACATATTAACTATGCAATTACTCGCTAAACTAGAGCCACCTCTTGTTATTTGGTAAAAATGAGCAAAGAATACGACTTGTATAGGGATAGCAAATTGCGGTATTTAGGTGAGCACTCAAACTTGGAATAATTTGTAGCTAACGGTATATGGATGAACTTATAATTTTATAAAAATTATTACCATCCGTACAAATATTTCACAAAGGATACTCCAACGAGGTAGGAGAAGCATTCCGCCCACTTATACATCGCAATTTGGTGCGTGCATCCTATTTACTGGCCACGGCTTATGTATGTGCTGATGCTGTTGATAAATCAGTCAAGGAACATCAACGCGGAAGCAACACTAAACAAATAGCCGTTGTTACTGGTGATGTATTCACATGGCAAATGGTCGCCTCTGTCATCATTCCCGGCATCACAATCAATAGGTACAAATGAATAATATCCCAAATTGCTATGGATTTACGTATGTATATTACTTTTCTTTCTTACAATACTTTTAGAATAACTTGGCTGACTGGCTATTTGATCCGTAAAGCGGAAGTTAAAAAAGCTTTTGGAAAGATATTACCCACCGCAGTGGGTTTGTGTTCAATTCCATTAATAATCGGTCCCATAGATAAATTTACCGATCATCTCATGGATGATACATACCGAAAATGGTTAAGCTAAAAAGTACTGCTTTAGCAATTAAGCTTTAAATGTTATTTACTGCATAGGTGCAATGTATTTACAACCTTTTTAAAATTTCGTAATGAAATCTATAAGTTATCAGTTTCTATTTTATAATGTTATTAAACAAATGTTGCAAATATTGTAGTAATTATGTCAGTATGAATTAATACCTATACACAAGCTACACTCCTCAAAGTCATTTATACTTGAAGACGGATGTAGGTCAATTAGCACATACATTTTTTTATTTGAAGTGTTAATTTGTTAATTTTGTTAAGACTAGAACTATGACGGGAGTTGAACTCACCTTGACACAAGCTTTCTGAGATTACCTAAAAATTCGTACTTTGAATAATAGAAAAAGTTATCTTTACCGAAAGCTGTAAAACAGTGGCCACCGGTTTACGAAAATATACTCAGAATAGTTGAGTTTAAGTGATGGGAAGGGATAAACATTCGGCAAATAAATAGACCGGTTTATGAATCGAAGAACTTTGAACTTGAAATTTCCCCCACCAAATCAACAGCGACCATATTTACGAACTGGACGAAGGAGTATAGACTTGAGCTTAATATTGCAGTCGATGGCGTCAAAATTCCGGCTGGCAATAATCCTAAGGTTTTAGGTGTAACTTTTGATAGTATATGCTCCTTCACTATCCATACGACCGCGATTGTCGCCAAGGTACTGAGCCGCAACAAAATCCTCAAGTCGCTGGCCGACAGCACATGAGGAAAAGACAAAGAAACATTGTTAGTAACATACAAGACAATCGGTCGGCCGGTACTCAATTACGCCGCATCAATATGGTCGCCTGGATGCAATGGTAGGATGCCTCTTGATGTCTCCCATCAAACACCTACATAGTGAGACGTTTATACTCCCAGTTAAAGAGCATAATGAACCCCTCTCCAAGCAGTTCCTGCTAAGATGTTTTCGTAAATATCACCCTTGCAGCGACCTAACGGGGATTGATAACCGTTATAACGGTAACAACAACAACAACCGTATTTGTGAACATGCATACATATGTACATATATGTACATATAGAAATGTGTCTCACATTTTTCGTGTTTTCCGACATTCATCTTAAATACAATAATCCTAATCCACTAAATGTCAAATAAAATTTATGAATCATTTGCATAACGAATAAATCCTGAATACAGATTTTAAAAAAATGTCATATCAAATGCTTATATTATGATAGTGCAAGAAAAAATACAATTAAACTGAAACAAGAGCACTTTGTAATTACATATGAAAAATAAATTACAAAAACTGCACATTCGAAAGCAATCAATTATGATCCAAACGGTTTAATAGTTGGCTCTCAAGTAAGAACCATTTGCACTTTGTTTCTAGACACTCAAACGAACTGTAACAAGCTGTGAAAAATATTCAGTCAGATCTAAATTTCAATTTTATTTTTTATTGAAAATTTTTAAGCTGAAAACCGTTTTATATATAAAAATTTGCATAAAGGAAATAATTAAAATTAAATTGATAAAACTACTTGCAAACTATGTCCTCGCTACGCATAACAAATTGGCTAACAAAATCTCTGCTGAGATTTCGAAATGTGAAAAATTTCCAACAAGTCTATCTAAGGTGTTACGCCGATGATTCGCGTGTGACGGTAAGCGCCAACCAATTTAAACCGTTTGAAATACATACAATAAGCCAACGCTCGAAACACTTGTTGTGATGTCATGTTAAATCTCTCTATTATACCACTATACAGAAAGGACTTGTGATCGGCCTATATCAGAAGGAGGGCGAGAAGGAGGCAAAGCTAACATCGAGTGGAGAGAAATTCGATGATCGTGTGCAGGGCAAAGTATCTGAGTTAATCAAAGAGTGAGTAGAAAATATCACCATATCGAATGATATGACGTACAAGCGACCAATACTAATTCATGTCGTGGCCATTGTGTTTTCGTGTGAACGTAGAACGAATCTATCTGGAAGGTTGGGCAGAGGAAAAGTTTTCAACAATATTGATCAGGAATTTCGATCTATAGCAGTGGTCGGTGTCGGACGAGAAGGAGCTGGTTTCAATGAGTTGGAAATGTTGGATGAAGGCATGGTAAGAAGATAAATAATGCGGATGGGGTTCAATTACTGACAGTTAGTGAGATATCAATTTAACAATAGATATGTTTTTTTCTTTAAAAACAATTTGGAAAATTTGACATTTGAAAATTTTGATTTAAGCTGTCATTGAAAAAAAATTGACAGGAAAATCTTTTCATAAAAAAAAAATAAATTACAATGATCGTTGATGTAACGATTTTTCAAAGTAAGCAGTTCGGCATGGGAAGCGCATAGATGGTTGAAAACAATTATGACTTTTAATAAAAAAAAAAAAATTAATGACTATATAACCTCAAAATAATACCAACTTCTATTTAGACACACTAAAATATATATTATATATTTCTATAAACTCACGAACATTTTTACATAGGAAAATGTTCGCGTAGCAGCTGGTGTCGGTGCACGCAGCCTGCAGATGCAAGGCTGTTCAGAGGTTTTTGTGGATTCAATGGAATATCCCGAACAAGCAGCCGAGGGTAGTGCTTTGGCGATTTGGCGTTATCAAGATAATAAAATGAAAAAAGATCGAACAATAATTCCCAAATTAGAATTGTACGACTCACCCGACATAGACGCTTGGACACGTGGTCTGTTTAAAGCCGAAGCACAAAATCTTGCGCGTCGTCTTAGTGACGCACCAGCTAACCAAATGACTCCAACCACATTTGCACAAGCCACCGTCGATGCGTTATGCCCATGCGGTGTAACTGTGGAAATTCGTACAATGGAGTGGATAGAGCAGCAACATCTGAACTCTTTTTTAATGATTGCGAAAGGTTCGTGTGAACCACCAGTCTTACTGGAAATCAGCTATTGTGGCACAGCGCCCGAAGATAAACCGATATTGTTGTTGGGCAAGGGTATGACATTCAATAGGTGAGTAAAAAGTGGATAACTAAAGGGTATATGAGCATATAAAGTAAATAAAGTAAAGAACTTGAAATTGGAAATAAAAAAAAATAATAACAAATAAGAAGTTATTAACAATTTTTATACTAAAATATATGTATTCCCTAATTTCAGTGGCGGTCTCTGCTTGCGTCCTTGCAAAGGCATGGATGAATACCGTGGAGCCATGGCCGGTGCCGCTGTTGTGGTCGCTTCCATTCGTGCCGCCGCGGCTCTATCGTTGCCTATTAATATTTCCGCAGTTATACCACTTTGCGAGAATATGCCCTCGGGCATGGCTTGCAAGCCAGGTGACGTAGTCACGTTACTCAACGGCAAATCATTGGCGATACGCGTAAGAAACTGACAAACCACAAACAGTAAAATATTTTATTTTTCATGCTGCCTTCCTTAACTAGGATACAGATAAAGCTGGCGTTGTCGTGATGGCTGATCCATTGATCTATGCACAGACTACATACAAACCACGTCTGGTGGTTGATGTGGCTACGCTTGGTAAGGGCGTTAAAAAGGCGTTGGGTGGTGGAGCTACGGGCATATTTTCAAATTCACATTACATTTGGAAGCAATTCCAAAAAGCTGGCTCACTAACCGGCGATCGAATGTGGCGCTTACCATTGTGGAACTACTATAAATATTTGGTTACGAGTGAGTACCATCACTTGATTAACAATAGCGGTTTACATTTACTGTTATACTAACTGTTTAATATTTATTTATTTATTATTATTTTTTTTTCGCCAGACCACGTTAGTTTTGATGTCAGCAACAATGGTTCTGGACCGGCTTCATCTTGCCTGGCAGCGGCAATATTGCACGTAAGTTTCGACTTTCTCCTATTTTTTTATTTTTTGTAATAAAGTATGATTTTCATTTCTATATAGCAATTTGTGCCCTGTGTCGATTGGGCCCATTTGGATATACGGGGCGTGGGTATGTTGACAAAGTACGGTACACTGCCATATTTGTTGAAAGATCGCATGACGGGCCGCCCAACTCGTACCATGATACAATTCCTATATCAAATGGCCTGTCCAGACCAACAGAAGTAGTAGTAGAAGTAAGCGTATAAACGCCAAATTTTCTACTCACCAAAACCCTGCCACGACGCGTCTCAGAGAGGCCCTTAATGAAGAAGAAGAAATGTATTTGTATATGAAGATGTGTAGTAATGTCCTGAGGTCAAAATTTTATCTGTGTTTTAATTGTTTCTTTCTTAATCATTCTAAATGGCGATGTTTATATATTTTTGATTATTGCTGTGACATGTTCTACTCAATGCAAATACATATATTTTTAACATATGATTTGTATTAAAAATTGCGTTTTCCTTTTTTTTTTTTATTTAGCACTATGTACAAACATGATAGGTAAATGTGATATGGTGTACAAATTAAAAATAAAATTTAAAATTTTATCAAAATGGATAAACGCAAAAACTCTGCAAAATAGTAGCTTCAGATTTACATTATGATTAAGATTCGAAAATTTTGAAAATATAAATTAAAATTTTAAAATATTGCAAAATTAAATGTGAAAAAACTGAAAGTTTTTAAAGCCAAATCATTATTAAAACACTAATCCAGTAAATAAGGACTATCCAAGGCACCAAGTCCCGCTGCAACACCGCCCTCGTTCGCAGTCGAGAGTTTCGTGCGCAGCATATGACCTGCTTGGTAATTGCAAATCACATTATCTACATCACCCAGTATTACGCCAAAAATGCCCAGCTCTGAAACAAGATCCACCACTTCTGGTGGCGATTTGCCACCCGGACGTATCATGTAACCCTTGGATATTGGTGGCTGAATTAGATCCATAAGAATCCAGGCGGCGCGTTCAACGCGACTCATTTTCTGCAAATCACAAAGCAAACAATGAAATATATGCGCTTGTAAGTAAAACATACAGTATATTTGGTAAATGTCAAAATTGTTATGTTTTTTCTCACATAATCGAAAATTATTTTAAAATTAAAAACAAAAGAAAAATGTTAACTTCGGCCCACAATTTGTAATACCCTTCACAGGGACAAAAGAATTTAAATTATTTTGAAATTGATCCATCAGTTTGTATGGCAGCTTGATATATGCTATAGTGCCCCGATCTGAACAATTTGTTCGGATATTATAGAAAACAACAATATACATACTACATACATATGTCAAATTTCCTGAAGATCTCTTATTAAATAAAAATGTTTTCAATACAAAAACTAGATTCTGATCGGTCAGTTTGTATGTGCTATAGTGGTCTGAATAATTTGTTCGAAGAAGTTTCTTGGATAAAAGTTTATGTCACATTTCGTAAAGACCTCTCGTCAAATAAAAAAGAAAGAGAATATCATTCAAGAAAGTAACACTTACCCGCAGTGCATCTGGAATGTCAGCGCCATAAACATTATTACCACCGCCTTCGCGCTGTGGTTTCAGTACAAAACGTTCCGGTTCCTTCAATGCCATTTCGTATGAGGCATTGCCTGCTTCAGAGTCGTCCAACGAGTAGAGCCCGGTGAAGATTTGTCCTACAGCTTTTATCTGGAATAGGAAGATGTTTTCTTTTCACTCTATTTTATACAAGTTATCAATTTAGTTGTTCCTACTTTTTCTGGGTCGCTAATAAACCGCTCCAGCATTTCTGGTTGAGCAAGCGCTTGCTGCACCTTCTTGGTACCGGCCAAATGGTAGTGTATGGATGGACATTTAATCGCACGCGAACACTCCATCATATAGCGTGCATCCCATTCATCTTGGGAGTGGTAGTGTAGAGGTTCATAGCCGGCGCGGAAATAAATGACAGCCACTTCGTATTCACCACTGTAAAGGGATGATTTTAAGATAAGATTTTATTTTATTTGGCAGGACAATGGGGATGTTCGAGGATGTTGCGAATATTATTCAAAAATTTTAAGTTTATCAGGTTAGTAAATATGAGTTTATTTGACCCAAAACATTAAACGGTGTTTTCTCGAAACATTTTTTTCATAGTAAGTGAGGAAAATATCTCCGCGACGGCAGGACCGACCGATTTGAAATTTTCACATACCCATCTTAGATCTATTTGTCGATTTTTAGGTCCCGGTGAAGCTTTAATTTTTCACAGAAAAACTATTTTTCTAGCCATCATTATCTGTATTTATCTATAGTAGTATAATTTTTCATGAGATAATTTTTAGTAGAATAACCTTCTTCACCGCCAGACAAATTGTTTTTGGAGAGTTTCCCGGTTCTCGAGTAAGGGAAACCAATTATTATAGTTAAATTCCGTAAATTCCGCAAAAAAAATGTTTCTAACTTGCAAATTCTGACTGTAACAAAGATCTTCTATATAAATTTTCAGGTCTTATATGCATATTGTTTATTCAAATTTTAATAACTTACAGTAATAGTTCTTTATTTGGTCCCAATTTGCCCTCTTTATGCACCTGCGTTAGAGTACGACGTAATACTTTTATATCTGGACGCTGTTCGCGTATATAAAACTCATGGAAACGCTGTAATAAATAATATTTGAAATTATATTTCAAAAATTTTAAATATAAAGAGTGCTTAACGCACCTGATCGCAAATATTGTAGGAAACATCTTCGATGACAAAAAGAATAACCGCTTTGGGCTGGGCATATACTTCCCAGGCTTTGATCATGCCACCACAAAGGCCGGACAAAGCAGTATTTTCGGGCATCTGGAGCAAAATAAAATTATTGTTAATATCTTATTTAGGAAACTAGAAAAAAAACTATACTTACATTTTTTATTTTATCCGCATGTCCCAACTCGCTCATCACAAAACTATAGAGGCAGGAGAAAGAGATTAAATATGCATTCGATTAGCAATATTTGGAATACACGGTTTATTTTATTTAGACATATTATTGAATTGTTTATAAAGAGCACTTAAGCACGCAGATAAGTTTAAAGGCTAACGGTAATTTTTAAATTATATAATGTCTACAATTGCGTCAAAAACTCAACAACTACACACTATGTATATATTAAATAAGCAAATATATAAATAAGAGGCGTTTTGAACTAAGCACATTCTCAAGGCCAACTAAAATATTCTAACCGATTTTGAGACTATAAATATACATACATACATATGTACATAGACGCTAGTCTAACATAACTATTTGTTTGTAGATAAATAAATATACAAGAAAAATAAATTTCGTGCAATAAGTTGGAAAATAAAGCGTAGGAAATGATATAAGTTGGTTTTCACGAATATTAAACAAAGCTACAAATATTTAACAAGCGGCCTAGTTGTACACTATGCTTTCGAAAAAATTGGATACATAGTTTAATTAGTTAATTTGCTGAAAAATTGGTTGTACTTTGTTTGCGCTTACACAGAAAAATATTAAATACATATGTACATATAGAGCGTATAAAAGAAAATATAGGAAAATAAAGGAGAAAAAACATAAATTGATGTTGTTGAAAAAATGAAAATACCTCTGCAGAGGCATCATATGTGTGGAGATGCCACCGAAACTAGAGGCAATCGTGTTGATTTCAACTTGTTTAACTGAATTGTCTTCGAACATGTGAGCCAAATAGTCGGAACGTAATAAACCGAGCGAATAAGCCTGAAAATTGATACACATACAAAGATTTACTTCATAAGAAAAATACGTTAAATGATTTTATGGAACATTAATTGTGGGTAAATTTGCGAACATAAGTGACGTATTGATTGAGCAAATGATGACACTCAATTCATAAACCACCACGACCGCTACCGACTACGTCAGTTATGAGCTGAACTTGGCGCTTGATAATTATTGCTTTGATGTTTAGTGAGTTTGTTTTCGATTTGGTTTTTTTTTTTTTGTTTTTTTGGTGGAATTTGTGTTGGGATGCGTTTGCGATGCGATGTAAGCAGTTCTTTGTCACAGTTGATTGAGTGATTTGATTTGATTTGGAAAAATGAACGAGCTAACCTAAATTGCAAATGGCTAATGAATGTGTATTTACAATGCTAAGCGTACAGGAAACATTAAAATAAAATTTGAAAGTAAAATTTAGTTGATATTACTAAATTCACTTGCTAATCTACGTTCAGATTTGATAATGGCTTGTGTAAAGCAGAAGTCACAACGTAGCGCTTAAATACTTAGCGGCGTTGCAGTTGATTGCACTTTGCCTGTTTTTTTAACCGCTTTGATTGCACATCTGATATCATATCAGCTGTTTATATCTTAAACAAAAAATCCGAAAATTCCCCGGCCAAACTGTGTGCCAAACAAATGCAAAAAAAAAAAATATTAATAGTAGAGTTTATAAAAATATACAGTTTTGTAGAAGAAATGGGCTGAGTTGCGAAACAAAAAGAAAACATAAAATCTGCAGCAAAAGGAACAATAATAATAATAAATAAGAAATAAGGTTCATAAGCAAAAAATAAAACACTCATGCATTGGGGCACAGTCAATAAGTTTCTAAATACAATAAAATTATATTAAAATGCAATTTCATTATTAAATTCTGTGCTTCTAAAGTTATGGTTTTAAAAAAATAATACAAAAATACGTTGCTTATGCTAGGCTATAATTAAATATTAAATCGAAAAAATTGTGGTTTGAGATAGTTAATATCCTTTATACTTTATATATGAATTTATACGACGATTCATAACTATAAATCACAAATTAAATCACTGAACTTGTCTTCTACAATTGGCTCGACCTAATGATCCTATAATATGCGTGTTTACGTAATTTAAAGAGACCTGCATTTACATCCGATCAGGAATAGACAACTCTTCTGCATTGTCAAATCCATTGTTAAGGCACATTTGATGTTGTGAAAATAAGGACAACAACAAAATATAAAAAAGTGGTAATTTTCAAAAACAACGGTCGTTATTTTAATGAAATTATTGAGATTTAAATGCAGTTAAATAGTGAACTAGAAAAACAATAATAATATATAATATTCTCCACAGTAGCATAAGGGGTATAAAAAGATCGTTAACTCAATTTCGTAAGGCAGCTATATAAATTTCGTGAAGATATCTAATAAAATCAAAAAGTTTTCAAAATAAGGGATGAATTTGGACTGATTAGTTTGAGTGGCAACTATATACTACCCTCAAATGAGCAGCTTCTTGGAGAAGAATGAACGTGTAATCGTAAATGTGTTTCAGATTGGTATTTCGCTGTTTTTATAGCGGCAAAATTCTGACAGTCCTTGACTGGATTAAAAAAGTCCGGGTTTATTACGGTTACAAACTTCGTGGCAAACTTAATATACCCTGTTAATGCTTAAAAACGGAAAAAATTTGTGCTGCAACCACAATAGTAACGATAAAAGCTTGAAAGGTGATTAATCGAACAAAAATTGGGATAAGTAAAAGAGAGGTCGATTTTTATTTAAGTTATCATTGTTGTCGTTTACACTTTCAATTTTGATAATAGAGCAGAACTCAAGTAAAGAAGTGGTGAATAGCAGACCACCGTATTTCCTAAAGATACTTAAATAAGCTAATTTGCTTTTTTCAGAATTTTTTTTTTTCTAAGTTACTACAAAGTAATTGTTTTGAAATACTTAGCTATTATTCTTAGGTTAGAAAAAAAATAAAACTATAAACACATGCAAGCATTTATGAAAAATCAACACATTACACTACAATCAAGGTTGCGAATTTTTTATACAAAAATTTTGTATTAAAAAATTAATTTTTATAAATAAAGTTGTTATAAATTAATTTTTATTTTTTAATACCGATGTTGAAAGTAGCTTTTTAAATTTTGATCCAAGCTGTTTTGTTTTCTTAATATGAATGATGTATGCACTCACGAAAAAAATGTTAATTCTATAGCAATTTCTATTTTTTAAATTCTTAATTATACATACATATGTATGTATGTATGCTCGGGATTAAAATTATTATTTTTTAAACCGATCTGTGATACACATATTTTTATTATTTTTATACCGTCATGATGAATTACTTTTGCTTTTAATATTTGAGATTACAAAAACCAAATTTAATTGAAATGTTAAATCAATTATTTTTAAAATCAATATTTGCAACCCTGACTACTATAAATGCAAATTATATAAAAAGCAACGTAAAATAAAAAACTCAAAAAGAGCACTTAAAAAAACTATAATTAAAAACCGCTATAAAGCTAGTATGTAAAGCTCATTTTTCATTACTAACCTAGCATGTATAGAGCAAGCGCTTGTTGTAAAACAATACTAAACGAAAGATGACGCCATAATAACGGTATGTATGTAGCAAATAAGTTTTTTTTAATCAAATGCTTAGTTTTTTTAAAGCTAGCAATTAAATTAAGTAAATGCAATATCAACGATTTGTTTGGCTACACACTATTGATACAGTTAAAATATGCCAAGAATAAAATGAAAGTAATAATGAATTTAGCACCTTTGTATATCTTTGCTTACTGGTCCTAAATGGCCAAAACCAGAAGCTATAGTGTTAATTTCAACTTGTTTCCAGCAACAATAGGCACATGGGGCTTGTTTCTCTTTTTCTAGCAAATCTGCACAATTCGTCTCCAACATCAAATCACTGCGCAATAGGCCCAACGAAATTGGCTACATATTATATTTAGGTAATTATTTTAGTTTGGTGAATTTTTAAATTGAATTAATTTTTTTTATTAGTTTTTGATTTTATTGTTTTTTTTTGTTGTAATTTTTAGTTTTTTAATTGATGTTTTTAGAATAATATAAATAATTTTTGAATTATTAAATTTTTATGGTAAGTTTTTTTTTATTTTTTTATTGTTTTCGTTAATATTTTTGAGGTTTTTCACGTTTGTATTATGTGCGATTCATTCGATTGCCAATGAGCGTATGTATTCATATGATCATAAACAAATAATGAAATAATCAAAATATTAGAAACCATCAGACAAGAAGGTGATATTAACAAATAAGTATATATTTATGTAACCAATGCACATGTATAACTAATTAACTACTATGGTGGGCAGGTAATGGTATGTGAAAGTGCAATAAAATGCAATTTATTTAAATGAAATAAGGATATGATGCGCGTGCCTTAGTTTATTGCCTTTGCCTGTAATTAAGCAGCATATTAATTTCGGTGCATTTTTGGGGACTAATCAATGGTTTAGCTACCATCACAAGCTAAGTGAATATTATTTATATTATTATCTTTCACTTTATTTCTATTTTATTAGATTACTGGAGAATAAAATCCTTATTAAAGCTTTTATTTAAGATTAGCTACGATTAGATTACGATCAGCAGATAATTTAGTGGAGAAATGTGTGGACCTAGCAACTTTCGAGCAATATTATTAACTTCGCGATTATATTATATGAGTAACTCTGTTGAGTACTTTGATTTATTTAAGCAACATGGAAGATGAGTTGTTTGAACACTTTTCAAATTGATTTCCTGTGACAATAAYAATAATTTTGCTTTCCAAAAACTCACTATGAACCTGAAAAATTATCCATTTATCGAAAACCCTATATACAGGCACTACAAATAACCTTCACTGACAGTAAAAACAATGATTTTCGTAAATTTTAAATTTATTTTTAAATCTAGATTTTAAATGAGTTTATGAACAATGAATGGTGCAGACGTTAAATGTAGTTAATTGAAGTTTAATTCAAACAATTTATGAGATATTGTTGTGATCGTATAAGTGATGCATAAATATTGTCTTACCTGTCCAAAACCATTAGCGAGTACTTTTTTGTAGACATTAAATAAATTAGCAGTAAACTCATCGACTTTTACGGTTTCGGCCAGTGTTGTGGTTAAAAATTCCTCATCATGCGCCACATTATGCATCAACTGATTGATTATGGTTTGCAAATTCTTAGCCTTTTCGAACTCTTTGCGCGGGAATGACGACGGCATCAATATAAATGGTGCGAACTATGCATGTAGTATAAAATATGTACAACAGTGTAAATATATGTATTATATAATATATAAGATAATTAAATAAGTAAACTAAAACAACAAAAATTTGAACAATATCTATATACAAACATGTTGTAGACTATCTGTTTAGTTAATATAAATCTGTAATAAAATCCAGTGTTATGGTTATGAGAATTTGCGTATCATTCACACACACAGTGAAAGGAAGTGTTTGATATTAGAATTTCACAACTACTATATTACTTACTTTTACTAATGTATGTATGTATAATAGAATAACTGGCAAATTACATTTAGTGCATCTGAGCTGAAGTTGGTTTTGGAGCGCATAGCAGCGCCATGCATTATAGCCCAATCTTTCGCCTTTTCCGTCACATCAATCAATGTACGTTCCGCAATTGGCAGTGGTACGCAAGGTTCAAGTACCGGTGTTCCCGTCATATTTCCAATAAGTGATCTACACCATCATTGCAATTAATAAAAAAAATACTTAATATACCGTAAATGTCATATCCCATTTGAGCAAATTACCAACTATGGGACTCAAAAAGGCTTTTAAAGCACTGAAGTTTCGATTCACAGTTTATTAACTTCTATAACGCAATACCGCTTTTGCTACTATCTTCTTTTATCTTGCGTCTTCAAACCGTTTCGTCACTAATGATTGCCACTACGCAAAGTCGATGGCTGCAAAAAAAAAAAAAAAAAAAACAACAACTTGTAGGTACTACACCGCACCTACGTCACTGTTATGTGTAAATAGTAAGTTTAAAATTATATTTGCACACCTAAGAGCTAGTAAAAGCTATGTAATTAGTAGTCAAACACTACTTTGCTTATAGATTAAACAAAGCGGGACCATACCAACCTGCTCGATTATAACTCTATTCTAAGGCACGTGACTCACGTTACTGGGAAAGTAGAGTTTTAGTTTTAATGTTGTAACTGGGTTGGTATTTTAAGGTTTTATATATGTTGTGGTTTAAAACATTTCGCTGCGAATTCACCAAACCACGGATAATTTAGAAACCGAAATGAATAATGTTGTTACTAGTTTACTTGTCTAATTGGCAGCCGAAAGTCTTATCAACAAAAACAGCTGAGAGTGATGCCCGATCGCTGGTATTTTTTTTTTTTTAATACCGATAAATATTAGGTGTGTTCACTATATAGAATAAAAAATGCTTAGGACTAAGTAAAGAATGATAGAGATGAGCCCAAGCTACTACCGTTACTTTTTTGGTTTAGGCTGTCACCGGAGTGACCAAACTTACCAAATCAAAATTGAACCGGTGACGTATGTTGGCCCCACTTACGTTCTGAACAGTGCGTTATTCTGAAGTGTATGACGTCATAACGGTGTAATTTTACTCCAACTAGGCTTCGCACTGGACCTGTATGTTGTAAGTTGTTTGTCATAATCCGAGTATGCCTGAGGCCGAAAAGACAGATTTATGTTTACTGGAAGTTAAGTTCCAGGTGGGATGAGGAATTATTGGTAATTTAAATAAATGGAAATGAAACCAAACTGATGTAAGGAAGTTAACGTTTTCCGAAATATATTATATTTTTATTGTTCGCACCCCTCAAATCCTTGAAGTTAATACAATGTGTAAGTGGATTCATTTCTAAATTCTTCCATTGACAAAGGAACATATAGAACCTAACCTACTCCCAAAAGACTGCTCCAGAACCACCGTGGTATCAGTGTATCATGTTGTATCGTGGTATCATGTACATAGTTATTTAAAAGTTAAAATAAAAGTATACGCAAATTGTAATTTTCCATTTATTATAATATATTTAAGGTAATTTTTGCATATTTCGTTTCTGCGCGGGTTTTCGTTAATTTTATCTATTGGTTTATTTCATCTGTTTATACTTGTTGTATGTATTTGTTTTGTTTTGTCTCAGTTTGATAATATACTTTTATTTTATTAAATAATAGTTTCAAAAAGTTTAATGGAAACACTTTTTATGCCAGTTTATATAGCGTATTTATGTTATTACTGCGTATCTACATTTTTACGCGCAGCTATTGTTGCTTTTCTCTTTTCATTTTTATGTTGTTTGTTGTAATAGCTGGTTATAAAACAAAGCGATTTTTGTTTCTAGTTTTTTGTTTTGTTAATTGGATGTTTAGTTTTATAATATTTTTCTTCAATGATATTTCACTTACATTTTAATTAACAATTTAAAGAAAACCATTTGCTTTATATATATTTTTTTAATTACATTTATATACGTCATTCATTATTTATTTAAATTATTTCTTCAGTTATTATATTAATGTATAAGTATGTATATAAATATGAATTTAAATAATGCAATCAATAGTTTCCATATTTTCTTAAGGTATGTTCGTGTTGTCTCACCACGGCAAAACAGAAGAGTCAACTCAAAATTATTCACTTTTTATTTTGCTATGAATGCATACTTTACATTTTCGCCAATACTCCCAAAATGAATGTCCTCAATAGAATAGTCGCGAAAACTGGCAATTAAAGTTGCTATTAAAAACTTTGAGCCAAAAAAAATGAAAAATCAGACTAATAAAAAATTGCCGTTAAATGGATATATTCTAAGATTTTACAAATAGCGTTATAAAGAACGAGTTTAGGAAACAAAAGCTAAAAGTGAAGAATAATTTGCTCTAAAAGATTAAATATTAATATTAATTGAACAAAATTTGAAATTCTTTCTTTCACTAAAAGTGATACAGCAATCGTAAGAATTTTATTTTTGTCTGATTTAAAAAAAAAATATCAATTTAAATCTTTATATAAACA